>NC_081415.1:298985137-299302637 GCF_030272615.1 Cryptomeria japonica
AAAATAGTAGTCAGATGGATAAGGGAGTTAGTCAATCCAAAGATAACAAGGAAGAGGGAGACAATTTTAACTTAGTAGGAAAATTATCTGAGTCAGAAAATGGAGCAAGTTGGATCCAAGATGCACAACCTGATAATATCTTTGAGCAAGGGCTCTCAGAGATATCATTAGCCTCCCCAGTTCAGGTCAAATTGACGTTCTCGAAGGAAAATGAACCAAGATGGGGAGACAAAGAAGATATTAAAAAGGCTTTGGAAAAGAGTGGGACAAAGTAGGAGGAAGAAGAAGTAATGGAGGATAAAAGAAAGAACAAGAACCAAAAAAAGAATAATAATAGCAACAACAATAATACAACCACCAAAAATACCAGAAGCAGACTAGGGGATGTGGGAGCTCAACACACATCACCTGGAAGATATTCAAATGCAAAGAAGAGGACCATGGAAACAAGCAAGAATCTAGTAGACGAGACTCAAAGAACCATCTTTGAGGCAGGTATTTCTAAAAATCCATGAAGATCATCTCCTAGAACATTCGAGGATTGAATAATCCTCACAAACATGATTTAATAAAAAGTATGATTAGAGACAAAAACCCAGATATTGTTTTGATTCAGGAAACCAAAATGCGTAAGGATAAGGTTGAATGTTTGAAAATGTTTAGTAATGGAGGAGTTAGTGGTGGGAGTTCAGAAGGGGCTTCAGGAGGTATTGTTACTTTCTGGAATAAAAATAATGTAAAAGGAGAAGTGTTAATTCAAGACAACAATCTGGCCTACATTAGATTTAAGCATTTGAAAGAGGGTACTTCATGGGTCTTGACTAATGTGTGTGCCCCAAACACCAAGATTGGTAGAAGTGATTTTTGGAAAAGCTTATCCTCGTTTAGAAGTAAGTTTGCTGAAGATAGCTGGATTATTATGGGGGATTTCAACACCCCTTTGAGGGAAATGAGAAAAAGGGAGGGAACCAAAATAATCTGGACAACAGATTTTATTTGATGGAGTTCATCAATAATAAATCTCTCCATGATCTGGACTTGCAAGGGGTTAAATATACCTGGACCAATAGAAGGAGTGGTGAAGACTTAATACAGGCCAGGATCGACAAAGCTTTACTTTCTCTGGATTGGTTTAATGCTCATTTTTGTTCTTTATCAGCTCATATCAGGGCAGGGTCAGATCATTATCCTATATCCTTTACGGTTGATGCCAAGAAGGGAAGAAGACAGTTCCCTTATAGATTTGAGAGAATGTGGACAAAACACCCGAATATGGAAAGCAAAATCAAGAAATGGTGGCAGGTTAGAATTGAAGGAAATGCTATGTACAAGGTGGTCAAAAAGTTGAAGTTTGTGAAAGATAATGTTAAAAGATGGAATAAGGAGTCCTTTGGGAACATCTTTGCTTCCAAAGCTACCATTCTCTTAGATCTGAAATATATCCAGGATGAGATTCAGAATAATGGCTATACCAAGGTCTCTAGAGAGGTTGAAGATGAGATTCTCATGAAATATCATGACATAATAGCAAAAGAAGAAACTTTTTGGAAACATAGGCCAAGAAATATTTGGTTGAAGGAAGGGGATAGAAATACCAAATACTTTCATATGTACACTTTGAAACACAAGGCCATCAATAGGATATCTCAGCTTAAAGTCAATGGTAGAACTATTGAAGATGAAGAGTCTATGAGGAATACAACCCTGGAGTTTTTCTCCAACCTCTTGACTAAAGAACAAAATTTGGACTTGCAGGCTCAAAAGGACCTTATGGAATGTATCCCCTCTATCTTGAATGCAAATCAGAATACATATCTCACTGCTATTCCATTCAACGATGAGATTCTGAAAGCTGTCAATTCCTTTGAAGGTAACAAGGCCCCGGGCTCAGATGGTTTCCCCATATTCTTTTTTCAAATGTATTGGCATATTGTTGGAGGTGATGTTTCCAGCACTGTGAAAGAATTCTTTGGTGCAAGAATTTTGAAAGAACTAAATGGCACTTTCATTGCCCTTATTCCCAAAAGGATGGGTGCTGATGCCATGGATCTTTTTAGACCTATCAGCATATGCAACTCTTTGTACAAGATTATCTCTAAGGTTTTGACCTCTAGAATCTTGACTCTGCTTTCCTCTATCATTTCTCCCCAGCAAAGTGGCTTTGTCCCTGGGAGACAAATTTTGGATTCGATAATATTAGTCCATGAAAATATTCACTCTCTCTCTAGTGCTAAAAAAGAAGGCTTTCTTTTGAAGCTGGACTTATCTAAAGCCTATGATAGAGTGGACTGGGGATTTATGATGGATGTTCTCTCTGCTTTTGGTTTCAACTCTAGAAGTATTTGTCTTATTTTGCAATTGGTATCTTCTGCTTCTTTTTCTATCTTAATCAATGGGTCTCCTTCCCCCTTTTTCAAATCCTCAAGGGGTCTCAGATAGGGGGATTCTCTATCCCCGGTTCTTTTCATTATCATGGCGGAATGTTTGGGAAGATTTATTGGAATCTTGTTGAGAAGGGAGATTTTTGTGGGTTGAAACCTTCTTCGGCAGACCAAGTTTGCTCCATCATCAATTTGTGGATGACTCTATAATTATGGGGAATGCTTTAGTGAAAGACTCTAGGAGCTTAAAGAAAGCATTGGACAGTTATGGGACTGCTACCGGTCAATTGATAAATTGGTCTAAAAGTTTTGTCTATTTCATCAACACTCCGATCTATTTCATCAACACTCCAGAAAGAAGACAGAGAAAAATTAGTAACATTTTGGGTTGTCAATTGGGGAATCTTCTTGCTTCCTATCTTGGGCTCCCTTAATGTCAAGTCCCTTTTGATACTTTCTGGGATGCTCTTGTGGATAAATTTTATAGGAAGTTAGCTGGTTGGAAAGGTTCTCTACTTAGTCAAGCTGGTAAGGTCTGGCTTTTGAAATATACTCTTCATAGTATTCCACTTTATGCCATCAACATTTTTAGAATTCCAGCCAAGTTTGTGGAGGCTATTGAAAAAATTCAAAGAACTTTTCTGTGGACAGGGGTTGAGGAGAAGAAGAGAATGAATCTGATTGCGTGAGATAAGGTTTGTAAACCTACAAGAAAGGGAGGTCTCAACCTTAGAAGAATCAAAGACATGAATGAGTTTCTTATGGCTAAGCAGATATGGAGAGGTTGTAACACTCAGGGAGAATGAAAATTGATATGAGACAACAAGTATAAAAGACAATTTCGTACCCTTCAAAGTTTCCTCAATGATGAAGAGATCCCGATTGGCTCTAATATCTGGAAAAATGTTACAAGAACTAGAGATCTAATTGCCAGAGGTGTGAAATGGAAGGTGGGGAAAGGTAATTTCATTAAATTTTGGGAAGATTCTTGGTTGCTTGACTCCCCGTTGAGTGAAAGTTCTGATTGGGGTAAATTTTAGAAGCAGTGTAAGGAAAAATATGGCACTATGGTGGGTGACTACTGGAATGATGGTCAGTGGAAGGAATTATCCCCAATTGATCCCTCCCTTGGTAATCTGAACAAAATTATGAATTCCCTGGTGGTGGCCGATGATGATAACCAGCTAATCTTGAAACTTACTGCAAATGGTAAATTTTATGTTGCCTCTCTCTATAATCATCAATTTTCTAATTTGGAGAGTCCTTGCTAGGCTAAGGCTTGGGTGAAAGGCCTAATTCCTAAAATTAATATTTTTTCTGGACTGTCCTTCAAAATAAAATTCTAACTATTGATAACCTCAAAATTAGAGGAATCTATATGCCTAGTGTTTGTTTTCTTTGTATGTAGAATGAGGAAACCATTAACCACTTGTTCTTCCATTATCCCTTCTCTACTGATATTTGGGCTAGATGTCTGGATTACATCAATATCAGTTGGGTCTTTTCAGAATCTGTCCAAGAGGTTTTTAATTCTTGGCATCACCCCTCAAGGAATAAGACTATAATTTATTTATGGAGATTGGCTTTACCTCATATTTGTTGGGGAATATGGAAAGAGAGAAATGAAAGAGTGTTTAGAGAGAAGGCATCTAAGGCTCAAATAATTTTTGAGAAAATCAAACGAAATGTAGTGGAGAATATCAACAACATGGGCGGAATAGCCAATGCCAAAGATCAAGATGATCATATTATTTTCAAGAATTGGAGATTAAAGGGAAGAGACATCTTTCAAGATAATCCTAGAGAATGTGTGAAATGGGAAAGCCCTCCTCATGGCTGGATGAAAATCAACTTTGATGGTGCTTCAAAGGGTAACCCTGGCAATGTGGGGTGTGGTGTGGTTTTAAGGGATGAATGGGGAAAATGCAAAACCATTAAATGTATCCCTATTGGTAGTCAAACTAATCATGTTGTTGAGGCCATGGCGGCTTATCATGGGATGGTGCTAGCAAACAAAGCCAATTGTACTAGAGTATGGTGTGAAGGTGACTCTTTGAATATCATAAATTGTTTGAATAAGGTGTTCCCGCCTTCTTGGTCTATAAATAATGCTATTAAAGCAGCGAAGAAAATAAGTGAAACCTTTGATATGTGTGTTTTCACACATGTTTGTAGGGAAGCTAACTCATGTGTTGACTGGGCAGCCAACCTAGCCTGCTGATCTGATAAAATCATTACCATTAATGGGGAGAGAAAACTAGCATGTGAGGCGAAATCCTTGTTCGAACTGGACCGTATCCAGATGAGGCAACGTGGCATCATCAATCATAATTCCTAATTCTTTTCCCCTTTTTTCGATGAAGGTTTACAATGGTGGTGATGAGAATTTATTAAATAGTCTTATCATATTAACAGGGCACAGATTCTGGGTTGTTTTTTAGAGCAATAATAGAAACCAGAGAAGAAATATCAGAGCAGAGATTAGGAATTCCAGTGATTTTGAAGGAAAAAATGGGAGGGAACAAAAAGAGGTTTGAACCAACCTCATGTTCGGATTGGAAGAAGAACAAAGAGGTTTGGGAGATTCTACAGGAGGGGGGCTTAAGTGTTTTCATGGAGAGGCTCTGTGGTAAAGACCCAATAGTTGCCCAGCATTTTATAAAGAATTGGAAGAATGGCAAAGTTCTGGTGGGTAGCCAGATGATGACAGTGGATGAAGATATCATTGCAGAAGCTACAGGGATGGTGATTGATGGTATTAAGTTCTATAGAGATTGTAGTGTCTCTGATAAGGCAACAGACATATTTCCTATCATGGATGGCGAAAAGAAGAAAATATAACTCCTATCACTCCCCCAAGCACATCTATAGGCCATGGAGGTTCATGTTGTTTTCTACCATAACCTACATTACACTGGATGGAAGATTTACGAGGGCTTACGGGCACCATTTTGTGCTGCTCAACCATTTCTGCCATGGTGAAAAGGTAAGCTTGCCCTATTATTTAGCTTGTTCCATGGATCCCACCATTGAAGAAATGCAGAAAGACCCTTAGGGGGACCATGCTCTTCATCAGGGTCTTATGGTTTTAGTTTACAAATTGCTGAAAGGGAAATCCATAGAGAAACCAATTAGAGGTAAAAATACCAGGGATGATGACACAGAAAGTGAGTATAGTGGTTTCAAATTTGACTCGGAAACTGAAGGTGAGTTAGAGGATCTTAGAAAAAAGGGGAGGAATAAGGGGAAAAGAAAGAGGATTGTGGTTGATTCGAACCTCTTGGACTCTGAGGATGAGTCCTTTGAGGAAAAATTCATTTAAAAGCAAGAAAGGAAAGGGAAAGGGAAAACAAACCCAGATAAACAAGAATACCAGCAGGGGAGTTAACAAGGCTAAAAAAAAGATTTTGATAGCTTCTGATGAGGATGCAAAGGAGGAAAAGAATGATAATGTGAAGGGTAAGGAGGAGGATGAGATTCCAGATGTGGGTCGTGGGGAGGATATGAGTACTCAAGGATTGCAAAATGAGGGCCAAGAGATTAAAAGGGGAAATACTAGTGACTGTCATGGGGATAATGATAGTATTAAGGGATTTTGTGATACTATCAGCAAAATTATGAAAGATATCAGCAACCTGAAGAATGATATTAATGTTATCAAAAATTCCATGATAGGCGAGAAGCCTCTTTCTAAAAATGTTAAAGAATTAGTGGTAGCGATCAACAATGTTGAAGCTATTGAAACTATGGTCGGTAAAATTCTTGAAACTGAAAAGAAGGTTTAGGAAATGGAAGGGAAGAGAGAGGCGAATGGGCTAGAAACTACCATGAATAACTTGGTCAATAGAGTCGACAAGATGGAATTAACTGTGAAGAGGATAGCTGAACAAAATTTCTAGATTCTTAAAGCCTCTGTGGACAACATGAATATTTTGATTAACAGATTCGATAACATTAAAGACAAAGAGGGCGACAAGGACCAGATGGAGAAAAAAGGTCATGAGAAGAGAACTAAGGCCAACACCAGGGATCAGGGTGATATCAAGGGATGAGAGCTGGATGATTTGAAGACCTCTATGGACAACATGAAGCAGATGGTGGTTCATGCATAAGATATTATGTAAAATATTTAGTTGTCTCGATCTTTGTCTTTGTCTTTGTGTTGTCCTTTTGCTATCCTTCTGTAGTCTTTGTGCGGCTCTATGTGTTTTGAGTTCCTTTTTGGTTTGGTTGGGAACTATTTTTTGTTTGGGTGATCAAGCATGGTCTTTTTTCTACTTTAATGCTTAATCTAGTTCCTGATATGTAAAAGGTTCGAGTTCCTTTCAAAACCCTATTTTTACTTAATCAAAACAAAGAAAATTGTGGAGTTCACACCTGAATCAGTTTTCATTAGAGACTTGGAGACTATAGCTATCATTGTGACTGGGGTGGTTGATCATGCATCTCGATTATACTCCTTTTCATATTTTGTTGATGAGGATGATTTCACATATGATAATTCTTCACATGATGATTCATATTTTGAGGAGAACTTTGGGTACTTGAACATGGGGATTCTCACATGTGACCCCATTCTTGAGTCTTACATTTCATATCCTCCTATCAATATCACATCACCTATTGCACCTGATGATGCAGATAGTGCGACAGTTTTGCCTTCTTGTGATTCAGTGCAGCAAGATATATCTTGTCTTCCAGCTTCAGTTTCTTGGGATGACTACTTGGCAGACATTGCAGCTTTGTTTGTGGAGTCCTACATTGCAGATTTGGGAGACATCATTGATGATATTCATCTTCTCTTTGATGAAGATGATCCTTCTTCGATTGTTGCGAGGGAACACTCTGACCCTCTTGTTCATTCTCTACATGATCATTCTTTCGAGGTTGATATGATTGTGGATTCTTATGTACAACAGTTGGAGGAGTTCTCTTTATCCTTAGAGGAGACATGTGAGTCTTTGGGACTTATTCTACATTCATCTCCACTAGATCATGGAGTGCCTTTTTCAGCAGTGTGGAGTAGTTCACCACCTTTGGAGGGGGTATCTTTCAACATTAACATGGAGACACTTGAGCAGTTTTCAGAGATTCCTTTCATCGTGATTTTTTTCATACATCTTCCCTTCATGATTGGGGAGACTTCATGGACACACCTTTGGTTTTTTTTCTTCCTAAGGGGATGAATGTTGTTCGACATTCATGGAGTAGTTTCTTCATTCATTCTCAAGCTTCAACCATTGGTGTAGATTCTACATTGAGGAGGGGCTACCTAGCTTCTCTTCTTCTCTCACATGGGGTTTTGTTCCTCACACACTTCAATGAGAGTTCTCTTGTGTAGTTTTCATCTCTCTTTTTGGGGGAGGGTTTTTCTCTCTTTCCCTACTTTATGAGAGATTTCATTGCATTGGTTTATGTGCATTTTCATTTGTACATGGCTACGTAACATGGCCTCGTAGTTGGGACCCATCTTGCATTGCTTAGTTGCATTGTAAACTTAAGTGCATTCCCCTAAGTTGCACTTAAGGGGGGATGCTGGTGTAATTATTTATTCATGTTGGATATTATTACACCTTACTTAAGTTTACTTAGAATAATGTATTTCATAGTAGTTTGGGTATGAGACACTTGGGTGTTTGTGCCACATTGGGATAGTGTGTGTAGGAGAATTTCCACCTTTTGTGGTCTTATCTTGTTGTTACATTCCACATTCGGTGGGTGATCCACCTCATGTGGAATATTATATTATTTCTCCTACCTACCCCTACTTATCCCTACCTACCCTTGTTTCTTATTGAGCCAAATATCATGTTTGTGTGCTCACATATCCATATAGCCTTACCTATATAAGCAGGCTCATATTCATTGTATGTAACAACTTTGATCATTTATCTATAGATGAGAATATAGTTTATTCGTGTCCTATATTTTGTACTTTTCATTGAGCTCTTGATCTTGGCAAAATATCACATGGTTTTTGTACACGTTATGGTAGAAAATGAGGACTTCTATCAAATAGGGGTTTCGTGTGAAAAATATAGAATATTTATCCTCCTCTACCAAACCTTCTCAATTTTATGTTAAATTCTTGGAGGAATCTTGTGGAAAGAAAGATTAAGATATTCCTTTGTGGTAAAGGTTTCTTCATAAATTCTTTTTCCTTTTCAATGAAATAAATTTAGTGTTGCAAACTAATCTATGGTCTTTGGGTGAGTAAATTCTCTCCATAAATCCTTGGTCAACATCCTGTTAGCATTTCACAAAGGGAGATTGTTGGCATTCCAGTAAGTTTGTTGGTATGAGTATATTGAGAAGGTTGTTGAAGATTGTGGATATAACTGAGAAAGGATGATTACTGTCTTAATAATATTATTTTGTCATTGATGTCAAGCAATTGATTTTATGATTTAGTATGATGTTGCCATATCTTAATGAGTATGTTTTGATAAGTGTAAAGATGTTGGTAAGTGACACAGAAAGAATGAAAATGAAGGGGAGTAATAAGTTATTCAATGGGCAACTATTACCGAGTTAGACAATGATGGGATTTTGTTGTTTTGATTATTTTGATATCCTATATATATATGAGTATTCTAAGAATGAGAAAAGATTTCATTCATTAGATGAGTTAAGGTTTGATACTGTTCTATGTTACCGAGCAAGATGCTAGTCGGTAAACCCAAAGGTTATCGCTATCGATTAAAGAAGGCAGAATATCTATCGAGTGAGGTTCAGTATTTACTGAGTAATAACATAATGCATTGGATGGATAAAAGCATTATTAAATGAAAGATGCCAATGAGCGGGAGATGTATCGGTGATTGGTATGTCGTGAAAGAAGTTTTTTGAGGATCTACGACAACAAAAATACATGAGTTAGATCTACAGTGCAGATTGAACGGTCATAACCTAGCACAAGTTCCAAGGAAGGAATACAAGTTCCAAGGCGAGATAAAATGTTTTTAGATCAAAAGATACAATGAACCTAGTCAAGTTCGAAGATCTGATGGCTAAGATTGATCATGGGAAATGTGATCAAGGAGATTGAGAGGTTAGGAATTGTTTATAAATAAGAAATTGTTGATGAACAATGCATGCAGGCAAATAGAAGAACAATGATACTACAGTAGTGATCACCAAGCATAGAAGATTGAATATCTGATTAAAGAACAGATTGAGAAGCCCAACAAGGAGCAAGATAAGTCTTATGACAAGATTATTTTGAGCACATAGATTCTTTTTTAGCATTTCAGATGTGAAGTTGCAGATATATCTTATATTGTTATTTATGTTGTAAGTGACAGGAAATCTCTTAACCGGGTGGACCTAACAGTCTTATTTGTAAATCCTCTAGAAAGGTAACATTCTGAATGAGTGTTTGAAATCCTTTGACAAGGTCACTTCTAACAAAGTGCAAGACTCTAACAAGTCTGAGGGAAATCCCTTAACTGGGTCACATCTAGCAATGTGTTTATGTAATCTATTACAGGATTGGCTTTTAACCGAGCATACTCTAGAAGGGTATATTTCTTAGTGGGTCTAAAATCCCACAGTGGTTTTTCCCTATTTGGGTTTCCACATTAAATTTGGTGTTAAATGTGTTATAATGTTTTGAGTGTATCTGTTTATGAGTTTGAATGATTTACAGTCATAGTTGCATAGTTGTAAAGGCTACCGAGGTTGAATTTGATAAATATATTGCAGAGTGAGTTTTTATGATTCACCCCCCCTCTCATCTTATTAACAATTGGTATCAGAGCTTTGGACTCCGAAAGAAAAGTTTAAAGGTACTTGAGGCAAGATCCGAAGATGTATAAAAGGGATGCACCAAAGCTGAACAAGTCTAGTTTCTCCACATGGCAGAAAAGGATGAAGCTGCACTTATCAGGAATTGGAGAATATGCAATATATTATCTGGAGAATGATTACAGTGCACCTAGCACCTACCCGATGACAATGGAAGAGATAAAGGCAAAGCAAGAGAATATTCAAGCAATGATTGAGATAACATCAACATTAACCGACTCAGAGTTTAATGATCTAGAAGGCTGCATTGATGCCAAAGCAATGCGGAACAAGCTTATATCTATGTATGGTGGTGATGAACATGTTTAGAGAGAAAAAGTAGACAGTCTAAGAGGTCAACTTGAATCCATGAAAATGAATGAAGGTGGGAACATAACCCAATACAGTACAAGGTTAAAGGAAACTGTCAATCAAATCAAAGGAGCAGGAGGAACTATTGAAGAAAAGGATGTAACAAGTAAGTTGCTTAGAACACTTCTACCTGCCTATGCCATTTGAGTCTCTGTGATCAATGAATTAAGGTCTGTACCAAACATGCCAGTCTCTTTGGATGCTACTATCAGTAAGCTACATGCATTTGAGTTAAGTAATTTTGATAACAATGGGTCTTCAGTAAATAAAGTTGAATCTGCATTCAGTTCTTTTCATCTTGGTGAATCTGATGATTACAATGATAGAATGTATAAGTATACTGAAGGAAATCATAGTGGATCAAGTGAGAGATTTTGCAAAAACATGGAAGAGGTACACAAACTATATGAGGAGATCAGAAAGCAAGAAGAGTTTGAAGCATTATTAGCCAGAAGGTTACCAAGAGGAAAAGGTAAGTATAAAGGAAAGTTATGTTTAAAATGTTTTAACTGTGATAGAATAGGACATATGGCTTCTAACTGTCCTGACAAAGAATCTAGTGAAAAGAGAGAATATTGAGATAACAGACAGAAAGACAACCAATACAGAGGACACCGAGACTTCAAAAGGAGAGATAGAAAGACATGCCTAGTAGCTGACGAGGAATCCAACGATGACAAATCTGATGAGACTGAGACAGAGGAAGTTGTATATGTGGCTATGAAAGATGGATCAGATGAAGAAAGGTATGAGGAAAAAGCCTTGATATCTCACATAAATAAAAATGATTCTTGGATCATAGATAGTGGATGCTCACATCACATGATAGGTGATAAACACAAGTTTGTTAAATTAGAAGACTATGATGGAGGTTATGTAAGATTTGGTAATGATGCACCATGTACGGTGAAAGGTAAAGGTTCTATCACACTTCTTGACAATGCTAAATGTGATGATGTATACTGGGCTGAAGGTTTGAAATACAATTTGTTGAGTGTAGCACAACTAAACAATACAGGATACCGAATAGAATTTCAGAAAGGAAGTGTCAAAGTTCATGACAAACATGGAAAGCTGGCTGCTACCGGGACACAAACAAAAGGTAATACATTTCATCTTGACTCAACTCGGAACAATTGTCTGTATGCTAAAATAGAAGATACCTGGTTATGGCATAAAATATTTTGTCATGTAAATTTTGATAACCTGATCAAAATAAGTAAGAAGCACCGAGTAAGAGGTCTACAGAGCTTGGAAAAACCTGAGAATGCAATATGCCGAGGATGCCAGATGGGTAAGATGACAAAGTCAAGCTTTACAAGTAAGTCCTACACTTCTAAAGGAATTTTAGATCTTGTGCACACTGATCTCTGTGGTCCTATGAAAGTTCAAAGTTATTATGGTGATAAATACTTTATATTATTTGTGGATGATTACTCAAGGATGATGTCAGTTATGTTTTTAAAAGAGAAATCATAAGCCTTTCAAATGTTCAAATGGTACAAGGCTAGAGTTGAAAAAGAAATAGGAAGACAATTGAAATGTCTAAGATCTGATAGAGGAGGAGAATTCATTTCTGATGAATTTAACCTATTTTGCAATGATCATGGTATAAAGAGACAAGTGTCTGCACCGAGAACACCTCAGCAAAATGGGATAGCTGAAAGAAGAAAAAGATCAATTGTAGATTGTGCCAGTACCCTGATGATAGAAAAAAGGGTACCTCAAACATTTTGGAGAGAACCGATCAACACTGCAGTTTACATCCTGAACCGAGTACAACTGAAGAAAGGAACTTTGAAGACACCGTATGAAATCTGGTATGGCAAGAAACCTAATGTAAGTTACTTTAAAATATTTGGAAGTAGATGTTATGTTCACAAAGATGACATAAATGGAAAGTTTGATTAGAAAAGCGAGGAAGGAACATTTCTTGGTTATTCTTCTAGAGGTAAAGCATTTAAATGTCTGATCAAATCATCTAACAAAATAGTGGAAAGTGCAAATGTGAAAATTGATGAATTTACAGAAAGAAATGATGAAGGAAATTCCAAAGAACCAGAAGATTATGAAGAGTTTGTATATGTTCAACCGAGAAGTCCTACCGAGAAAATTGATGAAGAAAATGAAGAAAATACTTAGTTACCGAGTGATGAAGAAGATCAAACAGAGCCTACCGAGCCTATATTAACCAAGTATGTCAGAAGAAATCATGCATCAAGTCAAATTATAGGAGATAAGGATGATCCAGTGATGACAAGGAACAAACTGAGACAAAACACATGTTTGGTATCTGAATTTGAACCGAGAATAGTAAAAGAGGCATTTAGTAATGAAGATTGGGTAAATGCTATGACAGAAGAGATTGAACAAATCAAGAAGAATAAAACATGGACACTGGTCCCAAGACCAAAAGAGAAAAATGTGATCGGCACAAAGTGGATTTTCAGAAATAAGCTAAATGAAAAAGGAGAGCTCATTCGGAATAAAGCAAGACTAGTTTGCAAAGGTTATGCTCAAGAAGAAGGAATAGATTATGGTGAGACTTTTGCACCTGTGGCAAGACTTGAAGGAGTGAGAACATTGTTGGCATATGCTGCTTACAAAAATTTCAAGGTATATCAAATGGATGTTAAATCTGCATTTTTAAATGGTATACTAGAAGAAGAAGTTTATATTGAATAGCTTGAAGGATTTATTGAAGACATGAATAAAGATCAGGTATGTAAGTTGAACAAAGCATTATATGGTCTAGAGCAAGCACCTAGAGCATGGTATGAAAGACTGCACTCTTACTTAATCAAGATTGGATTATAAGGACAAGTGAAAACAACAACATGTATATGAAGAATGATGAGGACAATGGAATACTGCTTTCAACCATATTTGTTGATGATATTATTTTTTGTGGAAATGACTCTTTATGCAAGAACTTTGGAAATGAAATGTGCAAAGAATTTGAGATGTCATCAATCCATGAAATAAAGTATTTTATAGGTTTACAGATACTGCAAATGAAAAATGAGATTTTCATTACTTGATCCAAGTATATAAAGGAAATCTTGAAGAAGTTTGGAATGGAGGATTCTAAACCTGTAAGTACTCCTATGACTACCAATTGTAAACTATCAAAGAGTGATGAATCTACATCTATTGATGAGACACTTTACCGATCTATGATTGGAAAGTTGCAATATGTGGTTCACAGCAGGCCGGATATAACACATGTAGTAGGTATAGTTGCAAGATTTTCTGCAGATCCCAAAGAAACCCATATGACAACAATCAAGAGAATTTTCAGATACTTGAGAGACACTGAAGATTATGGTTTAGTATATAGAAAGAGGAATGATTTTGACTTAAAAGTCTAAACCGATGCTGATTGGGCAGGGAACATTGATGATAGGAAAAGCACAAGCAGTGGAGATTTCTTTTTAGGAAAGATACTAGTAAGTTGGCTTAGCAAGAAACAAGGATGCATTTCACAGTCAACAGCTAAAGCTGAATATGTCGCTGCAACATTGAATTGTACCAATATAGCATGGATCAAATGACTGTTGGAAGGTATGAATGAGAAAGTTACCGAGCTAGTAACTATATTCTGTGATAATACTAGTGCCATTAACATTTCAAAGAATCTGGTAATGCATTCTAAGACAAAGCACATCTCTATAAAATATCATTATCTCAGAGAAGAAGTTCAAGATAAGAAAGTTGCACTGGAATATATTAGTTCAAAGGAACAAATAGCAGACATTTTCACAAAGCCACTGCCAAAGGACACTTTTGAGTATCTCAAAAGTAAGTTAGGGGTCCTACCCCTATCTAGCACTCACTGACAAAATTCGGTGAAAGCATCAATTCTATGAATCTATAAGCTAACTATTTATGAATTGATGTTGCTTTACACACTTTAGGAGGTTGCCTAAAGTTGTGCAGGAAATAGTGATTGAAGACAAGTTGCTCTGACCAAGACTGCGATGATACATTTGTATTTGCAGCAAGCAAATTACTTCACAACGGAAGGAATCATGAATTAGTTTTACTTTTTGGCATTGTTGCCAAAGGGGGAGAAGACTAATTAGTGAAGATTAATAGGTGAAGATGGGAGAAGACTAATGACTGGGGGAGAATCCAAATCAATTGAAATAAAATCAAGTTTTTATTGCCAATAAAGTTGGTTTTGCCATCAATGCCAAAGGGGGAGATTGTTAGCATTTCACAAAGGGAGATTGTTGGCATTCCAGTAAGTTTGTTGGTATGAGGATATTGAGAAGGTTATTCAAGATTGTGGATATAACTGAGAAAGGATGATTACTGTCTTAATAATATTATTTTGTCATTGATGTCAAGCAATTGATTTTCTGATTCAGTATGATGTTGCCATATCTTAATGAGTATGTTTTGATAAGTATAAAGATTTCGATAAGTGACACAGAAAGAATGAAAATGAAGGGGAGTAATAAGTTATTCAATGGGAAACTATTACCGAGTTAGACAATGATGAGATTTTGTTGTTTTGATTATTTTGATATCCTATATATATATGAGTATTCTAAGAATGAGAAAATATTTCATTCATTAGATGAGTTAAGGTTTGATACTGGTCTATGTTACCGAGCAAGATGCTAGTTGGTAAACTCTAAGGTTATCGCTATCGGTTAAAGAAGGCAAAATATCTACCGAGTGAGGTTCAGTATTTACCGAGTAACAACTGAGTAATAACATAATGCATTGGATGGATAAAAGCATTATTGAATGAAAGATGCCAATGAGTTGGAGATGTATAGGTGATTGGTATGTTGTGAAAGAAGTTTGTTGAGGATCTACAACAACAAAAATATAGGAGTTAGATCTACAATGCAGATTGAACGGTCATAACCTAGAACAAGTTCCAAGGAAGGAATACAAGTTCCAAGGCGAGATAAAATGTTTTCAGATCGAAAGATACAATGAACCTAGTCAAGTTCGAAGATCTGATGGCTAAGATTGATCATGGGAAATGTGATCAAGGAGATTAAGCGGTTAGGAATTGTTTATAAATAAGAAATTGTTGATGAACAATGCATGCAGGCAAATAGAAGAACAGTGATACTACAGTAGTGATCACCGAGCACAGAAGATTGAATATATGATTAAAGAATAGATTGAGAATCCCAACAAGGAGCAAGATAAGTCTTATGAAAATATTATTTTGAGCACATAGAGTCTGTTTTAGCATTTCAGATGTGAAGTTGCAGATATATCTTATATTGTTATTTATGTTGTAAGTGACAGGAAATCTCTTAACCGAGTGGACCTAACAGTCTTATTTGTAAATCCTCTAGCAAGGTAACATTCTGAATGAGTGTTTGAAATCCTTTGACAAGGTCACTTCTAACAAAGTGCAAGACTCTAACAAGTCTGAGGGAAATCCCTTAACCGGGTCACACCTAGCAATGTGTTTATGTAATCTGTAGCAAGATTGGCTTTTAACCGAGCATACTCTAGAAGGGTATATTTCTTAGTGGGTCCGAAATCCCATAGTGGTTTTTCCCTATTTGGGTTTCCATGTTAAATCTGGTGTTAAATTTGTTATAGTGTTTTAAGTGTATCTGTTTATGAGTTTGAATGATTTACAGTCATAGTTGCATAGCTGTAAAGGCTACCGAGGTTGAATCTGATAAATATATTGCAGAGTGAGTTTTTATGATTCACCCCCCCCTCTCATCTTATTAACACATCCTTTAATCATCCTATCAAGCCTCTAAATGTGTGTCTAATTTGGGTTAGATGTTTGAATCTCCCCTCTAATTGTGAGAGACTTCTAATTATAAGGCCATAGAAACTCTATTGGTTGGTTCTTGAAGGTCAATGATTTCACTCTATACATGGGGAACTCTAATTTTTCTTGTATTCTGGTGGATATTGACATCTCCAAGGTTATTCATGGGTATATAGTTTTGATGGTTGTGAAAAGACTTTAGATTAAAACTCTTTATTATGAGGGCCTCCCTTTCAAATGCAAACATTGATTCTCCATCGATCACCTAGTTATGGATAATTCTCTCTTGTTGTAAGGACACCATAACTTGGTGAAAGAATGCTAGAAAAGATCAATTGACTACTCTTACCCCTAATTATTTGATGGTTGTCTCCTCTCAATATAATTATGCTTCCTCAACTTCTAGTGTAGCTTTGATGTGTCCTTCGAACCTCATTAGAGAACCTCTTACCCTAATCTTATAACTCACTTTGTTGTATACTTCAAACCAACTCTAGATTACTCATGCAATGGAAGGTAACATTTTGTGTCATTATTTTGTATCTCCTTCTTCACACACTAATAGGATTTTTGTAATGGTATCCCCCTTGCTTCCTCTTCTTCTAAGAATATTTAAGATAGTATTGTGTGTGGGAAATGAGGGTGACATAAACGTAAAAGTCGATTTCAAAGGGCCTACACACCAATGAGACTCTTGGTGCAAGTTATAGGAACTATATTGAATAGCTCAACTTCCCAAGGGGTGTCCCATTGTTCTCTATCTCACAGGTTCCCTGAAGTCAATTCCTTTGCTCTTAGATCATTGAGCAAAGTGACTTAGGAATTACAACTCCAAGAACGAGTGATGTTTGATTATAAGCATGAATGCATTCCTAACATGTATATGATATTGAAACTATGATGATTAATCCAACATAAAGATGATGATAAGACTAGCTAATTATCCTAGAAATGATATACTAGTCTAACATGGATATTCTATGATATTATAATGCTTCTAAATGCTTATTAAGATGATTTATCAAAGAGAGGCTAAAATACTTAGTAATTAGACTATAAGTTTGATGCACAAAGACTTGGATATATCAAAATGACTATAAATTTGATGCATGAAACTTCTATCCAAATGAGAGAATGAGAGCTCTATTTATAGGAAAAACGGGGAAATGGATGGTCAAGATTGGATAATCTTAACAAGGGCCAAGATTGAAAGTTAATCAATTGATATTCACAATTCTCACCAATTAAATGGTGATAATTGTCAACAAGAGGTTGCTTTAGAGGATATTTAAGAAGCATTAAATGCTTGAGAAGACATGAAGGTTACCTTAGGAGGTAAGGTTAAGGCTAGGTTAGAGTTATCCATTGGATAAAGCTTTTATCCAAGGGGTAAACTCTTGTGCAAGGGTTAAAGAATTAACAAAGGTTAAAGCCATGAATGCTTGATGAGACCCTTGGGTTAGATGAGGGTTGAGTTAGAGAGAAAGTCTCTAATCATGCAAGAAGGTTGAGTTAACCATTAATGGTAATGTAAGAGCCTTAAATGGTTTGGAAGACTTTGAGGGTTAACTTGTTGAGGACATAAAGCCTTTAATGGTTTTCAAAAACTTTGGAGGCTTTGAGAAGTGAATTCTCTTTGCTTAGGATTGTGAAAAGAATTAGGAGATGGATTAGGCTAAATTGAAAGTGATTAGAAGAATCTAGAAGGGGGTTAAGGAGGCAAGTGGGAGAAGTAGGAAAATGCAAGTGGAGGAAAAAGGATTTTAATTAAAATAAAATTACTTTATTTCAATCAAATAGATGCAACGTGCATAAATAGAAGTGGGGGATTTAAATAAATAAATTAGATTTATTTATTTGCAAGGATTAATTTAATTAAATAGGGGAAAGAGGAATTAATTAAATAAAGTGATTTATTTAATTAAAGGTTAGAAAAGGCTTAGGTGAATTTAATTGAATAAATTGAATAATTCATTTAATTAAATAGATGAATGTGAAGAATTTAATTAAATAGAGGAATGAGGTTAAAATGAATATTAAATATTCACTTAGGAAAGTGGTCAGATTTATACGTCTACAATTTGCCCCTCTTTGAAGTGACGTGTGTGCACATGTTGATTCAAAGAAAACTTCCGGGATATGCTGTCAAAATTTGAATGATATGATGTTGTGTGTCGAGATGTTGATATGATGCCCCAGATTTGATTAACGATATTGATGATGCCCCCTCAGGAGATGAATCAAGGATTTTGAAAAATTTGTCGATTTGATGAGCATTTTGGATTAATTGCATTTTGAAAATTTTGACTGTGTTGAATGCATACTATTGATTCATCTCCCAAAAATAATGTTGATAAGGTTAAAAATGAAAAAGTTAGGAAAATACATGCCCCACTTATCAACCTTGTTGATTTTACCCTATAAAAAGGTAAAAAGTGAATGTAAGAATATCATTTGCACACTTGGCTCTTTGTGATTGTGACATTTGATCTCTAATGAAAATGCTGGTTCCATATGCTTCACACCGATTTGAGTGCATCCGTCGATACCGAAGGCCCACCGCCTATGGCCCACCTATAAGTGGTCAAAATCTCTCCATATTTTTGATTTATTTTGCCTTTACCAATAAGGATAGAGTAGCGCGTTGGGGGTTTTAGTGCATAGGGTTCATAGGGTAGTGTAGTGGAGTGACCAGTTAGCGCGCAAGAGGTTTTAGCACATAGAGTAAAGTATCTAGCACATTGGTGGAAAAGAATAGCGCATAAGTAGCAGCTTAGCGCATAGGAGCCCTGTTTTAGTGCATAGGGTCCAAAATTGGTGAAAAAGGGATAATGAAAAAAATTGTCATGGGTCGAATAGATTAGATAGATGGCTTAGAGGTCGATATGTGTCTGCTGATTGTGTTGCTATGGGTCCTAAGCCAATGTGAGTCTTTCTTTGTGATAATATTCAATTTCTGATATGATGATTGGAGTCTGCTGCTGTCAAGATGAATTGCTTTTGATAAGAAGTGCCAAGTTGATTGATTTTTGGTGTGGATCCTGATTTTGAGTTTGATATGGATCTTTGATTTTGCCTTTTAAGTTAATGTCTGATATGAGTCCCGATTCTTGATTTCCAATATGAGTCCTGAATTGTTGCTTTCAATATGGATGTTGAGTTTCTTGCGTTATGAGTCTTGCTTTGATTTCCAATATGGATTTTTTATTTGATTGCTTGCGTTATGTATCCTGATTTGCTTGCATTATGGATTCTGATTTTATTGCTTGCATTATGAGTTCTTATTTGATGCTTGCGTTATGGATCCTGATTTGATGCTTGCATTGGGGATTCTAATTTGATTACTTGTGTTATGGATCCTGATTTTCTTGCATTATAGATCCCAATTTGATGCTTGCATTATGGATCATGGTTTGATGCTTGCCTTATGGATCTTGGTTTTTGATATGGGTCTTGGATGCTACTTTCAATATGGTTCAAATTTTTGATATGGGTCTTTGATGCTGATTTTGATATTATTTCTTTGATTGATGTTGTGTTCTTGAGATGCTTCATTGTGTCAAGTTGATTTTGCTTGGATTGGATATATTAGATAGATTTGGGAACTGATGATGGACACTTGTTTTGAAAGAAGAGCTTGGCGTTCTTCAGTCTTGAGAGCGATTTTCGAGACCATGGTCATTCATTCTGTCCTTATCACAGGCTGACAGAGATGTGATTGAGAGATGTGGGTTGTCCTCATTGTTAGACATGCCTCGATATATCATTAATCAAGGTTTGCTGATAGCTTTGGCAGAGAGGTGCCACAGTGATACAAACACCTTCCACTTGGCTATGGGTGAGATAATAGTCACACTAGAGGACTGTTATCGGATTTTGCGGATTCCTATAGTTGGGGCCTTGTGTCATAGACCGAGGAAGGTGGGACAGAGGCTCTCTGTTGCATCTTCCAGGATGATCAAATCATGGGGTATGAGATCCCATGGCAGGAGTTTCTGGATTTTGGCTATGCTCTGTTGCCATCTGTACTAGAAAGTTTCATTGGTGGATTTCTGTGTCCCGACCGTAGGTCGAAGGGACTAGCCGTGGGATGGGGATTGGTGCTAGAGGACATGGTGACATAGGGGCACAAGTTTGCATGGGGCTCTTGTATGTTAGCCCATCTTTACAAAGAGCTTCACCTAGTGGTTTATCTGGGATACACTAGTTTATCAGCTGGGGTGACATTATTATAGGTGTACGCCTGGGAGCACATTCTTATGTTGAGACCACTTGCAGGTAGGGATAGGCCAGTTGGTCGGGCTTATGTTTATGGTTATACATGTGTACTTGTCCAGTGTAAGCTGAGCAAACTAGAGCATTGGCAAAGAGCATTGGATGATATCGATACGGTCATTTGGAGACCTTATATGGATTGTGAGGTGTGGGCAGAGGACGGGCTATAAATGCCCTATTTATATATGTCGAGGTACTTGATCGGGCAGACACCCTTTATCATTGAGTGATTCTTGCACAACCATGTTCAATGACAGTATGGTAGACAACAGGGGATTCCACAGGGAGCTTGTTTATATGCTCATCGGAGACAGGATGTGCTAGAGTGGGGACCCACTTTAGATAGCGTAGCAACGGTGGAGGAGTATATGACGCTGGTAGGACAGATCTAGGATTATGGGGCTAGGGTTGTGGATGTTGGGATGATAGAGGAGTTTGAAACATACTTCGTGGCACATGCAGTGGCACATATATCTGATCCAATAGAGATTTTACCTGCCTTTGATGATGATGAGGATGAGCAGCCACAAAGGTAAAGGGGAGCCAGACAAAGAGATGAGGAGGGAGAGGAAGTAGGAGAGGGAGGTGGAGATGATGGAGGAGGTGGTGGAGGAGGTGGCAAAAAATTTGATAGAGGAGGTGGGAGAGGGGGTGGTGGATTAGATAGAAGATGAGGGGGAGATAGAGGAGGTGGTGGATTAGATATGGGGAGAGGGTTGGTTCTAGGTGCTGGTGGGGTTGGTAGGGTAGGTGCAGTGCTAGCGGCGGTGGGTGGTATAGAGGATGTTAGGCGACCCTCCCGAAGGAGGAGATCTGATGTTTTACCTCCACCCACACCTCGAACAAGGACAGGTATGGGTAGGACCATGACACAGGTACCCATTTAGATTAGGGTACCCACCCATTGACATGATTCACAGATCCTATCACTACAGGTCACAGTATAGGAGTTGGAGGAACAGGTATTAGCATAGCAGCACCAGATTACGCAGATTATGGCGGAGTGGGATATGGAGAGAGAGCGCTAGGGCTAGGCAGAGGATATTGCTGAGAGATTGGAGAGAGAGATAGCTGGTGCCCCAATGTGAGACACACTGAGGGAGATACGGTAGATGGCTAAAGAGGCCAAGTATTACAGGTGTTTATACGAGGAGGTGGTCCCTAGAGATCATAGAGCTCCTAGCTATGCAGTCAGTCGATCCGGTCGTAGTCATATGAGGACAAAGAGTAGAGGTGTTACAAGGCCTACTCGACGTGATCCACCTGGTGGAGATCCAGGGGCTGGGACATCCACTATGAGACTGTTAACTTTAGGAGATAGTCATACTTGAGAGACCCGTCTCTGTTGTATTGTGATCATTGTGTTGTATCTTGACAAACATGATATCCCTTGTATATTTTGACCATTTTGAGATATATATATATATATATATATATGACACTGATTTTCTCTGATCCACATGTGTTATTGATGATGATTGATGGTATGCATTGATATGATGATTCTATGATGATGATGTGATGCTTAGATAATAATGCTTTTGATTTTGATGATGATGTATGATTCATGATGAGATGAGAATGTGATGGTGTATTTGTTGAAATGTGGTGACTAATCAGCAAAGTACTGTACACTCAGCACGTATTCTCACCGGGGTCCGAGACCGGACCGAGCCTTGGGAAAGTGGGTGATAGCTCGTTGCGGGGCCCCCAACAAATTTTTTTTGGGACGTTTTTTGTTGATGAAAACCGACATTGTAATAAAACCCTAAAAAGGATGACTTTGTTTGTTGCTCTAAAAATGCATGTTATAAGCGGCTGGGATGCTTAAGGCATTGTGAGGTTTATGTACTATTTTTGTTGGATAATAAGAAAGATTAGACGGCTGTGTATGGTGGATGTAACCCATTCTGGGTGAACCACGTTAAATCTCTGTGTTATCTGTGTCCTATTTATTCCTTTATCTTTTGTATTTAAATCTGCATATAATTGTTAGTTCATATTTGCTTCGGATATGCTTTAAACCCTAACAATTGGTATCAGAGCAAGGTTTTTTGTAAATTGGTAGGACTTTCAGATTTGAGTGGGAGCAATGGAGGATTCCAAATTCAAGGTCAAAAAGTTTAACGGCCAGAATTATCAGTTATGGAAAATGCAGATGGAGGATTACCTGTATCAAAAGGATTTGTGGCGGCCATTAGAAGGAAAGGCAAAGAAAGTGACCACAATGTCAGATGAAGAATGGGACATTTTAGATAGAAAGGCACTGGGATCCATTCGATTGTGCCTTGCACTATCTATAGCTTTCAATATAACAGAAGCAAAAACGGTTGTAGATTTGATGGCGACATTGGCTAAGTTGTATGAGAAACCCTCAACTTCGAATAAGGTATTTCTTATGAAGCGTTTGTTTAATTTGAAAATGAGTGAGGGAGGATTTGTAGCGAAGCACTTAAATGAATTCAATACAATTACCAGTCAATTGTCTTTGGTAAAAATTACTTTTGCAGAAGAGGTTAGGGCTCTCTTTATTTTATGTTCTTTGCCAAAAAGCTGGAATAGCTTGGTTATGGCTGTAAGTAACTCTGTCTCTGGAAAAAATACTTTGGTATTTGATGATATTGTTGGTGTTATCCTAAGCGAGGAAATGCGAAGGAAAAGCACAGGTGAGACTCCAACATCATCAAGTAGTTTTTTGAATGTGGAGAACAGAGGAAGATCAAAGGAAAGAGGAAAAGGCCCTTGGAATGAGAAGTCACGAGGGAAGTCAAAGAAAGGACGCTCTCAATCTAGAGGAAAGAAAGATTGTTGGTAATACGAAAAGCCTGGTAATCTAAAGAAAGACTATTGGTCTCGGAAAAACAAAGAAGGAGACAAAAATGAAAATGACAGTAAGGAAGCTAATATTGTAAGTAATACTTTACAAGATGCTTTAATCTTATGTTTGTTAGGCCCAATATGGAAAGCTAATTTACTGAGAGGGGAGGGGTGAATCAGTACTGCAAAATCTTTCTTGAATAATAACCTTACTGTTATGCATATATAGAATAGTGCAGTAACATAAAATAAAGCTAAAACAAATAGATAACAATCATACATGATTCACTCCATAACACATATATTTTGGTTACACAGAAACTCTTGGTTAGAGAGAAAAACTGCGGTGTGGATGGCACCCACAACTTCACTACTGCAATAATAAAGATGCTCGGTTAGAGCTACATGTTTAGCTATTTCTAATAGCTTACCCTGTTAGGAGTAACAAGATCTATTAGATCTACCTTGCTAAAGGATTTCACAACATTTAATCTGAATGCTGCACATGGTTAGAGGATTTACAATTTATAGACTTGGTTAGAGTCTTTTACCCTGTTAGAGGTTTCTCTTTCAACTTCACAATATTACAATAAAATCATTACAAATATTTGCAACTTTACATCTGAAATGTTATAATAGATTCTATGTGCTCAGAATAAGATTACCTTGCTTATATCATACCTTGGTAGCCCATATAGTAACTCGGTAAACCCTTCTGTTTACTCCGTTCTTCGACTGTTCTCTGAAAACCTTCTCAGTGACCTCTGTGTCTCTGTAACAGTCTTCCTTCATACATATATGCACATTCACACCTTGCTCTCTTTCTCATGCTGTATAAATAGATCTCTTAAAACGGTGATCCAATTCATTGTTTCAATCTTACAAACAAGATTCTTCGAATGAATAACTAAACAAAATATTTCATTGGTTGGATTGACCTCGCAATCATACACAATCTTCTAGTGCAATTTCCAATGTAATAACGATTAGATGTGCCTCGATCTTGTAACATGTTTTCATATGCATGTCCAGGTTCAATGTATCTGGTAACACATTTCATTCGGTGAATATCAACTTGGTGTGTTAACTTAACTACTCGGTAGCCATAAAAAGATACTCGGTAGACAACTCGATGTATACTGCGTTTTGTGACTGCTTTCTTCTGTAACCGACTAGACTATGCATACTAACTTCTCTGTTTATACCAACTACATGATTCGGTAGTGCTAACCGACTAGAATATATAGTATGACTTTGAATATAAAAACTAATGGCAATTTGATAAGTAGTAACAATCTCCCCTTTTGACATTAATTGAGATGTTTGACAAAAACTACTTTCAAAGTCATAACTCAAAAATCTATATACTTTGCAAAATGACTATACTTGACAATATATACAATAGTCAATGAAATAGTATATGCAGATATACTCCCCTTATCATTATTCTATATATAACTCAGATTTTGCATGCTCGGTTCTGTTCTGTGCTTGTGTACTCTGCTTGCTCTGCATACTCTGTATATTCTGCTCAGTATACTCCCCTGTATACAATACTCAAAACTGTATTACCAAAACTGTGTCACTCTCCAAATATAGTATTACTCCCCCTTTGTCTGGTATTACTCCCCCTATGTAGGATTACTCCCCTTTTTTGACAAACATCAAAAACTTAATTTCCATCCGGGGGCGGTAACTGATCAAAAATAGATTTATACTTGTTCTGGGCGTCGGTGAGTGCGACTGGGAGTGCATCCTTTACACTTTCCATTAAAGAATTTTGTGCTTGAATATCAGCCAATAGTGATATTAGGCCATCAAGAGTGCTTCCCTCTTGTGTAGTAGATAGGTGTGTAGCTCGGTTAATCTGCTCTTGAATTGATGAGAGATGAGGAAGGAATAATGTCTAGAGGGTCATTATATCCATCCTGATCTTATGCTCTTCATTTCCGAGTTCTAACTGTTGAGCCATAAGCTGTTGAAGCTTGTTGTAAAAATTCTGAACTGAATTAGGCTCGGTGGTCAACTTAGTTGAGAGATCGGTGATCTCTTTCTCAATTGCATCAGTTTTATTCTTGATATCTTTAATGAATAAGGAAAATGTACAAAGTTTCTGAAATAAATAAAGAATATGTTTGAGTTGAGGGGACAACTCAGCAATGAATTTGACAAGCTTGACTTTTCCTATAGCGAGAGCTTTTTGTACCTCTTCTATCATCTTTGCAGTAAGCTCTTTATCTTTTAGCTTGCTCAAGTACTCAGATGCATCAACTCCAGATGTTTCTATTTGAGTAAGGAGTTCATCCAGTTGAATGTGGATGGCTGCATTGGTTGACACTGTTGCTGAAGGATGCATATCTATTAGTAGTGTCTTCACCTTCTGTAGTACTTTATTCTTCTTTTGAATGGCCATATGTTTTTCCTGTTCTACCTTTGCTTTGCATAGTTCACCGAAATCAATAAGTGCTTGCCCTTTTAATTTTGAAATATCCACATTGGGCAACACTATCGGTTTAGTTAAATCAACTTTGAAACTATGCTTTCTCACCTTCTTCTCTTTACCTTTGGTCGGTTGTACTAAGACAAGTGCTTGTGAGGCTTTCTAACCCTCGGTAGGTTGCTCGTTAGATGCAATACTTTGGTCTGTTCCTGTAGCCATTATGGTGTCCTTGGGTGTCTCGGTACTAGGGGTCTCAGCTGTAACATTTTCAGTGCTTGATGGTGCTTGAGACATCTGATCTTTAGTTGTATCTTCTACTGCTTTAGACTTGTGAGCTTCAGTGCCTTGTTCTGTATCCTTAGGAGCTTCGGTAGAGACAGGTGGCTTGACTGGCGGATAAGGCTGAACTTGTTCTAAGACAGATTCACTAGATACAATTTTTGCATAGGTAGTGCCTTCTATCATTTCCTGCTCCGGTGCTTCTACATCCATGACATCTTCATCAATTTGAATAGTGTCAGCCAGGTCTTGCTTGGTAGCATCAGGACCTTGCTCGGTGACATCAGGATCTTGATCGGTGACATCAACAATTTCAACTTGAGATTATTCACTGACATCCTTTATTTTGAAGATATCCTACCACTTGGCTTTTGTCTCATTTTCTACATCAATGTATAGCCCATTCATCAATTTTAAGGCTCTTTGTTTGACAAGAAATTTAGAATTGTATGTTGTCAAATGCTCCTTAATTTCTGCTACAGACATATCGGGGAATAGATGGACTAGACTTCTTTCTCGTATTTGTTTCTCTGAGTCCATTGCATATTTCCATCTGTTATCAATATGTAAGTATAATTCACTCGGAAGTGACTTTACTAGTTCTAATGGAGCTAGTGTGCAAATGACAGCTTCTTCAATTTGTCGCTTCTCATCATTATTCCTAGTCTCATACTTGACATATCTAAATCCTCCAAATCCACCATATTCTTTAAGATTGGCACAAAAGTTTTCAACACTATGAATATTTACCTTCTTGCTTTTTACAATCTGAAATTTGTTTGCATCATCAGATTCTGTATCACTAGACTCTTTTGCCAAAATGAGTCTCCGAGTAGATTTCTTGTAGGTCTTGGTTACCTTGGGAACAGTAACACTCTTTTGTTTCTTACTTGGTGATGCAGCTGATGCTCTAGTGTTGGGTCTCTTTGTTGGTGGAGTCGGTAGGGCCTTTGAAATGTCCCGTTTCTTTCTTTTCAAAACTTTACCCTTAGGCAACTCGGTACTTAATGTTATTGCTGCCTCTTGAGCTTCTAATTCCTCTTCGGTAATGGCAAGAGTGCCTTTGACAGGTGTAGAGGAGGATTCTTCTCCAAATTTTTCAAATAAAACCTTTATCATCTTTGTAGCCTTTCTTGTAGCTTTAGGTACTCCAATGCTCATTTTCAATTTTTCTTTCACCTCTTCATAAGTTCCATATCTTAGCTCAGTAGCATGCCTTGGCAATGAAAGATAGGCATCAATATGTTGTTGTGTGATATCATAGTCAATCTCATAACCCATTGGTGGCAAAGATTGAGTCCTTGGTTCAACAACATTCACATAGCAGTAATCGGTGTCTACCTCAAAACATATATCATCCTTATATTTCTCTACTAGCTGTGGTGGAATCCGGCACCTGTTGTGCATCTTCTCTTGAAATTTGCTGAAATAGTCATCCATGATATCATTAAAATTATCTCCCAATTTCTTGATAAAATCATTGATTTGATGGGTGATAGGTCGGTGTAGCTCCCAAACTACTTTACCGACTGAGGGAAAGAACTTCTCAAAGTAGAAAAACATGCATACAAGAAGTGAACCAAACTTCAGTGTGTTTGCCGAGTTGTTCTTCTTCGGCTTCCTTATTGTGTTTAGGTTCTCAAACAAGTTCTTCAATAGCACTTCACATAAATCTAATTTCATTCCCTTTTTCACTATTTTGTAGGCTAAGTCAACTGCTGCACATGGTACACTATTTTCCCTTGTTGATTGGAAGAAACAATAACCAATTACTCTAATTGCAAACTTAAGTTCTGCATCAGTGACATTGTTCAATTTCAGTCCTCAATAATCAGATTCTACTGCAGTTAGATTGATTAGCTCCTTCTGTGATATCATTTTCTGTGCTTGTGCACAATCATAGATAGGATACCCGGTGATCACATGAATGATTTCCTTGGTGATTTTGAATGGTTGCTCCTCTAGCCACATAAAATTATCATGAACTTTGCTTAAAACAAACTTAACCCACTGGGGTTTGAACACACGGGGATAGGCTAGGGCTTCAGTTAATCCCTTGTTTTTGATATGCTCATACTTGCTATCCATTTTGCCATCAGTACAAAGTTCATCATATGTGTCACTAATCTCAACATGACCGAGTTCTTCAACATGACATTTGGTGAAGAATCTAACATCTTCGACTAACAAGACTCGATCACGGATGAGGGAAAATGCAGTTTTGTCATCCGATTCTGAGGCGACTTTAGGAGTCAAAGAGTACTTCAATGAGGGCTTCTCCACATTCTTGACAACTACAGGATCTTGGATCTTGGGTGCCATTGTAGCTAACAGGTAAAAACTTAGCAAACTATCCTTAGGGTTTGATGGTTTACAAATGACTAATGCTTCACACTCGGTAGATAATAGCAATTTGACAAGATCGGAAACCAGCTTAACAGTGTGATGAGATTTGATGTAAATACCTTGAAATTCACTCTGAATGAAGTTTGTTCACCTTGATTCGCTCTGCTCTGCTCTCTTGAAAACTTGGTGAATGAGAATGACCGCGAAAATATCTTTAAGTACACAAAATACCTTATCGGGCTCCGTGCGGGTTAGGTCAAAACATTAAATGCACTCGGTTTACCTTTAACCGATTTACTCCCTTTTTTTTGTTTTAACCGAGTAACCAAATTTCCTTCATTTACCGACTTGACAGGCTTCCTGTATACACCGGCTTGACAGGTTTCCTGCAAAGTACTTTGATAGACTTTCAAACTTACTAATGCATCTTAACTATGCAGATTGTGAATTTTGTACATAATAGAATAGGAACTGTAATGATTTAACCTTTAGGGAATGCAATCCCTTCATACCTTTTCTGATTAATTTGGAATAGGTGCACCTAACTCGGTAGGTAAGGTGCTTTCTTCATCTAACATGATTTCCTTCTTTTTCCAAATCATCTTGAATTTTTCTTTTATCTCTTCAGTGTCTCTCCTAGGTTGATCTCTGCAATCTCCAACTAAATGTCCAGCTTTGTGACAATGAAAACATGCCATACCAGGATTCCTCCATGATCTTCGGTTGTTCATTCCAAACCTTATAAAACAATTGGCACTAATATGTCCATATCTTCCACAATATTCACACCATATCCTTGTATTGTAATCCCATGGTACTGCTGCATATTGTCGGTAAGGATTTGTGTGAGTTTTGTAACCACTAGCATTTGCTCGGTGTGCAGACCACCTGTAGTTCTTTTGCTTAGGTCAGCACTTCTCGGTACTATGTCCATATCTATTGTAGTTTCTACAAAACCCTTTGAATTTGCCTTTTGATAGTTGTTAACAGACTTTGTCCTACATTGATTAGATGCGTGACCATATTTATTGCAATTGTAACAATATCCATTGGACTTAGTGATATTTGGTTGCTTACCTTTTCTAATCTGGCATATGTTGGCAGTATGACCTTGATTTCCACAGTAGTAGCAAATAGGCTTCTTCCTTTTGATGTTATTCCTATTTCGAGCTTGCTTTGATGATTATCCTCTCTCGGTAGTATGAATTCCTTTCTTGGTTGATTCTTTTCCTTTGTAACCAAGTCCTGCATCTTTGTTGGGTCTTCTTGTATTCAGTTGCTCATCCAACATCTTTGATGCATCATAACTCTTCTTCAATGTTTCTTTGGATTTCTTCTCTGTTTCAAGTTCATTGATCAATTTTGATACTTCAAGTTTCAATGCTTGATTTTCATCATTCTTTAGAATTAGTTCATGATGTGCATAACCTAGTTGATCTGTCATATTTTATTGAATCCCAGTTAACCTTATGATTTCATCATTCTTATCAGATACTAAGACTTCAAGTTGTTGTTTCTCTCTTTGTAGATCTCTTGCTTTATCCTCAGTTGTCCTCAATGCATCTAGATTTTCAGTCATCTGTGTACTGAAATGTTCATGTTCTCTTTTCATTGCTTTTAGTTGATTAGCCAATGCTTTGTTCTTTTCTTTCAATACTCCAATCTTTTCTTCAGTCTCTTCAGATATACTATTCTCAGATGATGTCTCAATTTGTTCCACTAACTCTTGAGAATCCTGCAAGTCATCGAATAATCTTCTTCTTACTTTCAAAGATTTTTGTATTTGCCTTTGCATGTCTGCAATCACTTGATTTGCATGATCCAGCTCTTCTTGCAGATACACAATCCTCCGAGATTGTTTATAGCCTTCCATTGATAAGATCTTTCTCTTTAGGTAGTTAAACCCTTTTCCAAGATAGAAGCTCTGATACCAATTGTTAGGCCCAATATGGAAAGCTAATGTGCTGAGAGGGGAGGGGTGAATCATTACTGCAAAAAATTTCTTGAATAATAACCTTACTGCTATGCATAAACAGAATAGTGCAGTAACATAAAATAAAGCTAAAACAAACAGATAACAATCATACATGATTCACTTCATAACACATATATTTTGGTTACGTAGAAACTCTTGGTTAGAGAGAAAAACTGCGGTGGGGATGGCACCCACAACTTCACTACTGCAATAATAAAGATGCTCAGTTAGAGCTACATGTTTAGCTAAAAATAATAGCTTACCCTGTTAGGAGTAACAAGATCTATTAGATCTACCTTGCTAAAGGATTTTACAACATTTAATCTGAATGCTTCACCTGGTTAGAGGATTTACAATTTATAGACTTGGTTAGAGTCTTTTACCCTGTTAGAGGTTTCTCTTTCAACTTCACAATATTACAATAAAATCATTACAAACATCTGCAACTTTACATCTGAAATGTTATAGCAAATTCTATGTGCTCAGAATAAGATTACCTTGCTTATAGCATACCTCGGTAACCCATATAGCAACTCAGTAAACCCTTCTGTTTACTCTGTTCTTCGACTGTTCTCTGAAAACCTTCTCAGTGACCTCTGTGTCTCTGTAACAGTCTTCCTTCATACATATATGCACACTCACACCTTGCTCTCTTTCTCATGCTGTATAAATAGATCTCTTAAAAAGGTGATCCAATTCATTGCTTCGATCTTACAAACAAGATTCTTTGAATGAATAACTAAACAAAATATTTCATTGGTTGGATTGACCTCGCAATCATACACAATCTTCTAGTGCAATTTCCAATGTAATAATGGTTAGATGTGCCTCGATCTTGTAACACATTTTCATATGCATGTCCAGGTTCAATGTATCTGGTAACACATTTCACTCGGTGAATATCAACTTGGTGTGTTAACTTAACTGCTCAGTAGCCATAAAAAGATACTCAGTAGACAGCTCAGTGTATACTGCGTTCTGTGACTGCTTTCTTCTGTAACCGACTAGACTGTGCATACCAACTTCTCTGTTTATACCGACTAGAATATATAGTATGACTTTGAATATAAAAACTAATGGCAATTTGATAAGTAATAACAATGTTTGGATGATGTTAATGATTCCTGGGTAATAGATTCTGGGGCTTCATTTCATGCTACACCCCATAGAAAATATTTTTTAGATTATGTTCAAGGTGATTTTGGACAGGTATATTTGGGTGATGATGAGCCCTATCAAATTGTTGGAAAATGAAAGATAAAGATAAAGTTGGAGAATGGTAATGATTGGTTTCCACAGAAGGTAAGAAATGTTCCTAACTTAAGAAGAAATTTAATTTCTGCAGGGCAACTAGGTAGTGAAGGTTGCATAGTTACCTTCTCAAACAGTGTCTGGAAGGTCAATAAAGGATCATTAGTAGTAGCTAAAGGTGCGAAGGTAGGCACATTATATCTGTGTACTGGTAACACTTACTCTACCTTAGCTGCTACAGATAAAGTTACTGCAGGGACAACAACAATAGATGTTGCAAGAACATATTTGATAATGTGGCACCATAGGCTTGGGCACATGAGTGAGAAAGGGATGAAAATCCTTCACTCCAAAAATCTTTTGCCAGGACTAAAGAAGATTGATTTAGAGTTCTGTGAAAATTGTGTTTATGACAAATAGAAAAGAGTCAAATTTCTCAAGGTTGGGAAAGAGAAGAAGAGTGAGAAGTTAGAGCTTGTGCATTCAGATGTATGGGGACTGGCTCAGGTATCATCTCTTGGTGGCTCTTGTTATTATGTTATTTTTATTGATGACTCAACCAGAAAAACATGGGTATATTTCCTAAAACAAAAATCAGATGTTTTTGAAACTTTTAAGAAATGGAAAGCTTTGGTTGAGAATGAGACATGAAAAAGGTTGAAGTGTCTCAGATCGGATAATGGAGGTGAGTATTGCAGCAAGGCATTTGAAGATTACTGCTCCTTAAATGGGATTAGAAAGCAGAAGACAATTATAGGAACTCCACAGGAAAATGGTGTGTCAGAGAGAATGAATAGGACTATCATGGAACACGCGAGGAGCATGAGATTGCATGTTGGATTGCCCTTACACTTTTGGGCAGATGTTGTACATACTGCTGTCTATTTGATAAATAGAGGACCTTCAACCCCTTTGGATGGTGGTATTCCAGAGGAGCCATGGACTAGTAAAAAGGTAAATTATTCTTTTCTGAAAACCTTTGGTTGTGAAGCTTTTGTCCATGTTGATAAAGAAAATAGAACCAAGCTTGATGCTAAATCTCAGAAATGTACCTTCATTGGATATGGGATAGATGAATATGGCTATCAGTTATGGGATTTTGAAAATAAGAAAATAACTAGAAGTAGAGATGTTATATTCAATGAGAAGGTTATGTATAAAGAACAGATGCAGGAAAATAAGCATGAACAGGGCAAGCAAGAATATGTGGTGTTGGATGAGATTCCTTAAAATGAAATGCCACAGGTACCTGATGCTCAGCAACAACAAAGTGTCCCATAAACTCCTGCAAGTGTTAGATGTTCTACGAGTTCAAGTAGACCCCCTGAAAGATTTTCTCCTTCTTTGTATTCTATATTATTAACTGATTCTGGTGAACCAGAAGAATATGAAGAAGCAATGCAGGTGGATGCCAAACAATAGTGAGAGCTAGGCGTGAAAGAGGAGATGGAATCCTTGATGAAAAATAAGACTTGGGACAGTCCCTTTACCTACAGAAAAAAGAGCCTTGCCTAACAAATGAGTTTATTGATTGAAGGAGGAAGGAGGTCAGAAAAGATATAAGGCCAGACATGTGGTAAAAGGTTTTGCACAAAAAAAGGGTATAGATTATGATGAAATATTTTCTCCAAGTGTAAAAATGACTTCAATTAGAATTGTACTTAGTCTTATGGCTGCAGATGATTTACATCCTGAACAATTGGATGTGAAAACAACTTTTCTCCATGGAGATTTGGAGGAGGAAATTTACATGTTGCAACCACAGGGATATGAGGTCAAAGGTAAGGAGAACTTGGTGTGCAGGTTGAAGAAAAGTTTGTATGGCCTAAAGCAAGCACCCCGATAATGATATTTAAAATTTGATAGCTTCATGGTTGAACATGGTTATCATAGATGTCATTCTGATCATTGTGTATATTTTAAGAGATTGGATAATGACAGTTATATTATCTTGTTGCTTTATGTTGATGAGATGCTTGTTGTTGGGTCCAACATGGAACACATAAATGATCTTAAACATAAATTAGCTAGGTCATTTTCTATGAAGGATTTGGGTGTAGCTAAGAAAATTCTGGGTATGAGGATTACATGGGATAGAAAATATAGAACCTTGAATTTGTCCCAAAGTGAGTATATAAAGAAGGTGTTGAAAAGATTTAACATGGAGGATGCAAAAGAAGTTAGTACACCTTTGGCTAGTCATTTCAAATTGACTAAGGAGATGTGCCCAAAGGCACAGGAAGAGGTAAAGAAAATGTCTAACATCTTGTATTCATCGGCTGTTGGCAGTCTGATGTATGCAATGGTATGCACAAGGCCAGATATTGCACATGCAGTGGGAGTTGTGCGCAAGTTTATGAGTAATCTGGGTATGGAACATTGGAATGCTGTGAAATGGATCCTTTGGTATTTGAAAGGAACCACTACGAAGGCATTATGTTTCAAAGGATCTAATGCTACTCTGAGTGGATTTGTTGACTTTGATCTGGCAGGTGATATTGATTCACGGAGGAGCACTACAGGGTATGTTTTTTACTATAGGGGGAACTGCAGACAGTTGGATTTTAGGTTGCAAAAGGTTGTTGCACTTTCAACCACTGAAGCCGAGTATGTTGCTGCTACATAAGCCAACAAGGAGATGGTTTGGTTACAATGTTTTCTAGAGGAATTGGGTCAGACACAGGAGGATCACCCATTGTATACTGATAGCCAGAGTGCCATTCATCTTGCGAAAAACTTTGCTTTTCATTCAAGAACAAAGCATGTTCAGCTCAGGTACCACTTCATCCAGACTGTTTTGGAGGAGGGTCAGTCATGGCTTGATAAGATTCACACAAGCGAGAATCCTGCCGATATGTTCACAAAGGCAGTTCCACAGGAGAAGCTGATTTCTTCATCAGTTTTTGTTGGTCTTCTTGATTGATAATTGTGGAATTTATACCAGTCGAGTCCTAGTGTTTTATCCAGTGGATGCTGCATGTACAGTGGTGTCGTGTAGTATTAGTCTCCAAGTGGGAGATTGTTCAGTGTGGAGCATGATCAGTCTGCAAGTGGGAGATTATTGAAATATGGTGACTGATCAGCAAAGTATTGTACACTCAGCACGTATCCTTGGCTCCTGCACATTCGTTGCCGGTATGCCTTGAGATGGTCATAGGCATGTTCTCATTTTTCATCAAGATGCTTTAGTTCTTGCAACCTATTTACCGATATTCCTCATTTGGTATGAGGCCTTTCAAAGATACTCTAAGAAATGGAATTTCTACCTCAAGAGGTAGAATTGCTTCTAATCTGTACACTAATGAATATGGTGTAGCCCCTGTAGGTGTCAAGATACTATTCCTGTATGCCCAAAGTTTCGGATTGAGTTGTACATGCCAATCCTTACCTGCATCATTTACTATTTTCTTAAGGATTTTCATAATTGTTTTATTTGATGCCTTTGCTTGACCATTCCCCTATGGGTAGTAAGGTGTAGAGAAGTGATGCTGGATTTTGAATCTTTCACATAGCTCTCGTACGTCTTGATTTTTGAAAGGATGCTCATTGTTTGTGATGATGGAACTAGGAATGCCATATCTACAAATGAGATAATTGAGAATAAATGAGGTGATCTGTTTTCCAGTTATAGTGGTCATCGGGACTACTTCAATCCACTTTGTGCAATGCTTTGTTGCAGTGATAATGAACTTATGTCCATTTGAAGAAGAAGGATGAATTTTTCCTACTAAATTAAGTCCCCACTGACAGAAAGGCCAAGATGTGGTGAATGCCTATAGCTCTTGTGCTAGTGCATGAATAAGATTTCCATGAATTTGGCACTTAGGACATTTCTTTGCAAATTGATAAGACTCTTTCTCCATTGTTGGCCAGTAATATCCCATTCTTAGAAGTTTATTGGCAAGAGTAGGACCACTTGAATGTGTACCATAGATACCCTCATGAAGCTCGTGTAAGACAGAGTCAGACTCATTATGATTGAGGCATCGAAGAAGAGTACCATCTAGACCTCGACGGTAAAGAGTGTCAGCAGTTAAGGTATAATGGCCAGCTTGCTGGATGAAGCTACATTTTTGGTTGCGAGATATATCAAGTGGAAGGGTATTGTTCTTAAGATAATCATAATTTTTCCTCTATAAAGGGGATTCCGAACCGGTTAAGGCATATATGACTTGGGATGTAGAATTGTCATAGGCTAGGGAAAACAATTGCTCTATCAGGAACTCGTAACAACTTTGTTTCTCTAGAATTTGCAGTAGTGAAGCAATAGTGGCCATTACATCGACCACTCCATTGTCCAACCTTGGTATTTGTTCAAAGGTTATATGTACAAAGTACTATTTGAAATCATCCACCATTCTCTTATAGGGCATTAGCTTATCATCCTTTGTCTGATATTCATCATTGATCTGATTGATGACTAGTTGAGAATCTCCATAGACTCTCAATTTTGTGATTCTCCATTCCATAGCCATTTTGATTCTTGTCACCAGGGCTTCATATTCAGTGATGTTGGTGCATGGAAACATCAGTCTATAAGATCGTGTAATTGTGTGTCCTCCTGGAGTGACGAAAAGGATGTCGGCACCCAATCCATGTTGTGTATAGGATCCATCCATTGTTTGGGTGTGACAGTGAGTACATCCATGTCTGGGAATTCCACCTACATTGGTTGTTGATCTAGCAGCAGTGCTTCAGCCAGTTGATCTGCAATTACCTGCCCTTTGATAGCCCGATGTTTTGTGTACTGGATATCAAATTCATTGAGTGTCATGACCCACTTAGCCAATCAACCTGTAAGAGATGCTTTGTTGAGTAAATTCTTGAGAGGATCAATTTTCGCTACTAGCTTGATTGTATGAGCTAGCATGTAGTGGCAAAACTTTTTAGAGGCAAACACCATGGCTAAGCAAGCCTTCTCAATGAATGTATAATTTAGCTTATATCCATTTAAAGTTTTGCTGATGTAATATATAGCTCATTCCTTGCCTTCCAGATCTTCTTGTGCTAGCAATGCCCCCAATGATACTTCAGTTGTTGATATGTAGAGAATGAGTGGCTTATCTGCTATTGGTGGCACCAAAACTGGTGGATTCATTAGATATTGCTTGAGTTGGTGAAATAACTCCTCACACTTGTCTTCCCATCTGAAAGGTATATTCTTGTGGATCAGATGATTGAAGAGGAGAAATTTATCTGCTAGTTGGGCTATGAATCGCCTAATATACTGCAGTCGTCCTTGTAGAGATCTGAGTTGGCTAATGTTCCTGTGAGGTGGCATCTCCATGATGCCCTGTACCTTCATTGGATCTACTTCAATGCCCTTTTCTGACACGATGTAGCCTAATAGTTTGCTTGATGGACCCCGAAGACACACTTCTTAGGGTTTAGTCTAACCTTAAACTGTTCTAATCTTTGAAAGATCTTATCTAATATGCCCAGGATGTTCTGCTTGGGTGAATGATTTAGAGAGTAAATCATCCACATAGTCCTCCATGAAAGTATGCATCATATCATGGAAGATTGTCATCGTGGCTCTTTGAAAAGTTGCCCCAGTATTCTTCAAGCCAAAAGGCATGACGTTCCTACAATACGTTCCCCATGGATAGGTGAATGCAGTTTTATCTTGATCCTTTGGAGAAATCTTGATTTGATTATAGCTAGAGAAACGTCCATTAATGATAACATCGCGTGGCCTACTGTTAGATCCATAATTATGTCGATGTTTGGCAAGGGAAAGTCATCCTTTGGATATGCTTTGTTGACATCTCTAAAATATGTGCATATTTTGATGCTTCTGTCAGGTTTTGAAACTGGTACAATGTTTGAAATCCATTCAGCATAGTTTATAGGTCGAATGAATCTGACGTCTAATAACTTCTTTAGTTCAACTTTGACCAATAATGCCACATGCGGATTCATCTTTCTTAATTTTTGTTTGACTGGCTTAGCTCCTGGAGCAATGGATAAATGATGCATGATTAGGTTTGGATCTATTCCAGGCATATCAACATAGGACCAAACAAAATTGATTTGCTTTTCCTTGAAGAATTTGATAAAATCTAGTTGCTCTTCTTCTGTCAGTGATTCGGCTAGGTGTATGGCTTTGATTGTTGCTTTAGTACTGATGTTTATTGATTGAGTTGGCTCAATCAATATGGGTAACCTCTCTTGATAATGTTTAGGAAGAGTGTCAAGTCTCCCATCTTTAGGTTCCTCAAAAAGGTTTTCACCTACAGATGCATCCTTTACTTTTACCTTTTTGTGATCTAATACTGCCATTGACTGGTTTTCAGCATTAGGTCCTTTATTTCCTTCATTTTTGCAACTGAGAGACTTGGCACTCCCCTGATTGCAAATATCATTATTTTGTTCATTGGTAGAGCATGTTTCTGGTTTGACTGAACATAGATACTCAATAATGGATTCATCATCTGGGAAAATTGGCATATCATGGTGTTCAGGTTCCTCCCAGTCTATGAGATCGGGATATAAAAGCGGTAAGGAGTTATTTGGTGGGTTGAGATTGGCTGTGGTAAGTGTCATGATATAGGCATCATTATAGTTGTTTGGGATACTGGTTAGGTTTATGATATTATAAAGGTCTTTGATGGTATCATCTTCGATGTAGCCTTGCTCGTATTGTCGCTACTCATTCTCATTAGCCTCATAGATATGGCGTGGTCTGAATTCAAGTGGTCAAGATTCTGCACCTTGTCCCTCCTGAGAAAGGGGTGTGTATGAATGGATGGTATCTACCTCAATATCTTCAGTAACATCTGAACAACTACCCCATTCATATTCATTAGAATCAGTATCAGAATTACTGTCCTAGAGTATCTTGTTGCTTCTAATAGGTATGTTGTATGGTGAGAAAAGATCTCTAACAATTGATACTAGTCTTGTAGTTTTTTCTGATTTGGAGCCAGACCCTACTTACCCTTTCCATTTGTTCATACATTGTTTCCCTTTGGTGAATAGTAATTTCTTTGGGTGGTGGCTCTGCCTTGGTTTGATCAGGTTCTTGCACACGATGCACTTTCTTATAAGAGGCTTCTTCTCTTTGAATGACCAGTTCCTCTTGTTGTTTCTCTTTTTCCTGGTGTTCTTTCTCTTTCCTTGTCATTTTTGTTGCTTGGTGTAGTGCCTCTTGCCATGAGTTTTCATTATATTTCTTCTTTTCTCTCCACCAAGGTTTCTAATATTTATTTTGCTTTTGGCTAGGTGGTACATGTTGTCCATATCCCAGTCTTGTTTTGTCTCATGCAAATTGTGAAGGAAGTTGCAGAGGTTATGTAATGCCTTCTTGACACTTGCCTATAGGTCCTTTGTCGTTGTATCCTATCTGTTGCATGATCCAGAATCCTTTTCCATATTGTTGTGTCGGTATGGCCACCTCTATGGTAGCAGCTCTGACTTCTTCTTCATCCTTGTATAGCCAACTAAGGATGTCTTTCTCTTCTGATTCATTGGTTGGTGTGCCCAATGTGATAAACTTACCATCAAACTTGGTGATGAGTTGTGTTGATGTAGAAGGTTGTCCATAATATTTTGGCGATGTTGGAAATTTTGATAGACATAAGGGTTCAAAAGAGTACTCCCCCATGCCTTGATCTTTGATTTTCATCTTTTGTTTGAAGTCTATGGATAAAGACTTGAGTTCTTGATGATGATTGGATGCTGAGGAAGCTTGGGCCTCCCTGTTATGTGGAACCAGGATATCTTGAGCCACCCCCATAGCATTGCAATGCTGAAAAGGGTTATTATCTATAGATATGGAAATTTCTTGTCCATTGTACGATAACTTGATACACTGATGGTATGTTGAAGGCACTGCTTGCATTTCATGTATCCAAGGACAACCCAATAAAATATTATATGTTAAGTCTATGTCCAAGACTTGGCACATAGTGTTCTTTTGTATTGGTCCTACTTGAATAGGTAGAATCATTGTTCCTTTGGATGGCCTTTCTTCATCATCATAGGCCTTGATGGTGATCTTCTTATTTGGATCACTAGACTGCTCAGAGAAGCCCAATGCATGAATAAGCTTTCAAGTACAGATATTGAGACCAACTCCTCCGTCTATTAACACTCTTTTTACTCGATGTTTATGGACTAAGACTTCGATATGGAGAGGAGTGTTATGCGGATGATTCAAGGAGACATCATCATGTTCAGAAAAGGTAAGGTTATGAGGCCTTGTCATATGAGCCAGCATGGCTTGGAATCGATCAATGTCCAGATATTTAGGAATGTTTGTTTCAACAAGTGCTTGTTCTAAGATATCTTTGTGTTTTGGCGAGAGTTTGAGAAAATCGAGTATAAATATCTGAGTGAGATTTCTCCTCAGTTGATCAGCCAAGTTATATTGAGTCTTGGGGATAGTTGTGGATGTTGATGTGTTCCCTTTCAGGATGTATTTTTGTGCTCTGGTTGTCACATTGATCGACACATGTTCTTGTTTGTCCTTGATGTTTATGACATTTATTTGGTTGTCATCTGTCGATATGTGATTGATGGTGTTATTGTATAGGTGATTTATATGAGATCCTCTTGTATCGTTTGATGTTGAAGCTCCTCCCTTGTTGTAATTCAAAAGAGGATTTTTAAAGGCATCATGGTCACAATTTATTTTGTGACCATCAACTGTTAAATCGTCTCTATCGATCATGTCCTGAACGATGTTCTTAAGCCTCATACAATCATTTGTGTGATATCTTTTGTTGTGATGAAAATCACATAAATGCGCATCATTCCACCAAGGTGATTTGACCTGGGGTTCAAAGTTGTTCACGACTAGCAATGTGATAATCTTGTTCGCCAAGAGTTCTCGAAACGTTGATTCTAAGGTTTGCCCTAATGGTGTGTAGATGTGTTTATATGGGAAAGTGTTGGTGTTGCCTCTCCGAATGTGATCACGGAGATCACTTTTACCATTGTACTTGTCATACTTTGGTATATCTAAATTTGGGGGAAAAGGTACCATGTTCAATCTCTTGTCAAAAGGATAAGGACATATCTCATCCAAGAAGTACCATACCGTAGTTCCTTGTTGCATGTCCTGCATTTGTCTTTGCAGAATTTGGATTTGTTGTGTAAGAGCGACCATGGGTGCATTTTTACTTCGAGGGAGAGCTTCCTCTCTTTCATTAAGATTATCCCTATTGCGGGCATGGTTGTGTTCATGGGTGTTGTCTTGCTCATGTATATTTTCTGGGTCATGTATTTCTTCTTCTCTTTGTTGGTCTTGATAGGAATAATTTCTAGACCTTGTTCTTAAAATTGTTTCGTCTATATTCCTTAAATTTTTGGTATCAAAATCTTCAGGAAGTTTAACTCCTTTTCTAGTTATCATGAGTAGATATTTTTCTTTGTCTACTTATATAAGTCTTTCCATGAGCCTTTGGAATGATGAGTTTTCTTGACACTCTTGGAGAAGTTCCTCGGTGATCTCTGTTTTGCCCATATTGGCATACTCATCAAAAGGGTTGGATAATCTACAACCCATACTTAATTCTGGTTTTGATTCTCTTTGTTTATTTCTTTGAGATCGAGTGATAGTAGGCATTTAGTAAATTTCTACCATGATGAATTCTTTGTCTTCTATGGGAGTTCTGGGTTGTGTTCGCGATTCAGGTCGAGCTTCGTTATATGTGATACAAAATTGTGGGAATAAAGCAGGGTTGATCCTTCCTCTGTGATTTAGGTGTTGGTTAAATGTTGCTTTCTGAATGTAAGCCCTACTTCTCAAAATTTCCTTGTCAAACTTGTTTGTTTTGCCTTGGAAATACAATCACATGTGACGCAAGAATGCGCAATGTGATGCAAAGAGTTGACGATTGATATAGATAAATTTATTCCTTCTCGCAAGTGCCTTAGAACTAGGTTGCCTCTTCTTTAAATTAGTTTTATGATGAAGACTTGTTCTTCTCAAAATATGAGGAGTGGTCATACACGAATGATCAAAGGTTGACGTTGATGTTGGATTTGGATACTTCGTTTGAATACTCAAGTTTACTTTATCAAGTAGAGGTTTAGTTATATTCACCTCCATGATAAAGCATGTCAAATGATATGGATAAAGTCTCTCGATATGGGAACTTGATTTGACAACTTAAGAATTAAACTAGGTATGTTATTTTTTATAGAATCCGTTGGATGGTGAAACTTTGATCACTATTTCTGATACTTCTTGATTTCGTTGGATGAAGTATTATCTCAATCTAGTTGATGATTTGAAAAAATCATTCTAAAAGCGCCTTGTTAGATTGGAAATTTTCTCACTGATGATTGGATTCAAAGTTTGATTGTTGAGCTTGCTAAAGGACCTGAAAGGGTGTTCAAGACTATTGATAAAATTTTCCCAAGGTGTCTGATTTGCTCTCTGTTTTTCCTAGTTTTGATCATGTGCTAAGATAGAGACTGAATGCGCTAAATAATATTCATGATGCACTACAGAAAGCTCTCTATGCCATATGCTGCCTCTCCTACATGCTAGTTTAGACAGTTTGAAAATGACTATTCCGGATGGGTTAAGCGTTAATATGTCCTAATTACGCGATGTTGTTTGTACTAAAAGCACTATGATATGTTTTTGACGTGCTATACTGATGTTTGAATGCACTAGACTAGTGCTAGAAAGAGCTATTAGAAGTTTCACCAGTATGATACTGGTTATGCACTAATTGATTGATGAAAGCGCTTAGGTTTGGTTCAAATGTGCTACAGAATGATTGCTACATACTAGGATGTTGCTCCTATGCACTACTATCTTGATTGCTTTGTTTTTGCATTTTTGAATTTTATCACTTGTGACCTTGATGGATGATTTTTTGAAAAATAAGTTAAAAACATGGCACATAGAAGAGAACAATTTTGCCTATGCTAAACAAGTAGTGTATGTTCTATGAGGATGTGTTCAAATCCCCGATGTTTTCACAAGTTTAGATAACAAATAAGACAAATCAAGCAGACTCTTTATTCAAGGGTCATCAACAATATCATAGCCCACTAGTCTCAATACTCTGTCAGATCAAACAACCTTGTCACCCCATAGAGGGTGCCCATTTTTTTGCCTTTTGCCAGAAATTAACTCAAAGTGAATTGCTTCATAATTGAGTAGTTATCTTGGGAGATATATGGTGAGTGATCTTGGGGGCAGATTCTTCCCCACCCTTGCACTATAATGTTGAAAATGCCTGGTTACTGACTCGGCTCAAAGTTTCTAGTGCTAAGGTTTTTTATTCAGGCTTCCATACGATCTTTAGTGATAAACTTCCTCGCGATGCTTCCCAACCTTTAGAAAAAAGGCTTTATGTATCTTAAAGATACTGGGGGAAGGCTAATCGCTGAGCAAAACCATTGAAGGGGACTTTCATCAGCCTCCACATTTGATTATAGTGGGTTGGAACATTTGGTGATAAAGTTGTTTCCCACTTAGGTCATTCCCCTCTCATTGACCATTAATAGTGCTCTAAGAGAAACTCGGGAGGGTAGGCATGTTAAAGCATTTAAAATGCTTGAAGTAAAGAAATCTTTTAAGAGTGGTTTGGCTTTTTGGTCACCCAGTTAAGAGGAGAGCATATACCTTCCACTTTCGAGACAAAGAAAACAAAGTTCTTTTTATCCTTCAAAGCAATGATTTGCTAACTTCTATTTGGAGATGTTGCTCCAAAAAAGCATGGTGTTTTTTTTAACTCTTCATAGAAAATGTTTTCTATCTAAGAAAATGAAATCCTGGTCAACAAAATAAATCATGATATTGGTCAACAAAAGGAAAATCGCTAAATGAAAAACTCCTTTTCTTTGCACAGAATAAAGTGAGGTTCTTTTTATCCTTTGCAAAATGAAAATGAATTCTTTTTATGCACCAAAGGAAAATGTGATTCTTTTTTACCTTTTACAAACTGAAAAGTAAATTTGTTGTTCTTTTTAAACCCAAATGAAGTGTTTTTGCCTAACTTGCAAAAATAAAAAGTTTGTTTTGTTGTTCTTTTTATCTGACAATGGAATTCTTTTTAAAACCCAAAAGAAAAGATGAGATTCTTTTTAAACTTAAAGGAAAGTGAATTCTTTTTATCCAACTAAAAAAAGCTAGAAAGAATTAAAATTCCTACTTTAACTTCTTCCAAACCTGCAAGAAATTGTCAGTGACCTGCAAGAAGAAAGTTAGTGAAAAATAGAATCTATGGTGGGCTTACACAAGCCTAATTTTTCTTCACTTCAATTACAATTTTGTCTTTTCTTTGTTAGAGTCATGCATTGGACTACTGCACAGATGCGCTACATAAAGTTACCTATGCACTACACTGGTTACCAAATGCGTTATACTAGTTACCAAATGTGTTATACTGGTTACCAAATGCGCTACACTGTTGCTCCAATATGCAGGAAAGGAACCAGACTATTATGCACTAACAAAGAGTCTAAATGTGCTAGGGAATGGGTCTTATGCGCTAAACAGTACACCAAGGGCGCTATTGTTTGCTCTGAATGTGCTAATGAAAGGTCCCAACGCACTAAAACAACCTTCCCATGTGCTTGCAATCTTGCTCCTGCATAAAAAACAATATGATTATGGGGTTAAGCCACATGGTGGGCGCCAGAAATATGTGCGGGAAATGAGGACGACATAAATGTAAAAGTCAGTTTCAAAGGGCCTACACACCAATGAGACTCTTGGTGCAAGTTATAGGAACTATATTGAATAACTCAACTTCCCAAGGGGTGTCCCATTGTTCTCTATCTCACAGGTTCCCTGAAGTCAATGCCTTTTCTCTCAGATCACTGAGCAAAGTGACTTAGGAATTACAACTCCAAGAATGAGTGATGTTTGATTATAAGCATGAATGCATTCCTAACATGTATATGATATTGAAACTACAATGATTAATCCAGCATAAAGATGTTGATAAGATTAGCTAATTATCCTAGCAATGATATACTAGTCTAACATGGATATTATATGATAGTAGAATGCTTCTAAATGCTTATTAAGATGATTTATCAAAGAGAGGCTAAAATTCTTAGTAGTTAGACTATAAGTTTGATGCACAAAGACTTGGATATATCAAAATGACTATAAGTTTGATGCATGAAACTTCTATCTCCAAATGAGAGAATGAGAGCTCTATTTATAGAAAAAATAAGGCAATGGATAGTCAAGATTGGATAATCTTAACAAGGGCCATGATTGAAAGTTAATCAATCCATGTTCACAATTCTCACCAATGAAATGGTGACAATTGCCAACAAGAGGTTGCTTGAGAGGAGATGTAAGAAGCATTAAATGCTTGACAAGACATGAAGGTTACCTTAGGAGGTAAGGTTAAGGTTAGGTTAGAGTTATCTATTGGATAAAGCTTTTATCCAAGGGGTCAAATCTTGTGCAAGGGTTAAAGAAATAACCAAGGTTAAAGCCATGAATGCTTGATGAAACCCTTGGATTAGATGAGTGTTGAGTTAGAGAGAAAGTCTCTAATCATTCAAGAAGGTTGAGTTAACCATTAATGGTTATGTAAGAGCCTTAAATGGTTTGGAAGACTTTGAGGGTTAACTTGTTGAGGACATGAAGACTTTAATGGTTTTCAAAGACTTTGGAGGCTTTGAGAAGTGACTTCTCTTTGATTAGGATTGTGATAATAATTAGGAAATGGGTTAGGCTAAATTGAAAGTGATTAGAAGAATCTAGAAGGGGGTTAAGGAGGCAAGTGGGAGAAGTAGGAAACTGCAAGTGGAGGAAAAAGGATTTTAATTAAATTAAAATTACTTTATTTCAATCAAATAGATGCAACTTGCATAAATAGAAGTGGGGGATTTAAATAAATAAATTAGATTTATTTATTTTCAATGATTAATTTAATTGAATGTAAATTGAATTAAAAAGGGGGAAAGGGAAATTAATTAAATAAAGTGATTTATTTAATTAAAGGTTAGAAAAGGCTTAGGTGAATTTAATTGAATACATTGAGTAATTCATTTAATTAAATAGATGAGTGTGAAGAATATAATTAAATAGAGGAATGACGTTAAAATGAATATTAAATATTCACTTAGGAAAGTGGTCAGATTTATACGTCTACAAGTATCTCCTAGACCATTGTAAGGAGGAAGAAACGTCTTCCTAAATCATCATCCCAAACTTGTGGTAGTGAGAGGTCAACTCAAACAAGGCTAGGTATTGTTTAAGTGGGACACTAGGGGTCAAAGATCTTTCAATTAAATGTACTTATTTTTAGGAGTTTTGTTGTAGTTGTACCTCACTCTTTTGGATTATTGGTATTCTATTGTTTTTGGCCAACTTAGGGTTTATTTTGACTTGCCTTGTCAAATATTTTGTATAGGTTTGAGACCATTAATTTCCAACTTAATCTAATAAAAAATAGAAAGGATTACACAAACATCAAGATAATGGTGGACTATTCAAACTCTAGGTTAGAGTTTGAGTCTAAAGAATTTAAAGGGATTGACTCTGGTGAAAACTAGGCCTAGTGGTAATAGTGGAAGTAGTGGAGTCCCTTATGCATAATTAGTTGTTTAGGAAGAAGGATCATTTTGAAAAGCTTGTGCAAAGACCCACAAATTTTAAAATAATAGAAATACCCCTCAATCCTAGGATAAGAACAAAGGTCAAGCCTTTTTTGTCCCTAAAGTTGCTATAGGAAAACCCTTCCTTGGAATCTACAACCCATTCCCTCTAATCCCCAAGGAAATTATACTTCCTTAGCCTAACCCCACTTCCTTAAAGGAGTCTTTTGATAGCTTTAATATGGTAGATAAAAATGTGGTGACCCTTCATAAAACATTTGAGTTACAACACAACCTTATTAAGTAGTTTTACATGGAGATTAACTAGCTAAATATAATGATGAATATATTCACTAAGAGAAGAGTGGGGCGACCCTGGTTTATGTTGTGGAGAACATGAAGATATTCTAAAACTAGGAGATATCCCAAGTGAATATATTGATAGAGGATATATCTAATTCAAAGGAAAGGGCTAGTTTGTTAGAGGAGGAGGAAAATATAATGGCACAAGAACTAATATGCTAGCCTAATGGAAAGCTAGGGAAAGACATGAAAAAGATAAAGGAAAACATAAATATGATTGTCAAGAGCAATGTTATAGAGATTGAAGACCTCATAGATAAAATGAAAAAGATGATTGTTGGTTTTGATCTTGTGATGAATTCCAAAAGGGATGCTGGTCCCAACACAAAAAGCAAGTGTACCAAATAGAAAAATAATTATTTTGACGAGAAATTGGCTAAGGACCATCAAGAGCTTGAAGAAAAGTTTCTTCCAAACTAAACTAGAAGCTTTAGATGCCCTCAAAGAATGTAACATGTACTTTATTGGATTTTTTATTTATATTTTGTTGTGGTTTGTCTGGGTAAATTGATATTTTGACTAATATTTTAGAACTCCTTCAAAACTTGTTATTTACTCATTTCTCAAAAATTATAAGTATGGAAAATTAATCAACATATATTCTAGCTCAACCAATAAATATTGCTAGGCATGAATAATAAATTTAAATAATTAAATGGAACCAATATATATGAAATTGATTGCACATTGGTACCTAATCAATATTGTATTCAAGTGTGTTTTTATTAAAGGGGTAAACAAGTTTTGAAGGGACCAAAAAACCCTTTTTACAAAAAATATTTGCAGATGAAAACACAGCCAACCAACTACAACCCAACAAATAACAAAGCACCAAAATACAAGAAAATTTTCAAAAAATAGAGATACTTAATGTATATCCTTTGAAGAACCAACAATAATAGTAGGGGCCTCCCACCCAACCCTAGATTACCCCTAGTTTTAACTACTCACCCCTACCACCAACCCCTAGAGATATTTGGAGTGGGGGGGAACTTGATAGTTTTAGGTCACTAGAGCCATCTCATCCCTCCTACCATTCCTCCTCCTACACACCCCACCCAACCGCACCCTTTAATTAATAGTTCCCAGATAGGTAGCTCTATATTAGGGCATGAATTTTATTTATAGAATCTAATGGAGAGATGAACTAGACTATAATAATTTCATCACTGAGTGGGGGAGGGTAGGTGAAGTAGTCACCATTGAGGAGGGACCTCAAGGAGATCAATCCAGATTGGTCAGTAAGAGTAACACAACAAAAACACACACATATGATGGAGGCAATGCAAAACAGATAGTTTTATTGCATGAAATTTGATTACATCTAACCAGTCACAATCGGGTTACAACATATCGGCTCACAGGCCTGGTAGAATAGGTCACAACCGAGATGTAGTCACTGGTGAGGAGGGCCATGAAGGAGATGAATCTGGACCAGTCAACAAGAGTAACACAACGGAAACTCACATATATGATGGAGGCAATGCAGAACAAATAGTTTTATCATGAAATCTGATTATATCCAACCGGTCACAACCGGTTTACAACATACCTGCTCACAGGCCTGGTAGAATATGTCACAACCAGGACCTTGAATCAAAAGATCTATCTTCTATGCATATTCTAGCTACTTGATTCTCCCCTTGATTACATTCTAATGCATAATTACAAATATATATCGATCCAAAGGATCTAGTCGACCCAAAAGGGATCAAAACCCAAAGAACAAGACCTATCATGAAAATAACAAGATCGGCCTCCGCCAAGAGATTCCTCCAGAAAATCCAAAGGATGAAACATAGATCATGGAAACAGGTTGGCCACACACCAAGGAATATCAAAATCAATGCCCAAGGCTCCCCAAGCTTCAAAATGGGTTCCGGAAGATCACCAGAATAGGTCCAGGCAACCGATAACAAGAAATTATCATGGAAACCGGTAGCGATATCTTGTCGGAAAGTGATCCAAAAGTGATGGGGTCTGAAAGAAAGAAATATAATCAATTCTTCAAGTAGAATCTAACTCCACAGGATCCAATGAGCCAAAACCATGAGACACAGAAAGGAAAACTGAAACTGCAAACAAAAAGCAAAATAGGAAAGGAAAATGTTTTTGGTTGATGCAAGATTGTTGTGAACCGGGGATGCTCCTACATCAGTAGGGGTAGGAGAAGATCCACCCCTTACCCTCTAGAAGTCTATAGGACATGATTTGATGGAGACACCAAGTGTGCAACATCTACCTTCTTGGCACTTCCATTTAATCCTACTCCAGAAACTTCTTCTACAAATTGGAAAAGTTTAGTAACTCCTTTTATTCCTCCTAGAAGGATTGCGTAGGTTTGCTACTAATAATTGAGGGGCCAAGTTCCTCACTAATGGCTGCCTTAATGCCCTTAACTTTCTTCCTCTAGTCATTGTATCGACACTCAATTCTAGAATTTTCAACCACTTGATCCTCTCTAAGCTGATATAATTGATTGGTTGTAGTGTCATAAAATTGTGACCCCTACAATTTTAACCATATTTTAGGTCCTCACCTCGGCGATGACATCTTCTTCCCCAACCAAGACCTATTTCTGCATTCTCACTCCTTCACCCTTCCCCCTTCAAGTCCGTGGCTGCTTTAGACCCTATTCGTGCCCCAAAATAGGGCAGGACAGGGGTGTGGCGCCCCTGTCCCCACCCCTTAGGGTGGCCCTAAGTTAGGTATGTCTGGTCTACTATGCATAATTTGCCTTAGGGGTTTGTAATTTGTCTTTGTTGACCTTTGGTGGTTGAAAATTAATACTTGAGGCATGTATAAAAGGGGATTCAATTCCCTCATTTAAAATGGGAGGATGAGAGGCATAAGGATAAGATACGATATTTTGAGGATGTCATCAATCATTCAAGCATTCAAGTCTTCTTCATTCATACATTGGAGAAACATTACAACGTTCATTTGCAAGCATGTGTGTGTTAGGGTTTTTTCATGTTACATGCCATTCCATACAACACTTGTGGTTACATTCAAGAAGCAAAGAAATCATTATCAACAAATTGCAGATCTACAAGGTATACACTTCCATCATTTACATTTCAGCATTTGCAATTACTTTCTTTCAAGGTTGATTCCTTCATTGGGGTTTTACTAAGGAAAGCCCCTATCCACAACCCTTCTCCCCTTCTTTTATATGTGTAGGTTGCAAGTGCACAGTTGTAATTAAAGGTTTCGACTCCATTTGTAGAGACGGAAGAACCCTTTCCATTTTGCGGATTTTGTGGAGGACCATGTACACTCCCGCCATGGTCCCGATGACTTTTCTCCAAATTTGCAAGGCAAACCCGTATCAATCTAGTAACTCAAATCCCAAGTTACAGCACGGTCTCAAAACGGTAGCTCCTCATTTGACTCATTTTCTCTCTCTTTTCCGCATAGTCAACAAGTCAACTTTTCTATTTACAAAAGAGGGAAAATCACACCTCAACCCTTACAATCCACTTGGAATTCACATCCTTGTCTCTCTTGGATTTGGATCTAGTAGATTCAATCCCCTCTTTTGAATGTAAAGTTCTCCCAAGTGAAAAATCATCCTAGTGACTTCCTTTCTCTCTCCTAGGTGGGGAGTCACTAGGGCTTAATTTTTCCACTTTACATTTTGGTGAACCCGACGTGATGCACATTAATTCTGATTTCTTATCATTAGATCTAATTAATTGCAATTTGAATTTCAAATTTTCATTTCCAAGTTTGATATATTTGCAAATTTTAGAGGTTATATGCATAAAACCCTAATTTTTCATTTTGAGAAAATTAAGCTTGTCAAGTGCAAAATTGTAATTGCTTGTTTCAGATCTGATTTCTATTTCAAAATTGCAATTCAAATCTATCTCTTTGTTCTCAAAATTCAGTGGTTAAATCCTAAAACCCTAATTTTAAGATCTTTTCATTTTCAACATTTGACTACAAATTTGATTGATCTAGACATCTCCAAATTAGCTATTTTTTTGGATTTTGTAATAATATCATAATACCTATCATCCCTGAAAATTTTGAAAAAAGTTGGTCAGACCGTGTGCACTTTTACCACGGTCCTCGACTTTTTTCCTAAAATTTTGGGAGACGGAATTGACTGTGTTTTTCTGCTTAAATCCATAAAATTGGCGTACTTTATCAATTTTAACATCTTTTAAGGTAAAAAACAAATTCAAATTTCATGAAATCCAAATTTCAAAATTAATTTTCATAAAAGGGTCTTAATTTTAGATCTTCTTTTCCAACAAATTAAGGTTTTAATTAAGGGACTTTCAATGGCAATTAATAAATTGGATTTTCTTTCTCTTTCACATATGATGTTATTGATTTTCACATATATTTACTACAATCATGTGTTGGATAAGACTTTATTTTCTTTCATGTTACTTCTCTTTATTCACAGCAATTGGTCCTATTGTGTTGATAGGATATCAAAATTATTCTCTTTTCAATTTGATTTGAAAGCTTTCATGTATATTTATGTTGCATTATGGTGATGTTGTTAACAAAATGCATTTCCTATGTTAATCACCTTAAAGATTTTGTAGATCCCAAACCTCAAGATCCAAACCTTTGTACCTCTCCTAGGGTATCTTGTGTGGATGAAATGAGATTTAATGCTTTACCCAATAATCTTTCTAAAAGAGAGTAAGCATTGGAAAGTAATATGGACCCCTCTTCTCCCCATACACATACCCTTGAGCAAGGGGGGAAATATCAAAACATCAACATTCTTACATCTTTAAATCCTCCTTATTCTCCTAATACCTATCTTCAACATCAAAGTATATGTAGGGAAGATGATCTCATTCATTTTATTCATGCCCTTTCCCCTTGTATAGAAATAAATAAAAATGAGCCTTTAGATGATGAAGATGTTCCTCCTCAATCTCCTACAAAGGATACGCTTGATAAAGGAAAGGAGATTTTTATTTCACAGGACACTCCTTCTTCATCTACAAATATTCCTCCTTATGCATTACATTTCAAAGAAATTCATGATGTTATTCCTCCATCTAGTCAATTGCAACATTCTTATAGTTGTGGCTTTCATATAATGACAAAACAAGGTTTTAAAGGACAAGGAATTGGGAAATTTGAGCATGGAATTCGTGTCCCTATAAACCCTCCTACACAAACTACTACAAGAGGCCCAGGAAATGGTACTCCTCTTTCTATGGATGAATTCCTTAGGCTCCAAAACTTTAAAGACCATCTTCAAAAATAACAAATAAAAAGAGCCCATAAGAATGCTTCTTCTTCAAAACGTCCCTTTTGTTCATTTCATAAAACCCATGACCATAATGCTGATTACCCTGATTTTCAAAAATCTATTCAAGATGGCATAGATAGTGGCAAACTTAGAATTGTGGATAATGAATCTTCTTCTTCTAACAATCCTCCTCCTTCATGTCAAGAAGATACTTACGATCTTGAAAGATTAGTTGCAAGAATCTATTGGAGATTGAAATATGATAAGAACATTTCCTTTCCTCCTCGAAATAAAAACAAAAATCCAAGGGTATTGAATATTGCATTTTTCATGATTTATATTCACATCCTCTTCGAAAATGTTATGCATTTAAGAAATTTGTTCAAATGCCATATGATCTTGAACAAGTTTGTATCACAACAAATCTAGATGTATTTCTTAGTAAAAGAATAGTGCCTTAGCACTTATTTTCCCTTCATGTTGCTCTTCACCCTATAACATAACTAGCCAACTTAACTGGGGGCTCGTTATCATTTTTTGTTGTATTATTTCAATTTAATATACTTTGGGGAAGCAACATGAAGTCCACTTTCCTTCTTCTTTCTAGACATTTATCTTTCTCTTTGAGCATTATTTATTATTAGATCTCCTTTCTTGCATTGGGTTAATCTTATGTGAGCATGTAAATGTTCTTTGGTTTTCCACTTTGCTTGGAGAGAAGTTTCTTTAATAAGTAATTCACCTCTTCTCTTTCTCACATTCTTGTGGAAAAGGGTATCTCTTCTATGGTTGTGAATATTCTCGAACATGATATGCTCCCTTGCATGGAATAATCTCTGGAGAAGTACACATTCCTTCCTTTGAAGAATTTGTTTCATTCGAAAGGTGCATCATTTGAAAATAAACACCATTGGAAGATGTGTCCCCCTTTTTCCCCTTGTCCTTCTTACTTGGGGGGCAATGATTTTCACTCCTATTCCTTTCTCTCTATCTCGAGTATCACTATTTCCTTTAGGGGTTGCATTTTTCATATATGATTATCATTTCTATATACTCTTTTTGTTTCCTTCTTTCGAAGATTACCACTTCTTGAGATGTGTATTTTACATATACTAGGGTGTTTTCTTGCATGCATTCATGAATGTACATTGTGTATTTTCTTATGTTTATTCTATCTCTAGAAGATTGTGTAACCTCTTCTCATTGTCTTTATGCCTGGGGGGAAATGATTTCTCTCTATCTCTCTTCCCCTAAGGATCCATGTTTCCCTATTTTGTTGATGGTGTGAGTTTTATTACTTGATGTCATTCCTTGTGCACAATTGTTGGTTGTCTTGTTCAAGGATTCTCTCTTATATAGAAGTTGTAAGTCCTTGACTACAACCACTTTTACACTTGGTAATGTACATCTACGATAAATTCACCCATCCCTCTTAGGGATAAAAGTGTGTCATCCTTCATCAAGATTCCCTTTTCACCTAGGAATAGGACGAAGGATTGCATTCTTGTTCTCTCTTTTTTCTTGTTCTAGATGTTCTATTTGTCTAAGACAACTCTTCTTGGAGGAAGATGTCTTTTTGAACAAATATCTCTTCTCCTTCAAGGATATCATTTATACTTACAACAAGATATCTCTTTTCAACCATCTTATCCTTTCTTGAAGATTATTCCCTCTCTTGCTTGGATTTACGGCATTGTTGCATAGTGGATATCTTCTTTGTGATGAAGGTAGGTATCCTTGTTCTACTTTCCTTAAGATATAAACATAAACCTATGTTGATAGCTTAAGGGGGGGGGGCATCCACACTACTCCTTTGTACTATACTTCTCTTATGCACTGTAGAATGGGACATTCTTGGAACCAGAGTGTAACCTCTTAGATAAAGATGTCATCATTTTCTTGTATAGTGGGACATTCTTGGAACCAAAGGGTAACCTATTAGAGAAAAATGTCTTCATTTATTTTCTTGTACAGTGGGTCATTCTCAGAACCAGGGCATGAACTCTTAGAGCGAGATGATGCAACTTTTATTTTATGCGGGGTGATTATTCTCGAAACTAGAGCACAAACTCTTAGAGCGGGATGTCACACCTTTCTTGATACTTGTACTATACATTCTATATAGGTTGTAGCATACTCAGGCATAGAATCCTATGAGGTGCTTCGAACCTCGCTTGCACACACATGCATGAGTTTGGGTGGAACTAATGGTGTTCTCACTCTCCCCCTTTACATGGATCACCTAGACAGACTCTAGGGGCAAGATTTTCCATGTCCTTCTCTCCATGGATCACCTAGTTTTAGGGGTGAGACTTCCATGGTTTCTTTCTTCTTCACCTTTCTTCTCATGGATCACCAAAGTGTGTATTCATGTCCTCTCTCTTATTCCTCTCATGAACCCATAGTTTTACTATTGATGGTTCATGGATGATGTCATCTTTGCTCTTTTATATGATCACTTGTGTATATGTGATGACACGTGTCCTTGTGTTGCAATTAGTTGTTGAGACATGTATTGATGTCTCTTTGGCTAGTTGGTTTGTGGTCTTGTGTCTTGTTTGTCATGTGTCTTTTGTACTTTGTTTTGTGTGTCTTGTTCCTTTTTGTTTTGTGTTCTCTTGCATATGTTGGCATGAGTTGAGACCCTAAGATTGGGGGCTTTTTTCTCCTCAATATTAGTGATGTCTTATATTCCTTGTGGTATTTCTCCACATCCCTCATCTTTATCTTTACTTTTCTTCTACTTTATCGACAGTATTGGCATAGACCATACTCCCGCTAAAGTGGGGGCTAAATGTAATGACATAAAATTGTGACCCCTGCAATTTTAACCTAATTCTAGGTCCTCACCTCGGCGATGACATCTTCTTCCCCAACCAAGACCTAAAACTACATTCTCACCCCTTCAACCCTCCTCCTTCAAGACCTGTGGCTGCTTTAGATCCTGTTTGGGCCCAAAATTAGGGTGAGACAGGGGTGTGGCACCCTTTTCCCCACCCCTTAGGGTGGCCCTAAGTTAGGTCTGCCCGGTGTCCTATGCATAATTGCCTTTGGGGTTTGTAATTCCTCTTTGTCGGCCTTCGGTGGTTGAAAATTAATCCTTGAGGCATGTATAAAAGGGGATTCAATTCCCTCATTTAAAAAGAGAGGATGAGAGGAATAAGGATAAGATATGGGATTTCGAGGTCGTCATCAAGAATTCAAGTCTTCTTCATTCATCCATTCGAGCAACATTACAACATTCATTTGCAAGCATGTGTGTGTGTTAGGGTTTTGTCATGTTACATGCCATTTCATACAACACTTGTGGTTACATTCAAGAAGCAAAGCAATCATTATCAACAAATTGCAAATCTACAAGGTATACACTTCCATCATTTACATTTAAGTATTTGCAATTACTTTCTTTCAAGGTTGATTCCTCAACCAGGGTTAAACTGAGGCAAACCCCTATCCACAACCCTTCTCCCCTTCTTTTCTCTATGTAGGTTGTAGGTGCACAACTTTAATTAAAGGTTTGGGTTCTATTTGCAGAGACGAAAGAACCCTTTTTGTTTTACGGATTTTATGGAGGACCCTATACATTCCCACCATGGTCCCGATGACTTTTCTCTAAATTTGTAGAGCAGATCCATATCAATCTAGTTAACTTAGATCCCAAGTTACAGTGCAGTCCCGAATCGATAGCTCCTCATTTCACTCATTTTCTCTTTGTTTTCCACATAGTCAACAAGTCAACTTTCCTATTTACAAAAGAGGGTAAATCACACCTCAACCCTTGCAATCCACTTGGAATTCACATCCTTGTCTCTCTTGGATTTGGATCTAGTGGATTCAAGCCCCTCTTGTGACTGTAAAGTTCTCCCAAGTGAAAAATCATCCTAGTGACTTCCTTTCTCTCTCCTAGGTGGGGAATCACTAGGGCTCAATTTTTTCACTTTACATTGGTTAATATCTTTAACCCTTTTGCACTATTCTGGATAGAACACTGGTTGATTTTGCAAACTCTATCAAGCTTGTTATTGGTCACTTGCAATTTATCCTTAAGATATTTGAATTTATTAGCATAATTAGACATTAACTCAAAATTTTCATTTGTCATAGAATTCATTGAAGCCTAGTTTAACTCATTGGAAGGGAGAGAATTCCTAACATTCCCATCTACATTGTTCACAAACTTCATGTTTAGGGTGTTGGTTGAAAATTTTCCAAACTAGAAAAGTTTACAAAAGTGTGGTTTCAACCATTGTGTGTGAGATTAAATCTCTCTTAATTTCTAATGGAAGGCTCCCCCTTTAACTCACTACTCTATCTATATAAAATAAAATATAACTTTTGATTTCTAATCTAAACTTGGGTGGTACATCATCATATCCACTTTTTTCTAAATAGATGTTATTCTCTCCTCTTTCTTTAGGAAAGAATTCACTATAGAGAGCAGCAATAATTCTTACAATTTCAACTATTACAAATTAACTTGAAATGTGTGAATGAACAAATTACAAACAGATAAAGAAGCAAAGTTTATATAAAGGCCGAAAGTACCTTTTCAAAAATACTTATGTAACCCACAATATGTACCAATATAAGAAAGTAAAGAACAAAGTCTCTATCTTGATATCATGTTATAATTTTGATAATCTTTTCTTGAAAATAATAAAATGAAGCTCATATTTTTCAAATCACCACCTCCTTATCAAGATGACAAAACATAGCACAAAGTCTTTGAATATCTTACAATAATTCAGCTAACTTTTATCTTAACAATACCAATATGAAGCTCAAAGTCTTCAAAATGATATCAGTTTCACCTATTCCTAATTCTAACAAAAAGAGCTAAAATAATTCTAACAAAAAGAGCTAAAATATGACACAAAGTCCACAAACCAACTATTGTTTCTACTATTTAATAATACTCTCTCAACACACCTTTACTTGATAAAAATAAGAATTAATAATGAAAAAGACATAAAAATACTCTCACCATTAAACACAAATGAATCCAACACAAAGTCTGGATGCCAAAGCTTTCTTCTTATTTGATCAAGTTTGCAAAATAACAATAGGAACACAAAGTTTAACTTTTGCTTTTCACTTCGAAAGAGTTTTGGCATATAGATTAAAGATTCTAGATCCAAAAAGATGAAATATTCCCCAAATATCCTTATTACAATGAGAATCTTCATATATATAGAGGAGAGGTGCAACATGAAACTAGGAAAGTTACAACTAATTTGTGACCAAGTCAAAGGTAGAGTTCTATTTGACTTAGGACATGTGCAATTTCTAGATACAAAAACTTAAATACAAAATGACACTTGAAGTGTCGTTTGAGATTACAAAATGACACTAGGCTAGAGATGCATAAAAATGACTAAGTGTCTGGAGCCTCGTCTTTTTTTCAACATTTGTCACCAATGGAGTCTTCATGTCCTTGCTTAGCAGCCTGTATTTCAGAGTCATCTAGTCCCAATGTGTTGAATCTAGCATATGGAGTGGAGATGTAGAAATGGATTTGAATAATTCCCAGAGTTGGACAAAAAAAAGAAGATGTGGTTCATGAAGTGCATTTTGGACTTATAAGTCTGATTTGCATTTGGGGAGGGTCAATAGTCATAAAGATGCACATCAAACTTACAATTCTGAAATGCACTTATGCAAAGAACAAAGGAAACAAATATTGTCTTTTGTATGAATCAGGATTATAACCCATATTTACACCTAAGAAAGAATCATGGTGCAAGTCGGGGTTATAACCCCAATTTACATCTACTCTTAACATTTGGCAAAAACGCAAAAGGAAAACAGTGTGGGTTGGGGTTGTAACCCTGACATGCACCATGATGGAGAAACTCGGTGTAGATCCGGGATACAACCTCGATTTGCACCGTTTGTAGAGGACTCGATGTTAATCGAGGTTACAAACCCGATTTGCACCAGACTAATTTTTTTGAAAGGGAAGTGTAATTCGGGTTTGTAACCCTGATTTGTGTAAGGAAGTTAAGTAGTGGAACAACTTCCTACACTAACCTTGAGAGGAGGGTAATGCAAAAAAATTTACAGATCATCACAACAGTTACAGAAAAATAGAAATAGATATAATATCATTCAAACCATAACACAGTGATTTACGTGGGGAAAACCCTTTTGGGAGAAAAACCTCACACTCCAAAAGCTGCCCATTATATTATTCAGCAATCAAAACAGATTACAGTATACTTGCAGAGCAATATCTTCGCAAGAGTACCACTAATCATAGATTCAGAGGTAACTCAATAGCCATAAGACTCTTACACACAACCTCTATCTCACACACCTCATATATAGGAGATACAATACAAGAAATCGTCAAACAATATTACAAAACCATGGGCTAAAACCACCCAATAAGGTATAGTCGACCTTATCTCCCTCCTAGATGCCCTATGACATTTCCCTCCCTTTTTACAGCTCATTTATGTGTCTGATGTAATTTATATTTCCTATTTCAGGAGTACAAACTTCCAGAGGCCATAACTTGAGAACCGTGTGTCCTATTGACGAACCGTTTCAAGCGTCAAAAATATTGTGAAGTACTCTATTGCCTCGTAAATTGCTACACCATTTATGCCCACTTTTCAGGGCATTTAGGGGCCTATAAAGTCCTTAAAATCAAATTTAAACCTTTCATTGGACCCCTCCAAAACAAAAAATTTAATATCTTCAAAACTAGTTGTGATATTGTAACGTAACTTTACTAAAATGCTTATCTAGCCAACCAAAAGCTTCAGGGAGAATTTTGCACCATTTCGTGCTCAAATGAAAACTTCCTATAAATAGTAACCACATGTAAATACAAGGTTGAGACACCATTTTCCCAACAAATCTCCCACTTGTTGAACACCTTGAAAGAGCAAAGGGAGTATCAACACACTAAATCAATTGCTAGGGCCATGAGGCCCATAGACTCCGAGCACCATCTGAACTTCTTTGTGCTCAAAGCCTTAGTTAAAGAATCTACAACATTCATCAAAGTTTCTACCTTAACCAGCTTCACCCTATCATCTTTGACCATATCTCTGACAAAATGATACTGAACATCAATGTGCTTGGTCTGTGCATGAAATGTCAGGCTCTTAGCTAGGCAGATCGCACTCTGACTGTCACAATAAAATATCATGACTTCTTGTTTTATTCCAATGTCTGAACACAATCACTTAAGACAAATGGCCTATTTACAAGCATGAGTAGCTGTCATATACTCTTCTTTAGTAGTGGACAAAGCAACCACAACCTGTCGCTTACTCATCCAACTAATTGCACCACCAAATAAAGTAAGCACATAAGCACTGGTGGACCTTTTGCTATCAATAGCACCTGCCCAGTCTGAATCCACATAACCATTAATATCAAGGGAAATCTCATCTCCAACTGAATTACCATGATAACACAAAGAATACTCTGAGGTACCCTTCAAATATCTGAAGACTCTTTTGACTGCATCCCAATGAAGTCTACCAGGATTAAACATATATCTAGACAAAACTCCCACTACTTGGGAAATGTTTGGTCTAGCATAGACCATAGCATACATCAAACTTCCAATTGCACTTTGGTAAGGCACTTTTCTCATGTCTTCCATATCCGATGGGGATGAAGGACAATCTACAACAGATAATTTTGTTCCAACTGTAAAAGGAACACACAATGGTCTACAACCCTGCATGTTGAACCTATGTAACACTGAATTCACATACTTACTTTGGCCTAGCCATAGCTTTCTATTCACTCTATCTCTTCTGATTTCCATCCCAAGAATGTGTTTCCTTGCACCAAGATCTTTCATTTCAAATTAAGTAGCGAGCTGAGACTTTATTTCTGAAATCATACCTTTCCCTTTACCAATGAATAACATATCATCAACATACAATGCAATGTACAAGAAATAATCACCATCAGTTTTATAATAAACACAGTGATTTGATTTAGAACACTTAAATCCCAAACTCAACACATATGTATCAAATTTTCGGTACCACATCCTAGGACTCTGTTTGAGGCCATATAGGAATTTCTAAAATTTACAGACCAAATTACTTTTACCTTTCACCACATAGTGCTCCGACTGTGTCATATAAATATCCTCCTCCAAATCACCATGAAGGAAAGCAGTTTTCACATCTATTTTCTCAACCTCTAAATCATAAGTAGCAGTAATAGAAAGCAAAAATCTAATGGATGTCATTTTGGCAACAGGAGAAAATATCTTACCATAATCAACACCCTCAACCTGAGAGTAGCCTTTTGCAACCAACCTTGATTTATACTTTTCAATGCTTCCATCTGAACCAATCTTTTTCTTGAACACCCATTTGCAACCAATAGGCTTTCATCCTTCAGAAAAAGGTACAAGATCCCATTCATTCTTTTTCAAAGCTATCATTTCTTCTTTCATAGAAATCTTCAAGGATTTTGCATCAATCATACCTAATACCTCTTCTATAGATTTCGGCTCATCCACATTAGTATTCAAAGAAAAAATACATCTCCAATCATCAGGTGAATACCTTTCAGGTGGTTGTCCATGTCTTGTAGACCTTCGAACAAGTTGAGTTGGAGGTTCTCCCTCCTCTTCTGAAGATTTAGAGCTAGACGAGATCTCCTCAACTTCTTGCCTATCTAGGGGTCTCGATTCAACTCTTTTAGGTGTAGAGGGAAATTGAATCACATATTCCTTTCTAGTCTGTTCCGGCTGCAATGTAACAAAAGGAGACTTAATTTCTCTCAAAATATAACTTCTACTATGAATCACCTTTTGTGCAACAGGGTCCCAAAGCTTGTATTCTTTCACACCATAACTATACCCAATGAAGATATATTTCACAGCCTTGTTCTCCAACTTTGTCTGCTTCTCCTTTGGCACATGTGCATATGCCTCACAACCAAAAAATTTAAGATGTCTCAATGAAGGCTTGTGACCCGACCATGCCTCCATAGGCATTTCATCAACAAGGGATAATATAGGATGCTTGTTAATCAGGTAGCAAGCAGTGGCAATAGCTTCAGCCCAAAACTTTTGTTCTAGACAAGCACCACTCAACATACTCCTAGCCTTCTCCATCAGTGTCATGTTCATTTTGTCTGCAATTCCATTCTATTGTGGAGAATACGGAGTTGTCTTCTATCTATTAATTCCATAGTCTTAACAAAATCTATCAAAATCAATAGAGCAAAATTCACCGCCATTATCAGTCCTCAAACATTTAATTTTCTTTTCAGTCTGCAAGTCAACCATTGCTTTAAATTCTTTAAATCGACTGAAAACTTCAAATTTACTCTTTAAAAAATATACCCATGTCCTTCTACTAAAATCATCAATTAATGAAACATAATATGTGGATTTTCCAATCGAAGGAACATCTACAGGACCAAACACATCAGAAAGAATAAGATCTAAAACACCATAAGTTTTATGAGAACTCGAGCAAACTTGAATGCAGTTTTGTTTTCCATAAATTAAATTCTCACATAAATCAAATTCAAGATTACAATCATCCAAACCTTCAACAAAGTTTTTATTTTTCAAGGTCCTTAGACCCTTTTCTCCAATGCGGCCAAGCCTCTGGTGCCATAACATAGTCTTCTCTACATGTAACTTTACTTTAGAAGAAAGAGCACCCTTAGGTACCCAAAATCTATTTTCATCTGCTGAAGGTGAAACCCTCAAATCTTCCACAAATTTAGTTTTTATAGAAGTGTTATTACACTCAATAGTGTAGGTGCCTAACTTATACAAAGTATCAAACCTGACACCTTTAGCAATTACCATAGCACACTTAATCATCTTACATCTTACTTCAGAAAAGACTACCTACACACCCTCATCTATCAGTTTGATCATAGATAACAAATTTGGTTTTAAACCAAGGATATGCAACACATCATTAATCCTTTTTATTCTACCATCAAAAAATTTGAATCTAACTTTACCTCAACCAACAATGTCTAAATGTGAATCATCACCCAAGTACACCTTACCTCAATTAAATTCTTCATATTCAGAAAACCAATCTCTATTGGCAGCCATATGAAAAGATGCACCTGAATCAATTAACCAGGCATCATTACCTACATGAGTTGCCAAAGCTACAATAAATGCATCACCATCTTCCTTCTCAGACTCAAAATCAGAATCAATGTTCTTCTTTTTCTTCTTCTTTTCTTCTTTGCAGTCCTTACATATGTGACCTAGTTTACCATAATTCTAGAAAAATGACTTTGGACTTTCCAGAAGATTGTGATCTCTCTCTCAATTTGGACTTATCGCGCATTCTTCTTGCCTTTCTCCTTAGGTCTTCCATGAATAGTTAGGGATTCCTTCAAACTTTGGGATACCTTCCTTCACATCTCTTCACCAACTAGGGCACCCACCACATCTTTAGACTTCAAAAAAATAGAAGTACTACTGATAGCCATAACAAGAGAATGCCACGAAACGGGCAAAGAACAAAGCAAGATCTAACATTTCTCCTCTTCGTTCATCTTAACATTGATAGATACCAATTGAGCCACCAAAATATTGAATGCTTCTAGGTGGTCTACAACTCGTTCACCCTCTTCCATCTTCAAGGAATACAATTTCTTCCTCAAGAAAATATAATTTATTAAATATTTATCTTGATACATTTCAGCAAGCTTAGTCCATATCTTCTTTGCAGTTTTTCTTCATGGACATTGATCATAACAGAGTTTTTCAGGCATAGTCTAATTAGACCCTTGGCTTTTCGGTCCATAACATCATATTGAGCCACCGCAGTAGGATTTGAGGGCCTTTGGACATTCGCATCAATAACATCCCATAGATATCGATCTCTTAGCAGATCTTCCATCTTTAGTTTCCACATCTGAAAATTTGTTTCATTAAATTTCTCCACCTCTATTTTTCCTTACTAAATTGCCATGTGAAAATTCCCGCAACAAGATCAAAAAGTGTCTTCTACAAAATCTCCCACTCAAATCTAGATTAGTTAAAAAACCCAACCCACAATTGAAACCAAAGGTGATCAATCTCTGATACCACTTGTAAGGAAGTTAATTAGTAGAACAAATTCCTACACTAACCTTGAGAGGAGGGTAATGAAAAAACTTTTACAAATCATCACAACAGTTACAAAAAATAGAAAAAGATAAAATAACATTCAAACCATAACACAGTGATTTATGTGGGGAAAACCCTTTCGGGAGAAAAACCCTACACTCCAAAAGCTACCCAATATATTATTCAACAATGAAAACAGATTACAATATACTTGCAAAGAAATCTCTTCATAGGAGTACCACTAATCAAAGATTCAGAGGTAACTCAATAGCCATAAGACTCTTACACACAACCTCTATTTCATACACCTCATATATAGGAGATACAATACATGAAACCATCAAACGGTATTACAAAACCATGGTCTAAGACCACCCAATAAGGTGTAGGTGACTTTATTTCCATTCTAGATGCCCTATGGCATGTCCCTCCCTTTTTACAACTCATTTATGTGTCTGATGTATTTTATATTTCCTATTTCAAGAGTACAAATTTTCAGAGGCCATAACTTGGAAACCGTGTGTCCTATTGATGAACCGTTTGAAGCACTAGAAAGCTTGCAAAATGCTCTATTTCCATGTAAACCGCTATGCCATTTACACCCACTTTTTAGGGTATTTAGAGGCCTCTAAAATCCTCAAGATAATATTTAAACCTTTCATTGGACCCCCTCCAAAACATAAAATTTAATATCTTCAAAACTAGTTATGATCTTGCAACGTAACTTTACCGGAATGCTTATCCAGCCAACCAAAAGCTTCGGGGAGAATTTCACACCATTTCATGCTCAAATGAAAACTTACTATAAATAGTAAACTCATGTAAATGCAAGGTTGGGACACCATTTTTTGAACAAATCTCCAACTTATCGAACACCTTGCAAGAGCAAAGGGAGTATCAACACAATAAATCAATTGCTAGGGGCCATGAGGCCCATAGACTCCGAGCACCATCTAAACTTCTCTATGCACACAAGCTTACTTAAAGAATCTGCAACATTCATCAAAGTTTCTACCTTAACCAGCTTCACACTACCATCTTCGACCATATCTCTGACAAAATGATACTGAACATCAATGTGCTTGGTCTAGACATGAAATGTCGGGCTCTTAGTTAGACAGATCACACTCTTCCTGTCACGATAAACTGTCACATCTCCTTGTTTTATTCCAATGTCTAAACACGGTCTCTTAAGCCAAATGGCCTCTTTACAAGCATGAGTAGCTTCCATTTACTCTACTTCAGTAGTAGACAAAGCAACCGCAGCTTGTCACTTACTCATCCAACTAATTGCACCACCAAATAAAGTAAGTACATGAGCACTGGTGGATCTTATGCTATCAATATCACCTGCCCAGTCTGAATCCATATAACCATGAATATCAAGGGAAATCTCATCTCCAATTGAATTAGCATGATAACACAAAGAATACTCTGAGGCACCCTTCAAATATTTGAAGACTCTTTTGATTGCATCCCAATTAAGTCTACCAGGATAAGACATATATCTAGACAAAACTCCCACTTCTTGGGAAATGTCTAGTCTAGTACAGACCATAGCATACACCAAACTTCCAACGTCACTTTGGAAGGCACTCTACTTATGTTTTCCATCTTTGATGGGAATGTAGGACAATCTGCAATACATAATTTCATTCCAACTATAAAAGGAACACACAATGGTCTACAATCCTGCATGTTGAACCTCTGTAACACTAAATTCACATACTTATTCTGGCTTAGCCATAGCTTCATGTTCACTCTATCTCTTCTAATTTCCATTCCAAGAATGTGTTTCGCTGCACCAAGATCTTTCATTTCAAATTTAGCAACGAACTGAGACTTTAGTTCTCGAATCATACCTTTCCCTTTACCAATGAATAACATATCATCAACATACAATGTAATGTACAGGAAATGATCACCATTAATTTTATAATAAACATGGTGATCTGATTTAGAACGCTCAAATCTCAAACTCAACACATAGGTATCAAATTTACGGTACCACATCCTAGGAATCTGTTTGAGGCCATACAGGGATTTCTATAATTTACATACCAAATTACTTTTACCTTTCACCACATAGTGCTCCGGTTGTGTCATATAAATATCCTCCTCCAAATCACCATGAAGGAAAGTAGTTTTCACATCCATTTGCTTAACCTCTAAATCATAAGCAACAACAATAGAAAGAAAAAATCTAATGGATGTCATTTTGGCAATAGGAGAAAATATCTCACCATAATCAACACCCTCAACCTGAGAGTAGCATTTTGCAACCAGCCTTGCTTTATAATTTTCAATGCTTCCATCTAAACCTATCTTTTTCTTGAACACCCATTTTCAACAAACAGGCTTTCGTCCTTCAGGCAATGGTACAAGATCCCATGTATCATAATTTTTCAAAGCTGCCATTTCTTCTTCCATAGAAATCTCCCAGCATTCTGCATAATTCATACCTAATGCCTCTTCTACAGATTTTGGTTCATCCATAATAGTATTCAAAGCAAAAATACATCTCCAATTATTAGGTGAATACATTTCAGGTGGTTTTATATGTCTTGTAGACCTTTGAACAAGATGAGTTGGAGGTTCTTCCTCCTCTTCTGAAGATTCATAGCTAGACGAGATCTCCTCAACTCTTGCCTATCTAGAGGTCTCGATTCAACTCTTTCAGGTGTAGAAGGAAACTAAATCACATCTTCATATTCTAGTCTATTTTGGCTACAATGTAATAGAAGGAGACTAAATTTCTCTAAAAATAAAACTTCTACTATGAATCACCTTTTGTGCAACAGGGTCCCAAAGCTTGTATCCTTTCACACCATAACTATACCCGATGAAGATATGTTTCATAGCCTTGTTCTCCAACTTTGTTTGCTTATCCTTTGGCACATGTGCATATTCCTCACAACCAAAACTTCTAAGATGTCTCAATGAAGGCTTGTGACCTAAACATGCCTCCATAGGTGTTTTATCAACAAGGGTTCATGTAGGAAACCTGTTAATCAAGTAGCAAGCAGTGGCAACAACTTCAACCCAAAACTTTTGTTCTAGACCAGCACCACTCAGTATACTCCTAGCCTTCTCCATAAGTGTCATGTTCATTCTTTCTACAACTCCATTCTACTATGGAGAATATGGTGTTGTCTTATGTCTGTTAATGCCATAGTCTTTACAAAATCTATCAAAATCATAAGAGTAATATTCACCGCCATTATCAGTCCTCAAACACTTAATTTTTTTTCCAGTCTGCAACTCAACCATTGCTTTAAATTCTTTAAATTGACTAAAATTCAGATTTACTCTTTAGAAAATATACCCATGTCCTTCTACTAAAATCATCAATAAATGAAACATAATATGTGCATTTTCCAATCGAAGGAATATCTACGGGACCAAACACATCAGAATGAATAAGATCCAAAACACCACAAGTTTTATGAGAACTTGTGTAAAACTAAATGCGGTTTTGTTTTCCATAAATGCAATGCTCACAGAAATCAAATTCAAGATTACAATCATTCAAACCCTCAACAAGGTTTTTATTTTTCAAGGTCCTTAGACGCTTTTCTCCAATGTGGCCAGGCCTCTAGTGCCATAACATAGTCTTCTCTACATGTAACTTTCCTTCAGAAAAAAGAGCACCCTTAGGTACCCAAAAACCATTTCCATTTGATGAAGGTGAAACCCTCAAATCTTTCACAAATTTGCTTTTTACAGAGGTGTTATTAAACTCAATAGTGTATGCATCTAGCTTATACAAAGTGTCAAACCTAACACCTATAACAATTACCATAGCACCCTTAATCATCTTACATCCTTCTTTAGAAAAGACTACCTGCACACCCGCATCTATCAATTTGATAACAGATAATGGATTTCATTTTAAACCAAGGATATGCAACACACCATTAATCCTTTTTATTCTACAATCACAAAACCTTATTCTAACTTTACCTCGACCAACAATGTCTAAATGTGAATCTTCACGCAAGTACACCTTACCTCCATGAAATTCTTTATATTCAAAAAACCAATCTCTATTGGTAGTAATATGAAAAGATGCACCTGAGTCAATTAACTAGGCATCATGACCTGCATGAGTCACCAAAGCTGCAATAAATGCATCACCATCTTCCTTCTCGGACTCAGAATCAGAATCAATCTTCTTTTTCTTCTTCTTTTCTTCTTTGCAGTCCTTACGGATGTGACCTAGTTTACCACAATTACAACAAATGACTTTGGACTTTTTAGGAGATTTCGATCTCCCTCTCGATTTGGACTTATCACGCTTCTCATTATTCTTGCCTTTCTCCTTAGGTCTTCCACAAAGAGTTAGGGCTTCCTTCAAACTTTGGGATACCTTCCTTTGCATCTCTTCACCAACTAGGGAACCCACCACATCTTCAAACTTCAAAAAATAGAAGTACTATAGATAGCCATAACAAGAGAATGCCACAAATCGAGCTAAGAACAAAGCAATATCTGACATTTCTCCTATTCGTTCATTTTAAAACCGATAGATAGTAATTGAGCCACCAACATATTGAATGCTTCTAGGTGTTCTGCAACCCATCCACGCTCTTCCATCTTCAAGTAATACAATTTCTTCCTCAAGAAAATATGATTTAATAAAGATTTCGCTTGATACATTTCACCAAGCTTGGTCCATAGCTTCTTTCCAATGTTTTCTTCATGAACATTGACCAGAATAGAGTCTTCCAAGCACAGTCTGATTAGACCCTTGGCTTTTCGGTCCATAACATCATACTCAGCCACCGCAGTAGGATTTGAGGGCCTTTGGACATTCACATCAACAACATCCCATAGATCTTGATCTATTAGCAAATCTTCCATCTTCAACTTCCACATCTCATTAATTTGTTCCATTAAATTTCTCCACCTCTATTTTCCATGACGAACTTGTCATCTAAAAATTCCTACAACAAGATCAAAAGGTGTCTTGTGCAAAAGCTCCCACTCAAATCTAGTTTAGTTCAAAAAATCCAACAACCCAGAAATGAAACCAAAGGTGATCAAGCTCTAATACCACTTGTAAGGAAGTTAAGTTGCAAAAAAACTTTCTACACTAACCTTGAGAGGAGGGTAATGCAAAATTTTTTACAGATCATCACAATAGTTACAAAAAATAGAAATATTACATGGGGAAAACCCTTTCAAGAGAAAAACCCCACACTCCAAAAGCTACCCAATATATTATTCAGCAATCAAAACATATTACAAGATACTTGCAAAGAAAGATATTCACAAGAGTACCACTAATTAGAGATTCAGAGGTAACTCAATAGCCATAATACTCTTACACACAACCTCTATCTCACACACCTCAAATATAGGAGATACAATACAAGAAACTATCAAACAATATTACAAAACCATGGGCTAAAACCACCCAATAAGGTGTAGTTGACCTTATGTCCCTTTTAGATGCCCTATGACATGTCCCTCCCTTTTTATAGCTCATTTATATGTTCGATGTGTTTTATATTTCCTATTTTAGGAGTACCAACTTCAAGAGGCCATAACTTGAGAACTGTGTGTCCTATTCACGAATTGTTTGAAGCGCCAAAAATCTCGCAAAGTACTATATTGCCTTGTAAACCGCTACGTCGTGTATGCCCACTTTTCAACGTGTTTTGGGGCCTCTAAATTCCCCAAAATCAAATTTAAACCTTTCATTGGACCCCTCCAAAATGGAAAATTTAATATCGTTAGAACTAGTTGTGATCTTGTGATGTAGCTTTACCAGAATGCTTATCTAGCCAACCATCAGATTCAAGGAGAATGTCACACTATTTCATGCTCAAATGAAAACTTACTATAAATAGTAACCTCATGTAAATATTGTTAAAATCTGAGAAAATAGATTTAAACCAGAATCAAATTGAAAGAGTTAGAATAAAATATTGGAAATAAATTTGACAGAATAACAATACTAGAGAAACTTGATGTGAATGCTCAACGACAGAATATCATCAAGAGAAATCTCCCAATATCCAATGTTTATATAGACTCAAATGAGGGGTGGAGGTGGCAATACCAGACAATGAGGAGAGACCACCATCATGGTCTAAACATAGCAAATGCACCTCCTCATAGCATGTCGACACCTCAATACCCACTTGTCTTAAGTAAACATGCTTTATTAACCTAAGCAAACTTAATTAAAGTGTAGGAGAAACCTAGGAAAAAGGAAAATAATAAACCCAACTAGGAAAATAAAAACCTACACTAACACCCCCCCTTAAGAATAGTTTAGGTGGGTGAAAATATGGGTCCTGACAAATGAAGCCTGATGAGGTACCCATGCACATAGTCCTCCCCACCAAAATAGAAGAAGCTTCCCCCAACAAAGGAGAGTAACGCCCCCCCCCAGAAGAGAGAGAGAGAGAGAGAGAGAGAGAGAGAGAGAGAGAGCTAAGAATCCCCCCCAACAAAAGAGAACACCTGTCGCACCCCTAGCAAAGCTCTCAAATGAATGAACTTGCTCTCAGTGAAGGGTTTGGTGAAGATGTCTGCAGTTTGATCTGATGTCAGACAATATTGAAGATCAAGAACTTTCTCATGAATCAGCTCCCGAATGTAGTGCATGTGAATCTCAATGTGCTTGGTCCATTGATGATGGACCGGATTGTGATAAATCTAAATAGCATTGTGGTTGTCACAAAAGATGACTGTAGGCTTTTGAAAGGAAATGCCAAACTTAGTGAGAATGTTCTGAAGCCAAATGGACTCAATAGAAACATTAACTTCTTCTCAATACTCAACCTCAATAGATGAAAGAGAAATAGCAGATTGTTTCTTGCTCGACCATGAAACTGGACCAGAACCAAGAGAGAAGTAATACCCTGAAGTGGACTTGCGATCCTGAGAATCACCTACCCAATCTGAATCTGTATATCCCACCAAGTCAATTTCCACGCCTGTTGTATAATAAATCCCATAACTGTGAGTACCCTATACATAGTGAAGAATTTGCTTAGCTGTTTTCCAATGTAGCTCATGTGGCTCCTGCATGAACCTGGAGACCAGGCCCGCTGCATATGAAATATCAGGCCTCGTGTGAGTAAAATATATGAGGCTTCCAACTAATTCACGATACAAGGTAGCATCCTCCAAGGGTGAAGAACAAGAAGCCTCAAGTTTAACTCCTGACAGAAATAGAGTCGGTGCAATCTTATAGTCAGCCATGGGAAATCTTGAGAGCATATCAAGAGTGTACTTAGGTTGTCCAATGCCAGAAGGTGACTGAGTGATCTCAATCCCTAAGAAGTAATGGAGTAGGCCTAAGTGAGACATCAAAAAATGGTCATGAAGGGCAGTTTTGATGGCCTTGATACGGGATGAGTGACTCCCAATGATCAACAAGTCATCAACATAGACAACAAGGAAGGTGAGAGTATCATCCTGCTACAAAATATAGATGTTTGGATCAGAATGGCACCGAGTGAACCCAACTGATAGAAGGAAGGAGTCCATCTTAGCATACCAGGCATGAGGAGCCTGTTTAAGGCCATAGAGAGACTTCTGAAGGTGACAAACAAGTGAAGGATCTTGGATGAACCCTTGTGGCTGCTCCGTATATATCTCCTCCTGAAGGTCACCGTGAAGAAAGGCACTTTTCACATCCATCTAATGAACTTACCAGTGATGGGATACAAAATTAGAAATGACAAGTCGGATAGAATTCATCTTGGCAACTGGTGCAAAAGTCTCAAAGTAGTCAATCCCAACAACCTGGGAGAATCCTTTGGTGACCAGGCGAGCCTTATGCTTATCAACTGACCCATTTGCAACAATTTTTTTTGGGTAGATCCACTTGCATCGAACAAGTTTACTTCCCTTAAGAAGAGGGACTAAATCCCGAGTATGGTTCCTCTCCAAGGAATTGAACTCCTCTTGCATAGCAGCATCCCACTCGGGGACACCTGAAGCTTCTCGAAAGGATTGTGGATCTGCAGCTGTAGCAAAGAAGAGATATGGAGCATGATAAAATTGAGACTTTTTTCTAATCTCATCTGAAGGATCACCAACCCAATCATCTACTGACTCCAATGTCTGACGAGCCCAAAGAGGCCTGGTAGCTGGAGAATGAGGAGAATCTGGAGGAGAATCATCACCATTTGAATAATGACCAAGAGAGGAGGAAGATGAATCCTCATCATCATCATCTGAAGTGGAGGAAGAAGATTCCTCACAAGAATCGGGAGGATTACAATCCTCAGAAGAACTATCATCATGAAGTCGCAATGTCTCCATAGAAATGAAAGATGGAGAAGTGGCAAAAGAAGAACTGGAAGTATCTTCCTCAAAATGAACACTCCTCTTAATGAAAATCTCATGTGTGGTAGGATGGAGAAGCCTATAGCCTTTGACACCATCTGGATACCCAACAAATATGCAAGGCTTTCTCTACGGATCCATAGCCTTGTGTTTCTCTACTGGAATGTGGGCCCATGCAGGAGACCCAAACACACGAAAGTGTTTGACTGTGGGTTTCCTACCAGTCCAATCTTGGAAAGGAGTTACCTCCTTCATAGCTCGATGAGGAACCCAATTTTGGATATAACATGCACAATTTATGGCCTCTGCCCAATACTGAGGTGCCAATGATCTGGAGTGGATCATACAATTAGCCATTTTCTTCAAGGACCGATTCTTATGTTCTGCAACTCCATTTTGTTGTGGAGTGTAGGGAACTGTGTGTTGAAGATCAATGCCTTTTGAGATACAAAACTGCTCAAACCTCTAGTTGACATATTCTCGCCCATTATCAGTGCGCAGAACCTTGATGGTTTTCCCTGATTACTTCTTTGCAAAGGCTTTGAGTTCCTGAAAAGACTTAAAGACCTCAGACTTTTGTTTGAGAAAATATACAAAGGTGTATTGAGAAAGATCATCAACAAATGTCAAGACATATGTGGCCCTAATGAAAGAAGGATTTGGAAATGGTCCTTCTAAATCACTATGAACTAGCTCCAAAAGTTGTGTGGCTCTCCATGCTTTACCTTTATCAAATTTTTATTTAGGGTGCTTGCCAAGAATGCATCCTTGACAAACTCCATCAAGAAATTGAATACAAAGAAACACTATAAGCATATCATGTTGACTAAGCTATTGCAAGTAGCGGTAGTTCAAGTGGCCAAACCGTTGATGCCACAAATAACACACCTCATCTGAGTGAGTAAGAAATGCAAGTGAAGGAGAATCAGGAACAAAGTGACAAAAGTGATATAGTCTAGACTGATGATCTTCCTTTCCCACTGCAATTGTAGACCCATTATGCATCTCACTAATTACCATTGTGTCTAGAGTGAACTCAACCCACTTGCCAGAGCTAGTGTGAGTGATCTGATAGACAAACAGGAGATTAGTTGACAAAGATGGAACACAAAGGACATCCTAAAATATTCCTTCGCCCACGTCAACAGACCCTCTCCCATGCACTTCAGCAGGAGTGTCATCACCCAATAGAATAGATGGCATAGAACATGACTCTAAGGAGGAAAAACTATCCTTTGACATGTGGTGCGAAGCACCTGAGTCAATAATCCAAGAATTAGGCTAGGAAGCAACATCAACTAGGGCCTTTCCCTTTCCTTTCCCCTTACTTTTGTCCTTTGAATATTCCTGAGATGAACTTGATTTGACAGAATCAGGCACCTTGATGTTGTTCTTTTCTAGAAGATGAGTCAAATGATCAATTTGCTTCTTTAGAAATTTATGTTCCTCATGACCAGATTTCTTACAATAGGAACACTTAGTTTTCTCCTTCTTGGGATTGTTACCCTTTGAAGAAGATGCATCATTAGTTGCTTTTGAAGTAATTGGCTTCTGTTCTTGCTTCTTTTCTCCTTGGTTCTTTTGTTTCTTTTCTTGCTTACAAATCCCATTTTGATCTTTTGTACCTTGGTTGGCAACCAAGTCTTGAGATTTAGAGGGCTTAATTGTGCCCATTTGAATCAGCTTATCTTGTTCTTGTGTAAGTTCTTTTGCAAAATCATCAAGAGAAGGCACTTTAAAGCTGGTTCCTAAGACACTTTTTGTAGCATAGAAAGTAGAAACAATAACTGAATAGTTTGGACCAAGTTTGGAAAGAATGCTTAGAATCAATTGTGAATCTTTCTTATCTATCCCACATGCCTTCAATTGCAATCTTACAACCTTTAGTTTTGTGAAGAAGTGTTGAATTGTAACAAAATTACATGGATTTATCCTTATTAGCTCATTCTCCAATTGGTGTCCCCTTAACTCATCTTGTTTACCAAACAACCCTTCTAATGTTGTACATACATCATTTGGAGTTGTATCAGATTCAACATGAAAAATTAGATCAGAAGAAATAGACATACATAGAGTACTATAAGCTTCATCACATTTGTTAAACCATTTTGGCTTTTCTGAAATTAGTGTTGGTTTAGTTTCAAGTTTGATAGTTACTCTTGTTTATGGTAAAAATAGAAACAACAATATTGAAAGACTAAATATATTCAACCATAAAACCCTAGCCCAACAACAACAAAGATCTACCATAACATATGAAGATTACCTAAGACAATGTAAATCAACAAAATCACAAAGATTATACCATCACATGTCCAATAGGGTTTGGATCTCCATTCTTTCTATCTCCATTGATCTTGCTTGATATATTTGCTCTCAAATTTTATGTGTGCACAAGAGATCAACAAAGAACGAAAGTGTGGTTGCAAGTAGGCTTGATCGCATATGAAAGTTCGAATGCTAGAATTCTTGGGAAGGGATGATAATGAAGGAAGAATCTCCTTATATAGAAGACACCGTGAGAAATGGAGGGATAAGATTGAGAGGTGTAAAAGATAAATGGTTTGCTAGGATTAGAGGGTAGGTAAAAGAAATAAGAAAATAATGAGAGAGTAGGTAGTGTAGGAATTAAGAGATGAATGACATGTGTCATGGGTAGAAAAGGCTAATGAATTAATTAAATAAATAAAGATTTATTTAATTAATATAAGAAGTGGGATCAATTAAATAAATAAAAATATTTATTTAATTTAGGAAAAGGATAATTTAAATAAATAAATGTATTTATTTAAATGAAAAATAAGGCTAGAAGAGGATAAATGAATTAATTAAATAAATAAAGATTCATTTAATTAATAGAAGAATTAGGATAAAATAATTAAATAAATAAAAATATTTATTTAATTAGACAGGACAATTTTAGGTGTCTACATTTTGCCCCTCTTTGAGACAATGCAACTTGTCATGTTGTTTCAAATAAGATAAGATGAACTGATACAAAGTTGCACCAAGATGGGAATGATATGCCCCCTTGAGAGATTGGATGAAAATGTCTGAAAAGATCGCAACCAATCTCTCAATAAGAAAGAAAGGCTAGAAAGGACTGACAAGATAGGATAGAGTGACAGAGTCACGGGATAAAGAAGACTGACTCGGGAGACTAGGGCTAGGGTAGTCTATAAGATAGACTATGAGGGAAAACATCCTCATTCTCATCCATACACCTAAGAGATTAGAGTGCAGAGAGAGCAGAGAGTAGTCAACAATGCTAGCATTGGTGCACAGATTTGATCACGTTCGCCAATATCAGAGGCCAACAGATGCAGGAGAGCCGGTAAGTACCACAAAACCTCCTTGTACCTTGGTGCATTAATTATTGTCATAAATGCATGTTAGGTAGTGTAATAAATGTGCATTAGGTATGTCTTAAAAAATGTCAAACAGGGGGGAAAATGGGAAGGTGTGTCTGGGTTGGTGCCAGATGCATATGGGTAGATTAGGCACGTCTATGTCGAATGTAACTGTGTCTATGAGTTTAAAGGTGTCTATGTCCAATGCGAGCGTGTCTATGAAATGCAAGTGCATTTATGTAGGACAGACACGTCTGTGTGTTTTAGGCGCATCTATGCAATGCAGAAACGTTTGTGCAATATGTAAGCACGTTTGTGTCATCAAGGTTGAATTGACAGTTCTCTGATAAACATACGTTGTCGATTGGATAAGCTGTTGAGAGGATACACTCAAATAGGTTCTCTAGAGAAGACTAGGATCACTGATAGGGCTATGATTGACAATTTTTTGATAGAACATACATTATCAATCAGGAAACTACTCAAGAGGATACACTCAAGCAGAGGCCCTAGGATAGGATAAAGCAAGGCACTTTGTGATGAACAGGGAGTACCAAAGAAATTGGCAATTCTATGATAGAACATACGTTGCCAATTGGATTAGGCTGAAATTGACAATTTTGTGATAGAACATACGTTGTCAATTGGATAAGCTACTCAAGAGGATAGACTCAAGTAGGTGCCCTAGGAGACAAAAGCAACACTTTGTGATGAACAGGGAATGCTTACCAGGGTAGAGTGCCATATGATAGATATAAGCACTAGGATAAAAAGAAACACTTTGTGATGAATAGGGAGTACCACTAGGATAGAGTGCCATATGATACATATAAGCACTAGGATAAAAAGTAGCACTTTGTGATGAACAGGGAGTACCACTAGGATAGAGTGTCATATGATAGATATAAGCACTAGGATAAAAAGTAGCACTTTGTGATGAATAGGGAGTACCACTAGGATTGACACAATTGATTTGCTTGACTGCAGGAGGACCTATTGATGCTGGAGTCACGGGAGAGATTCCCTTTGACTCAGAGTTTGTGAATAGAGCTGACATTCGAGGATAGAGCAGTAGTTGAGGCTATGGGTTTGCGATATATTATGTATGTGCCTGAGTTTTGGGCAAACATGGGATTGCTCACTGCATTAGCTGAGAGATGGCACTCAGAGACATCCACTTTTCATTTGCTAATGGGTGAGATGATAGTCACCTTAGAGTATGTATACAGGATACTGAGGATACCGATCATTAAGGAGTTGGTTCCTTATGATCGAGAGGGAGACAGAGATGCATTGAGATGAGTGTTTCAAGATCTACGACTGGAGATGAGGGCAGGACATGTGGCATGGGACACCATGACACCGATAGGATTGGCACTACCAACGGTGCTGGTAGGAGTGATCAGTGGGTTCCTATGTCCGGACAGGGCAACACGAGTGTTGGTTGTGGGATGGGGGAGGACATTGGAGGCATTGGTGACTGAGCACACCAAATTTGCATGGGCACCGTGTTTGCTGGCACACTTGTATTATGAGTTGCATCAGTTTGTAGATCACAGATCAGTAGGATTAGGATGCAGAGTGACATTGCTGCAGGTATGGGCATATGAGCATCTGTTGGTTACACGTCTAATACACTTTAGAGGTAGAGGACATGGGAACAGTTTTGTGCATCTGTATGATATCATTAGTTCCCAACCATGGATTGGGAGGTTAGAGTATTGGCATCAGGTTATGGATGAGATAGATAGTGTGATATGGAGGCCTTATCAAGAGTGTGAGGAGTGGGAGAATGACGCAGTGGAGCTACCATATGTATTCCGGAGTGGGTATCTTATTGGGAGGACACCGTATGTCATTGAGCGATAGTTGATAGATAGGGTATGCAGGCAGTTTGGTAGGATACGATGGATGCCACAGGGGTCAAGGATGTATGCACGGACAATGAGGGATCAGGTGCATTTAGGGCCATTATTGTCTTATGATCAGGCTATGACACAGATACTGGAGATGGTTCCCATGCCTTGGGATATTTGGGCAGATGTGGAGGATGCAGGGATGGATGTAGAGTACAATGCATATTGGGCAGAGCATCCATTTCCACGGCTGAAGGATCTAGGGGAGCCGATAGAGGGTGATGGTGGAGATGGTGGGGATGATAGTGGAGATGGTGGAGGCAAAGGCAGACAATGGAGGAGAGGGGTAGTGGTAGAGAGGAGAGTGTCTCAGAGGAGAGAGTGCAGAGAGGAGAGACAAGTGCATATAGTGAGGGGCAGAGGTGGATTATCGTTACAAATGCCAGCAACACAAGTTCCCAGAAAGGTACAGGGACAAGGACAAGGATAGAGTGAGGGGAGAGGGGAGGATGAGGACAAGTTACTATCCTTGAGAGAGATCTATCAGGGACAGGCAGATGAGATCCATGATCTAGAGAGGAATGTGGCTAGGCTCAAGAGATAACTGAGGGACACTAAGCGGGAGAGGGATTAGGCTATTAAGTGCTACACGAAGGCTGAGACAACACTGAGGGCAAGCAGGCAAGAAACAAAGGACATAGGGGCCGAATATGCCTATGTTCTATAGGTAGGGGAGGAGATAGCCTACTGGAGAGACCTATACTATGGAGTGGTGCCACCAGATCAGCGAGCGAGGAGCTTCCGAAGACCATCACGGACTACGATGACCATTAGAGGGAGAGACAAGAGACAGACATCTAGTGGTGGGGTCATGGGTTCTCCACCACCACCAAATAGAGGGGGCAAGAGAGATGATCTTGGGGTGGGGACTTCCAGGGCTCAAAATCCATCGAGGCTAGCTGGCTTTGAGGGAGGGAGTTCATCATAGCCTTAGAGGGCTCCCTATGTATCAGTTTTTGTACCATGTTTGTATGATGATGTAGACACCTTCGGGTGATTGTGTAGCCATATATATTTTGACATCATTGTATCATGACCCTTATGATTTTGATATATATATATGAGATGATTCATCCTTGTGGAAACTATATGCATGTGTACCAATGTGATGTTGCTTCTATGTGATGGATGTTTCTATATGATGCTTATGGTATGGATGCAAATATGTACATGATGAAATGCAATTTTTTTGTTCTTTTATGTTTTTAAATGTTATGCATGATGCAAATGTGAATGTATGAAATGCAGATGAATATGATAATGAAAATAACTATTTACATGATGAGAATGTAAAATATGTTAACATGTGTTATGTGCAGGATGTGATGCAATTGTGATATCTATATGTATGTATGAAATGCTAATATGTGGTAATGCATGTGTAAACTTCATGAAATGCAAATATTTTTGGTGTGTCATTATACTCAGTCATGTGATAATGGGCTACACGGACTCAAGAAGGAACATGGAGGTCAATCAAGAAAGGGGGATGGAAGGTAGAAGATATGGAAGTGAAAGATCTTCTTGTGCTATTATCATCATTGAGCTTTATTATGGAAAATAGGTTATGACAATCCAGATATAGGTTCGACCTAGAAAACCATTGTACCCATTTGCATGGAGATCAGACAATCGCAAACAAGGAATGTCCCAGTTCACACTAGACTCACAAAGTCCTCATATCCTTAGACAAGTCATAGAATTACTTAGAGACAATCCACAGATAACAAAGAAAAATAGGTGATGATACCCCATCCTCGCCTTTCTAGTCAAAGACATCCTAGAGATAAAATCTCTAGTCAGAGACATCCTGGAAAAGCTAAAAGACATGTCACCAAAAGATAAAATCAAAAGAAAACCAAGACTCGACACCAAAATCCACTGTAGTCCTCAAGTTTAGTGTCTCTTGTCACTTGTATAAGTCTATTTGATTGTGGTCACAATGTTTTCGTTCACAAAAGGATAGATAGCACTGAACCATAATGTTGTCTGAGTCTGTTGAAAATTTTGATTTATTTGAAGCCCAATAGTGTCGTGTCTCATCTGAAATTGACCGAATCCATGAAACTGATACTTTATTGCGGAGAAGACGTAACTTTATTATGGATATATGATGCAAGTGCTGCTTTATTACGGATTGTGTGCGGATAGACTAAAGAAAACTAGAACAAATTATACTCCCCAGAATGTGTGATGCTCCCAGTTCCACACCCATCACTAGATGTAGGATTTGCCTTAGCCATAGATAGGAGTTGATTTATTATGAATGGAAAGGGGTGAAAAGGAAGGATATTATGAATGGCTAACCAATCTTGGGTAAATCAATAAAAAGCCATGATGGGAGTGGGTAAGTTTGTTATGGATTGATAGGTTGTGAGTGTGTGCAAAAGTGAAAGGATGAAAGTTTGTTTGCATTTTTTTTTGTTTAATTTTTTGCATTTTTGAATTTTTTGATTTTTTTGCATTTGTGAATTAGGATATTCTGAAGAGCTATGTGTAAAACTTGCGAAGGTGCATGATGTTGATAGGATCCTCCAAAGTTTCTCCCTTTGGGGTTGAGAGTTGATATGCACCAGATCCATAGACTGTTGTGATGATGTAAGGACCAAGCCAATTTGGTTCAAACTTTCCCTTCTCTCTATCTTGCTGATTTTTAGGATTTTCCTTGAGAACTAAGTCACCCACCTCAAATGTGCGAGGCTTTACTTTGTGATTGTAACTGAAACTCATTCGTTGTTGATAAGCCTTGAGATGATTAAAAGCAATTTATCTTTGTTCATCCAATAGTTCTAGTTCTTGTAAGCGAGAGACCCTGTAGTCTTCATCACTGATAATGTTGTGCAAAGAGACTCGTAAAGATGGTAACTTGACCTCAATAGGCAAGAGAGATTTGGTGCCATAGACAAGTGAATAAGGTATGGCTCCTGTAGGTGTGCGAACACTTGTGCGATAAGCCCAAAGTGCGGTTTTATTAGACGCCTTAGCTTGACCATTACCTTGGGGGTAATAGGAAGTGGAGAAACGATGGGTAATATGGAAGCGATCACAAAGTTCATGAACATCTTGGTTTTTGAAGGGACACCAGTTATCAATGATGATGGCAAGAGGAATATCATACCAACAAATAATATAGTTGAGAATAAATGTGGCAATCTGTTTTCCAGTGACTTGTGTAAGAGGCACGACTTCAATCCATTTTTTGAAATACTCTATGGTAGTTATAATGAATTTGTGGCCATTGGAAGAATGAGGGTGAATCTTGCCTATGAAATTGAGTCCCCACTGACAAAAGGGCCAAGGAGTCACAGTCGGTTGAATTTCTTGTGCTGGCACATGAATAAGGTCTCCATGAATTTGAAATTGCTTAAATTTCTTGACAAACTGATATGAATCTTTTTCCATATTGGACCAGTAATATCCAGTCCTGATGAGTTTCTTGGCTAAGGTAGGACCACTAGAATGTGGACTACATATGCCTTCATGAACTTTGCATAATGCAATCTGAGCTTTGTCCCTTTCTAAACATCAAAGAAGAGTGTCATCTAGACCTCAACAGTAGAGGATATCGACTAAAATGATGTATCAGGAAGATTGGCGAATGAAAGTGCGGCGTTGGTTGTTGGATAAGTCAAAAGGAAGGGTGTTGTTACGAAGGTATGTGAAAATGGATCCGTATAACTGGGAATCAGGACCAACGACACATACCAGCTCAGCAAAAGTAATCTCATATGAGGGAACCAAAAGGTTATCCACCAAGAACTCATAGCGGGTTTCATTCTGCGGTAGATCAATCAGTGAGGCAATAGTAGCCATGATATCTGTAGCTTGATTCTGCTCTCTTGGTATCTATTCAAAGGCTATCTTTATGAAATGTTGCTTGAAGTCATCTACCATTTTCTTGTAAGGCATTAATTTTTCATCCTTTTTTGGTAGTCATCAGTTTCTTGATGAATTACAAGTTGAGAGTCCCCAAAAACATGAAGTTCTTGGATCTTCCACTGAACTACAATCCGTAATCTAGTTGTTAATCCCTCATATTTTGCTGTGTTATTAGTGCAAGGAAATGACAATCGGTATGATTTGGGATTGGAATCCCCTTGAGGTGTGATAAAGAGGATGCCAGCTCCTGCACCATGCTGCCTGTATGAGCTGTCAAAGTATAGTTGTCAAGGCTTCATGTGTGATACCGCCAGGATGGATTCATCTAGAAATTTTGAAATTAGAGGAGCATCATCTATCATGGGTTCATTTGCTAACTGATTTGTGATAGATTGTCCCTTTATTGCCTTTCTATCCACATATTCAATGTCAAATTCACTCAAGATCATCACCCTTTTGGCTAGTCTGCCAGTAAGCATCGCCTTATTGATAAGATACTTCAATGGATCGATCCTTGCGACTAGCTTAGTTTTATGAGTTAGCATGTAATGGCATAATTTATGCGAAGCAAAAACCATAACGAGACACACACACTCAATTGGTGTGTAGTTTAGCTCATAACCAACCAAAGTACGACTGATGTAATGTATTGCCTTTTCTTTGCCCTCAGCATCTTGTTGCGCCAAGAGTGCCCACAGTGCTGTTGGTGTAGTTGATATGTAGAGTAAAAGGGCTTGTTCTAGGACTAGTGGCATTAAGACTGGTGGATTGAGAAGATAATCTTTGAGTATCTAAAAAACCTATTGACATTTATCATCCCGTTTGAATTTGATGTTTTTGTGTAGCAAGTACTGAAAAGAATGACATTTATCCGCAAGTTGTGCTATGAATCTCCGTATGGACTGGAGTCTTCTTCGTAAAGATCAAAGTTGACTGATATTTCTAGGTGGTGGCATTTCTAGGATTGCTTTGACTTTTGCTGGATCGGCTTCAATTCCTCTTTTTGAAACAATGTATCCAAGGAGCTTCCTAGAGGTTACTCCAAAGACACATTTCTTGGGATTTAGTCTCACTTTGTATTTTTCCAACCGATCAAAAATGATTGAAAGGATGTCCAAATGTGTATCTCTGTCTAATGATTTTCCCAAGAGGTCACCAACATAATCTTCTATAGTTACGTGCATAAGATCATGAAAGATAGTAGTCATTACTCGTTGGTATGTAGCACCTGCATTCTTTAGCTCAAAGGACATGACATTCTAACAGAAAGTTCCCCAGGGACAAGTAAACATTGTTTTGTGCTGATCCTTGGATGCGATTTTTATTTGATTGTAGCCAGAGAATTCATCCATCAAAGATAACATGGCATGACCTACTGTGAGATCCACGATCAGGTCGATGTTTGGCAATGGAAAGTCATCCTTAGGACAAGCTTTGTCGATGTCTCTGAAATCTTTACATATTTTGATTTTGCGATGTGGCTTACTGACTAGTACTAGATTGGAGATCCATTTAGGATAATCAATTGGTCATATGAATCCAACATCCAACAATTTTACAAGCTCTGCCTTTACTAATAATGCCACTTGTGGATGCATCTTTCTTAATTTCTTTTTCACTGGTTTTACTCTTGGTTTAACTGGCAAATGATGCATTACCAAGTCCGGATCTAGTCTAGGCATATCAGCATATGACCATGCAAAATTGATTTGTTGCTTTGTGAAGAAACTTATGAACTTTAGTCTTTCTCTCTCTGTCAGAGATTGTGCCAAGAATATGTTGTGTGCAATTTCTTTTGTATCGATGTTTGTTTTGATAGTCTCCTATACCAACATGGATGATTTTTATTCATATGATGTCGGGAGAATGTCGAGCCTTCCATCTTTAGGTGCCTTAGAGAGGTTTTCACCCTCAGATACGTCCTTTCTTTTTACTTTTTTGGGGTCACATAGTGCCACAATGTGGTTTTCACCGTAAAACCCATGATTTGTTTTTATTTTTACATTTTTGCGATTGGAAGGCCCAACACCCTCACTAAAATATGCCACGTTGTTGAGTTCTATAGTGCATCCCACCTTATGGTCCTGAAGCGGAAGATCATCTTGTATGCCTAAATAGTCGATAAAGGCTTTTCATTTTTAGAATGTGTCGAATTTTAAAGGTCCTTCATGGTCCCAGTCAATAAGTTGGTGGTGAACAAGGGGAAGGCCTTCAATGTTTTCAAAGTTAGCAAGTGTTAGGGTGTAGATACAATTATTTCAGGTATGTCGAGGTAGTTGTCAAGATCATCGTTGGCACTCTCCTCATCTGTCTCGATCGTGAAGGAGTCCAAATTGTCATCACTAAAAGCGCATTCTGGAACGTGTGTCCTTATTCTTCATGATTTCAACCTAGATCCTAAAGACAAAGACTATGTGGGCTCCTCAGGGGTTGTTGCTTGACAAAGTCTGAAGTTTCTATGAAATTCCTCCTCTTTTGTGGGTTCACCTGGTCCTCTGAATGTCTCGATGAGTTCATAATCACTAGAGGATTTGTTTGAACCCCATTCCCATTCATTAGAGTTGGTGCAATAGCGGTTCTCTTGTTGATCATTGGAAATCATGGTTTGCAATGCTTCTTCTAATTTACGAGTGTTTACCCTGGCAGAGATGAAACCAAGCGCTCTCGAGCACTGATTTTTAAATGTTAATTCTGGTTGCAAAGGTTGAGTGATACCTTATTTTCTTAAGCCAAGAGGACTTTTACCATTGTACCCAAACTTTTGTAGGATCTTGAATCCGTTGCCATATTTTCACATGGTATCTTGATGTGATCTTGTGTACCATCTTCAGGGTCTTTGTAAAGCATTTTGTATAAGTCTTCTTCTTCCATTTCACCCCACTTTTGGAATATAGTAGGATCCCATTTTAGTGTTATGATAGATACCCATTTAGAAGGATGTGGTCATCCATATTCTTTTGGTGAACTCATAACTTGTTGTAAGCACATGGTTTGATTTAGAGTGTATTCACCTATGCCTTTGTCCTGATATTTTTCTTTAAGCTCACCTTCCTTTGATGTTGAAGGTTTTAATGATTCAGGGTCAATATATGCAGAAGATGGGATAGCCTCTCTATTAATTGGAATTATTGTCTCAACTTTTGGCTTCAAGTTATTGCAGTATATAAATGGATTAGGATCACCATTAACTGTTACTTCAACTCCATTGTGAGGAAACTTAATGCATTGATGGTATGTAGATGGGACCGCTCTCATCTCATGAATCCATGGACATCCTAGCAATATGTTGTATGTGAGATCGAGGTCTAGGACTTGACAAACCACATCCTTTTCAACCGGCCCTACTCTGATAGGTAAAGTGATTGTACCTTTGGATGAACGCTCTTCATCATCATATTCCTTGATGGTAATTTTGTTTGTAGCATTCATAGCTTTATCTAAATATCCCAATTGTATTATTATTTTCAAAGTACATATATTGAGACCAACTCCTTCATCTATCAGGACTCATTTTATTTGTTGTTTGTGTAGGAAGGCTTCAATGTGTAAAGGTGCATTATGCGGTTGCCTTATGGATGCATTATCAGCTTTGGTGAATGTAAGAGAATGTGGAACGGAAAGGTATCCCACCATGGCTTCAAACTAGTCCACATTCACATCAATGGGGATAGAAGTTTGTCTCAAAGTTTTATCAAGGATGGTTTTATGTGTGGGGGATATGCGTAATAGCTCAAGGATGGAGATAAGTGATGGCATCCTCCCTAACTATTCTACTAGGTCGTACTCAAGTTTAGTTGTTGAGGAAGCAGTGGTTTTATCTGGAGCGCCTTGCAGGGTGACTTTGCCTCGACGAGTTGTGAAATTACATTCAAAGGTAGATTTAGAAGAAGGTCCAATGCCTTTTAGGATGACTTTGGGTCTTTGAGTAGAAATTTCAAGCGTTTTGTCCATGATGATAATGGTAAAAACATAGTTGTCCATCGAAATGTAATTAATAGTTGAATCATATTTATAGGATGCTTTGGTATAGTTGGCTTGCTCATCTGTGGCTTTGGCTTTTCCCTTTTCATGTTTAGGGAATGGCTCCTTAAACATCTCATGTTCTTGATTGGATGAATGTCCTTTGATCTCAATGTCACCATTATCAATAAGATCTTGTATGATGTTCTTCAACTGATGATAATTTCTTGTTTTATGTCCCTTGCTTTTGTGATATTCACAGTACTCATCGTCATTCCACCAATTTGGTTTGACTTTTGGTTCCTATGGAGGATTGTCTGGAATTGTTATTATCTTGTTTTCCACTAGCTTTTTAAAAACCTATTCAAGTGGTTCTCCCAATGGGGTATATTTCCTTCGTGGTTTGGAAGTTATTTGAGTATTCACTTGGTTGTTTGTAGAACTTGATCCATAAAGAATGATTTTGGGTCTCACTATGTTAGCATCAACAACACCATCATTTACTATGTTCTTGTTCTTGTTCCAAAATCGTGGCTTATTTTTTCCTTTAAATTCCTCTTTATTTTCTTTGAATATCTTAATGACTCCTTGCTCAATTAAGACCTTCTTTGTTGCTAAGCATTTCTCATTGACATCCTTGAAAGTGGACAAACAAGCTTTTCTCAAGTCATAACCAATATCTTTGTTGACATTCTGCGTGAACATCTCTACCATTTATTTTTGTAGAATTTCACAAGAGCATTTGCTGGCTAAATTTCTCCATCTTTCTAAGAATGATGAAAAAGACTCTCCATCCTTTTGCTTGGTGTCGCACAAAGTGGTAGCTGATATGTCTGTCTCTATGTTATATGAGAAATGTTGGATGAAAGCTTCTGCTAGATCACCCCATTACTTAATTCCAAGTGGAAGTTGGGATAACCATTCCATAGATTGATCACCTAAGATTTTTGGAAACAATCTCATCAAGTATGTTTCTTCTATTGCTACCTCAATGGAAGATGTGAAAAAATATCTTATATGTGCCTTAGGGTCTCCTTTGCTTCTGTACTTATCAAACTTAGGTGTTACGAAATGTGTAGGAAAGGGAGGAATTGGAATGATTTTGTCAAATGGATAGGGACATATGTCTCTCATTGTGTAAGTTGGATTTGGTGTATTATGTCCTCCATTTTATTTTGTAAGTCCTTTATTTGTTGTTCCAAATTGTTCTTAGGTGGAGACCGACTTCTTGGACCATATCCCATGCCTGAGCCACTAGGTGGAGGAAGAGGATACTGCATATATGGATGGTATTGGTCATAAACATGTTCATATGGATGAGGTCTATAATGATATTGCATATGAGAACCGCCTAGCATAGAGTCATAATGAGGAATGGAATGTCTGCTTTGTCCATGTATTTCATATTCTACAGGCATGTCATGAGTTTTCTCTTGTGTGTTGCCCCCAAATTTGATACGGGGTTTCCTTGTGTCTAAATTTTGAGTATGCCTCTGGATATCCAGTTAATTTTGAGGTTGGTCCTTAGCATTGGTATGCAATTGAGTGTATTTATCTGCATAAGACTTCCTTAATGGTCTGCATAGACAGAGTTGTTCATGAGATGCTCTTTCATGAGTATCATAAGCTTGACCATGTGTATTTGGTTCCTCGGGTTTTTGAAACAAGGATGATGGTGACTCAGGCACGAGATGTGGTCTTCTATTGCCTCCACTATTTGGTCTCCTTTGATCCATGTTGAGTTGACTTTCTTGCATAGGTCGATTTTCCACTATTTGAGACATGTCAAAATCATGAGGTATCGTGGCTCCACTTTGTGCCATCACTTGTAGGAAATATTGTCTCTGTTTTCATGATTTCTTCAACCAATCTATTAAAATGGGGATCCATGATGGAGTCTTCCACTTTTGCTGAATGTATAGAAAAGCTGTCCATATTGTCATTGTGTGTATGATTGTTATTTGTATTATCCATGTTCTCAACATTTTGAATGTTTCTATAGATGTCCATGTCAGGTAATGTGGTATGATCAGAATTGAAAAAAATATCATTGTCATACTCATAGCCACTCATATTTATCGACTCTTGAGCTTCTTTAGCTTATCTCCTAGATTTTTGGGAACGGGTTTCAACCATGAACTAGGTCTTGATCAAGATGTGTGAGACTAGATGAAAATGTAAAGAGTATGGAAGACCAAGAGTTGGATGGAATGAAAATGAATCTGAGGTGTACTTGTAATATCCAAAATTTAAGACCAAGTATATGTAGTAGAGTAGGTGTGGCTTCCAAAGAGATAATAGTTTCTCTTGATGAGGTAAGTTGACCTTGACTCTAAGTAAGACCAAATAAGACCCAAAGGTGATAGACCTTGATGAGGGACCACTTAGAAAAATGTTGTTGTATGTAGTGTGTTGACAAAGCAAGATGAGGACGAGCAAGTGACCTTTTGACTCAAGTTTAGGAAAATGTGAATGTAATGCAAGATGTAAAGCAATGATGGATTGTGTGAGACCCAGAAAGAGGCTAAATACTAGATGAAAAAATGAAGAAATAACCTAGGAAGCTCAAGAAATCTGAAAATGATTGCTCTTGTTTGTTGGACTGTAAGTGGTTTTCAATACTGAACACATACGTGTCTGTATACTTCACAGACGCGGTTTACCAATACAGACATGATTGAACACTACACAGATGCGTTTCTGAGATTTTGTGAATGCAGTTTTGTTTATGATAACACAGATGCGTTTTTGTCCTACACAAACGCGGTTGTAGGACACTGACATTTTTCTGTCAGACACAGACGCATTTGAAAAATCTGAGTGCAATTTTTCCAATTTGTAAAGTTGTTTGTTGTGACCAAATCTAAATTTTTGACTATTTTTACATGACAAGAGGACACAATATTGATGAGGACTCAATGTTTGCAAGTGTTTGGACTCAAAATGACTCAAAAGAAAAGTGTGTTGTTTGATGTAAAAATGTTTTGCATACACTTGAAGACAATGTTTTGATGTTTGATCTTGAATGTTCAAAAGAAGACAAGCACAATTCTTATGGTTGGCCAGGACAATAGTTGTTGATCCCACATGGGATTTCCCCTAAGGCTACACTATTCAAAGTGGATACTTAGATGCTTGACCCCACTAGCTCCACCCTTGACACTCACTTCTTTGGGGCATCCAAGCACCAGTCCCCATGAAAACTCTTTGTGGTGAAATTTGTATCTCTACTAAGAACCGTATGTGTGTGGGCCACTCCAGAGGTCCGACCTCCTACTCCAACAACTAAAAGGATTTTGGCTTTCTAAAAAAAAAAGGTGCTAGTAAGGGCATCTACTCGTGTGACCATACATGCAACACTTTCAGCTCTGTAAATACAGAAGGCTCCCAACTGGTAGGGGTTATGCCCTACTATTGATCAAATAAATTTGATCAAATGGGTTTATGGGGATACATAGTGTTGGTATGAACTAATCAGCACACATTACCCATAGCTTTCACCATGGATAGTTATTTATAGTGGTTCGGAAGAGGTGGGTTTTCCCCGCTACCACTTGGGTCATTCTCTCCCCACTAGTAGTCCTAATGACCACATGGGGAGACAGTCCCTCTAGAGATTAAACAAAAAGAGCCTATTGCTCGACATAAAAGACACTAGTTCAATTTTAGTGCACCAATTGAAGTGTTTGGTAATCTATGAAAACAAGGCACACAATAAAGATAAAAAAATCCTTGCCAAAATTCTGCAACAAAGATTTGTTAGTAGTTTTGCGATAATACCCCTCCTGCAAGCACACAAGTTAGGTAAATTTTAGATCCAAAAGACTTTGTAAAAAGGGGGCCTTCAACAAGACGTGTTGCTTCAAGGACAAGTTGCACCAATTTGTTAGCTAGATCACAAGATGTTAGCCCGAATAAACCAGATCTGAAATCAAAATGATGAAATAAAGCCCTAAAAACTTAAACAAAAAACCAAAATTACAAAATCAAAACACAAACGCGTTTAAACCTCACACAGATGCGGTTATGAGACACAAACGCGCCTTAAACCCTCATAGACACGAATCTGCAACACAGATTTGGTTAAAAGGCTCACAAACGTGATTCGGGAACATGGACGTGACTCTGCAATCTGAAAAATGTAAAATGATGTCGAGGATGCAGACGTGATTCCAGGGGTCACAAACCTAGTAGAAAAGCAAAAACATAGTTCCAGAATGCACAGATGTGAAAATGTTGAAATGTTGTCAGAAATGTCAGATCTGCAACTGCAAAAGCATAAAATTTGTGACCAAGATGTTGAGTGCAAAAGGACAAGAGTCCCATCGAGCATGCCAAAATGTTAATGGTAAAAATGGAAACAACAATATTGAAAGACTAAATAGATTCAACCACAAAACCCTAGCCCAATAACAACAAAGATCCACCATAACATATGAAGATTACCTAAGACAATGTAAATCAGTGAAATCACAAATATTATACCATCACGTGTCCAATAGGGTTTGGATCTTCATTGTTTCTATCTCTATTGATCTTGCTTGATATATTTGCTCTCAGATTTTATGTGTGCATAAGAACTCAACAAAGAACGAAAGTGTGGTTGAAAGTAGGCTTGATCGCATATGAAAGTTTGAATGCTAGAATGCTTGGGAAGGGATGATAATGAAGGAAGCATCTCCTTATATAGAAGACACTGTGAGAAATGGAGGGATAAGATTGAGAGGTGTAAAAGATAAATGGTCGGCTAGGATTAGAGGGTAGGTAAAAGAAATAAGAAAATAATGAGAGGGTAGCTAGTGTAGGAATTAAGAGATGAATGACATGTGTCATGGGTAGAAAAGGCTAATGAATTAATCAAATAAATAAAGATTTATTTAATTAATAGAAGAAGTGGGGTCAATTAAATAAATAAAATTATTTATTTAATTTAAGAAAATGATTATTTAAATAAATAAATGTATTTATTTAAATGAGAAATAAGACTAGAAGATGATAAATGAATTAATTAAATAAATAAAGATTTATTTAATTAATAGAAGAATTAAGATAAATAATTAAATAAATAAAAATATTTATTTAATTAGACAAGACAATTTTAGGTGTCTACAACTCTAAACAACCCTAACTTCCTAAGATAGATTGTCATTTTTTACTTCCACTCATAGTAGTTGTAAGGTGCGAGTATTGGTACTGTATTTTGATCCATTTTAATGCAAAAAGTAAGATTGCTTGTGCAGGAAAGAGAGACGAAAAACTCAGTGAGAACACACTGGACCACCCCCCCCCCCCCACCCCCCTTTTTACTATATCAAAAATCACCCCCCCACCCAGATATTATAAGGTGGCACATTATAATTTAGTGCATTTACAATGCTAAAGTTATTTTCTAGAGTTTTACAAAGTCCAAAAAATGGACACAAATACTAAAGGAAAACATAATATATCATAATATGAACATCAAATCAAAACCAAAGTATTCTAATTGAAAAAATATCCACTTTAAAAATAATAATGACCTAAATCCGAGATCATATGTGAAAGTTATAGTGGTTTGAAGGTCATAAAATGGGGACTATCCTTCAGATCTGCTGATAAAACTTAATTTCTGGAACATTGGTAACTTCTAAGAAAAAGTTGATTACACCACTGCAAAGAGGACGAAAAATACCCCATTTCAAAAAACATTGCACTGAAAAATACCCCTGTATGACTGAGAACATCTCATTTGAAGATCAGATGCAAAAATGAAAATTGCAATGGTGAGAGGTTTGGCTGAAGCTTTTTGATGCAATTTTTGAAATATTTGTTGACTGAATGCAAAATCTAGAAATGACCCAGATGGTTGTTTTCAGTTACGAAACAAACCCAAAAAGATTTTTTTTGTATCACTTGTAGAAGATGGGGCCATAGTGTAAACAAAATGCCTTCAACAAAGAAAAAAAGACATGCAAAGCTTCTGGTGTCCGATCTGCACACACTTTATATGAAAATAGAGGTTTTTAGGCCTTTCAAACGCAAAGGAAATGTCTTTTAGGCCTCAAAACATGCTATTTGAAAGTTCCTTCATAAATTTAAGCTTCAAAAACCTTGTTTTACAAAAAAAACATATATGTAAAACAATATTATTGGATCTTCATAAACGTTTGCTGGTTTTTCAGATCATGCAAAATGCAAAAGAAAACACAGCAAGATTTTACAAGATCTCTACAATAATCTAATCTTTCAAAACAGGCTCTGATACCATGTTAAAATATGAGAAAACAGATTTAAACCATAATCAAATTGAAAGAGTTAGAATAAAATATTGGAAATAAAATGGACAGAATAACAATACTAGAGAAACTTGATGTGAATGATCAATGACAAAATAGCATCAAGAGAAATTTTCCAATATCCAATATGAAAATACAAGCAAGGTAGCATGTTTATATAGACTCAAGTGAGGGGTGGAGGTGGCAATACCGTGCAATGAGGAGAGACTACCATGATGGTCTAAACATAGTAAATGCACCTCCTCATAGCATGCTAACACCTCAATACCCACTTGTCTTAAGTAAACATGCTTTATTAACCTAAACAAACTTAATTAAAGTGTAGGAAAAACCTAGGAAAAAGGAAAATAATAAACTCAACTAGGAAAATAAAACCCTACACTAACAAATGCAAGGTTGAGACACCATTTTCCCAACAATTTATACGTGTGTAGAAAAGAGGTGTAATTTGGGTTTGTGAAACCAATTTACACCAAGACACAAAAACTAACTTAAAAGACCCAAAAAAAGGACTAGAACCTCTCAATCAAGAATCGAGGGTCATAAATCACGCATGAGACCTTGAAAAGCATGCTTAGATTACATGAGCTATAGATTGGATAAAATTTGTAGGGGTTATCCCATTTTGTGATAGCCAAAAATGAGGACAACATAGGGCTTTAACTCTAATGTTGATCTGATTAATTTTCTATGAATTTCCTAACAATATCCTCATGCAGCAAACAAATAACATCATTGACTTCCTCCCTATTTTTAAGGAGGAAAGAGAATTCCTTAGGAATATTGTTGGCATTTGCATGAAGATTGCATTAATGATATGTTATGTTGTCATTGATGTCAATTGAACCAGTAATGGTATTTATGATATTGCTAATATTGTTGTTGTTATTGATATTGGCTTGTAACCGATAGGAGCTTTGAGGAAGATGTGGTAAACTGGTAAACTGGTGTATAAGGTTAAAACCTTTCTATGCATTGTAACCGATTAACTCTACCAGTTGTTGTTTTGTTAAACTCTCACCGATCAAGATTTGTTGGTTTAAGATCTAACAATGAGCAGTAATGATGGTGACACATATGATCATTGTATGAGGATAAGTTCAGATTGTTTTGGCGCGTTTGTTTGTTTGATTGTCTAGGGAATGAGCAAAGTGGATTGCATCTATTGCAAAGTGCGTGATGAGTTACAAAGTCTGATGAAGTGGTGATCATGGAGCGGTTGGAATTTTCTTGAAGAATGTATATTGATTGTTATGTAAATGCAACAGTCACACTTGAATCGATTTGTTTGTAATCTCTATGAGAGAATTAGTTTTTGTTGTGTTACCGACCTAATTGATTTGTATTTAAGGTCGATGAAGTTGTTTGTAAAATTTGTTGATAAGATGTTGGCTAAAATCAGTTGAGTGTGTGGTTGCCTAACCGATGAATGGATCTGCAGTTTGTGTAAAGGTAGATTGAAGCTTAAGAAGGATTTGATCAAGCAAATGTAGTGCTATTCAGACAGATCAAGAAAACCTATTGTTTTCTAACAATTACAATAGAATTGAAATCCCCTAATCGGGTAAGCTCTAACAAGGTTGGTTATTGTTTAAATACTCTAACAAGGTGGTCCATTAGCTCGGATTCTCAAACCCTCTATCGAGGTTACTCCTAACATGGTATTTTGCTTTTCATCAAGGCATTTTGTATATCCCTTAATTAGGTGGTTCCTAACAGAATCAGTTCTTAACAGGACTTATTGTAAAAGCTTTAATAGGCTTGGCTCCTAATAGGGCAAACTTCAGAAGAGTTCAGATAGCTATCTTTTGATTCTCATCTCATCGTGGTTTTTACCTATTTGGGTTTTCCATGTATAAACATTTGTGTCAAGTGGTGAATGTTTTTGTGGTTATGATCTTATTTGGTGATTTGATTAACTTTAGATAAGGCATGATAACTGGAATCATTTAGAGATGAAGTATGTTGATGTTTACAAGTTGAATGTTACTGTTAAGTTGTTATAATAGTTAACATGTTGATGTTGAGTATTCTTATAAGTATTGATCTTGACAAGTGAAAGTTTACTTTGTGAATTTGATTTTGAGTTTGGGAAGTTCCCCCCCGCTCAGTAATATATCCTGGTCCTCCCTATTTTTAGTAGAATTTGGTAGATCAGCAGTTCAGAGTTCTCAGATCCTAGTCTATCATGTACAACTTCCAGTCTAAAGAATCGGGACGGGGGCATAGCACTCCAATCTGGGACATTTTGGCTCAGATTTCTAGCACAGGTGCACCTCTGAATTTGTCTCTTAATTTGTACTTTTCAGAAGTATATCAGTAATTCTTAGTTCTACATTTCCAAATTAGGGTTGTTCTGATTAATTAAAAAACAGGTTTTCAAGACCCAAAACCTTTACATAGATTAGGGTTGTTTATGCATACTTGTATTCTAGGTTAAATCATTCAAATCTGCACTTTGCATCACTTCTTCCTCTCATTTGCAGCAAAGGAATAGAAACCCTAAGAGGTAATCCTTGGCTCTCTCTTCCTCACAAGAAGTAGTTGAAGTGTGTTACCTCCGTAGGCTCTTTTGTATTCCATAGTGTGTGCATGAGAGTGGGATTAGGGCTTGTTAGCTTAGTCTCACTTTTTCCCCTACCGAATTATAATTTACAAACAATATTTTTTTAAGGATCTCTTTCTTCTATTAAAAATAGTGAATTTGAGTATCTTTTCATCTTCCATAAACATTTACTCAAATAATCTTGAATTGAAATTACTTGCATCAAATATTATTCAACATGGTTCATCCTCTTAAAATTCATCTACATCACCTTGCCCTTCTAAATTTTGGAAGTTTGGTAATTTTCATTAATTTTTTCAAGGTAAATGATTTTATAGAGAAAAAAATTAATATGCATCATATGGATAATACTTCCAATGCATCTTCTTTCAAGCCTCACATTGGTGTTTACTAAGTTACAAGAGCCCTTGCTTACCATTCTTTAAAGTTTTTTGTGTGCTAATTTATTATTCTTCAACCTATTTATCTATTGGATTAAGCAGAGAGTTATATAAGAACTACAATGAGAATGCATTCTATTATTTTCTTAGAGTCAATTAATGTCCTACCTATAGTTCAATAGTATTAAAACATGGAGTAAAATATTTTATTAATTTAATAACACAATTCATATCAAGGGTGTTAATGATTGGGGCAATTGTTTGGTCACTTTCCCTGATCAAAACTTAATTTTGTGTACATTAATTTATATTGTAATGATTATAAGAATATTAATTCATATCACGAGCATGCTTCTCTTGTTATGGATCATAAATGTATTGATCAAGATACCATGGATGGATATTTTGTAGGTTCTTGTGCACCATCACATACAAATACTTTTATGGGTACTATACATTCTATAAATACACTTTCCCCCTCTCATGCTACTTCATTCATTGCAATTTCTAATAAAGCTACCACACTATATTTAATAATTATTAAGATCCTTTATATGTAATAGGTAATGTATGCAACAAAAGTATTGGTGGCATTCTCATAAATATTATAAGTCAATTTATAATTTGATTTGAAGAATTCTTGAAAGTCAGTCATGTTGAATTGGATGCTTGTACATATTTGTGGTTAACTTTAAAAATGATTAGTGGAATATTTACTAGCATTGGATGACTTACAGAATGTTGACTAATCTTAAATAAATCTATTATGCTTGAACAATCATGTCAACTATATAGGGGTTTCGAGGTAGATACTTGTTCTTACTTTAGTGACAAGTTTTCGGACCAAGTCAATAGGTTGGATTTTGTTGTTGATCATCATGACTTTCTAGTTTATGTAACTTTAATATATGTTAAGGTATACCCTTGGGAACACCCTCTCTAGTCTAAGCTAAGCTTCAAGTATAGGAGAGATGACTCATAATCATAGAGTTGGCCTTTAAACCTTCACAATTTGTTGATGAGTTAATTTCACCTCCATGATGAAAACCTTAACACTATATGATTGATATTTAGTTTTAGGAAGTGGAGCAACAATTTTGGGACCAAGTAGTACCCCTACATAGATGAATCTCTCATAAATGGATAAAACTAAAAAACCCATGGGAAAAAATCCTCTACAAAAAAGAAAAAAATATTAACAGTGCTCTTTAAAAATTCATAAAGATAAAATCTCATGTGATAAAATATTCCCCCCATAAGAGAGAGTAAATTGAGAAGGTCACCGACACCCCTTGATGTATAATCTCTTGCACTCATAGTGAATTCATAACATGAAATACTAAATATGATCCAAGATTGTCAAACAAAATTCCTCTCGTTGGAGCCATGGATACATGTAAGATATCTTACTATATCTAAAAGACATATAGGGAAAGGAGGATATAAATCTCTAAAAGCTACTCAAAATTTATAATATTAGGAGTCTCAATCTTAAATTAAGAAGGTAAAAATGTATAAAAATGTGAAAACTAAAGTAGAGAATATACCAAAAATTATGGTGATTCCCTCAAAAGGATGCCAAACTATGACAAACACTAATATAGAGAATCAAGTACCATTATAGAAGATGTCAAAATGAATGGCGACTAAGTTGAAAGTATCAACCCATGAGTATCTATAAAATATAATCATTATGATAGCATATGGTTATGGAGAAGGTCAAATATATACCCTCAAAATATATAAATAATGTGATACAACCTCCTTTGACCTACCAACAAAGAGGAGATGAATGTCGTTAATACTATGGAATCAACATCCTTTATGTGGGATGCAAAAAATAGATAATATATATTTTATAATAAATCATCTCGATAACCAAAAGGAGATGAATATTCTCATTATATAGTACCCACACAAGAAATCTAAGCATGAAAAATGTAGAATTTGCAAGTGATAAAAGTGAATATCCCTTGACCTTTGGACACTAACTCGAAGATGTAGGAGGCGAAGCCTTTGTATCTAAAATATGAGTAATAGAAATTGATGAATCAATTGGACTCTCTAGAAGAGTAGGAGAAGTTTTGATGGTCCTTCGATGTTCAATACTTTCCCACTCATTTATCACTTCTAACGTGTCTTGATCATATAGAATATTATCACAATCATCTAAGGGAACCAAGACAATCATCTATATCTCCATAAATTTTCCAAATTTTAGTCCAACAAGAAAAAGGGGAATAAAAAATGAGAGGATATTCAATGTTTTGGTGTCTACATTAAGATGAATAGTTTCAATAATATGCCAAGTCTTGAGTTGCCACACTTGGTTCCACCAATCTGATGGTGGTGGAGGAAATAGTTCATAGAAATAGGGAAAGGGATTAATCCATAGAAAATTCTTCATCATACCATCTTGCCAGGCCTTATTATTTGCTCTTTTTAATTGAATAATTGAAGGATGATTGTATATAGCCATGATATTCTCATCAAAGTAATCAAGAAATGTACTATTCGAGTAAAAGTAAATGTAGAACTATAGAAATGCCTCCTCGAATTACTCAATCATAGAATCCTTGAGGCAAATATGATTTGGAACTTTATATTTAGCAAAATTATAAGTGTCACTTACTAAAAAATACAATTTGATTTTTTATCTGAATGCTTTACAATTGTTGAAATAAGACTATTATGTTGAAAATATATTTTGTATTATAATAAATATAAGACAACACCACTACAAAGTATATGAACAATTATGCACTTTAAAAAAATGCACTTGAAAAGGAGCTTGCTTGAACACAACCATAAAATAATCCTAAATGATAACTATTTAGCAATACATGTGACATATTAATTTTTTTAGAAAATCTAAAATCATTTGCACTATAATATAGAGTGCAAAAAAATGTTAAAAGAGGGAGGTCATGAGCTGAAGATATGAACCTTCAAAGTTGAATTGTAAAATTAAATTCTGCATTAGCAAAGAGGGCATTAATTTGAAAAAAATTATTCTACTAAATTTGGTGGAACTATTGCCAAACTCAGGGAAACTACCAAATTTAGTTAGCTTCTATTTAAATTTAACCTTTACTAAAATTAAAACCTTCACTAGATTTAATGATGTTGACGAATGATATTTTTAGATTCAACTATGTGAGCTTTTCTTTGTTTTGAATCACACTTTGTGATCCAAAAGGATGATGTAAAACAAAGCTCACATAATTGAATCTAGAAATATTATGCACTTGTTATGATGGACTATGAAAATCTAATGTCTTTAAGTTAACAATGTTGCCAAATCTAGTGGAGGATTAATAAATTTAGTATAGCTACTAAATGAGCCACTAAGTTGTCAGTCTATATAATTTTTTAAAACATTTTATTAAAAAATAATTTATTGATGTCGAGAGCCATGTGCGGCACTCCCCATAACACAATGAACAAGGGTTGGCCCTCTTAAGGGGATCATGACCCAATAGAGGTTTACAAACCCTTTGAGGGGTTGTAGCCTTTAAAAAAAGTTGTGGTAGCTATTGGACCCCAAGCCTATAAAAGCACTTTCATGCTTTAATGCAAGGTAATGATAATTTATTTTCAAAAAATTTAATGAAAACTTTGTAAGAGAAAAATTGTGGATTTTTTAATTGGACAATAAATATAAAATATCTACAATTTTTTTTTTAATTATAATGTTCTAATCTATATGGCTAGCATGGGGGTAAAATTGTCTACAGGACCAAGGTAAAGTGCTCCAAAATTATAATCGATAGTCAATCTTTAGGTACCTGGGCCTCTTGAATTCAATGGTAATGTTAGATTTAAGCCAAAATGTTCCAAAAGTATGGCTACTTGTGTATTTGACAACCACCTCCCAACTCCAAACCCTCATATATTTGGCCTCCAATATTTGACTAGGGCAAAGAAAATTCTAACTTTTTTGAACAATCTAGATCCAATGGTGAGCTTAAATTTGCATATGCACACCTTTGGTATCTTTATCATGCATTTTCTATTCTCTAGATTGCCTGAGGATGCAAGAGAGAGAATACCTAATACTTCAAGAAAATATAAAGTATACACTCAAGATCTCCTGAAGGACTAACCAAATGCACTCGAAAAGACTTGATACCATGTAAAATTTGGTTACGAAGATAGCCACTAAAGACCTTGAGGCTTGATAAAAATAACGTAGAACTTAAAAAATCAATATGAAACAATAAATTTTATTCCTCTCAAATAATGAAAATGTAATATGAACGATATGTATGACAAACCATTGGTTATATAGGACAAGGTGATGTTGACAGGTGTTTTGACACACTCACCAATAGGTAGGTAGAACATGAATGCACATACTACCTCTCTTGAAAAGATATCAATCTTAAAAGATTGATAACTCTGAGGTCTTTGTCGAGAAAGAAAGAGCAAAAGATAAATGGAATGCAAGGGGATGATGAACACTTAACATACATTTGATCCAACAAGAAGATGTGCAGAGCATGAGCAACAACAAACGACAAGGCAAATAGATGAAAATGTGGGACTTTGGGGTTTGGAGAATTGATAAATCCAAGAACTACGTTCCTAAGGTTCCTAAGATCCTGAAGTCCAAAATCCTAAAGGTAACAAAGGAAACAAAATGGGAGGCTAGGGCTTGGGGAATCAGACTTCAACATCCCAAAAGAAAAGAAAAGAAAAGGGGAGCTCGAGGTCTGGGGTTTCAAAAAAATATTTTCATGGAAAAGTAAATGGCTTACTCTTCCTAGGAAAATTACAATGCTACAAGTTGTCTTAAGTGTGATCCCAATTTATTTGATGTCAATTTTGAATATGTCAAAAGCCACATTGGACAAAATTTGAATCTTTTTCGTAATTTTCTTTGGTATGATAACATTTCAAGTAAGAATAGGATACCTCTGCTTACCTAAGACAAGGGTTGTTCTTCCAAATAATCTAGTGGATTAGGTATTCATCATCTAAAAATGTAGAATATTTCCCTCAGAGTTAAAATGTTTTGGAAGATCTATACTCACTCCTATTTGAAATGGTGCAAAATTCTAGGACACAGATACTTGGATTTGATGAATAAGGAGAGAATATTTACTCTGAAGGATTTACCAAAAGGATCTACTTTTTGGAATTTCATTTTCTCTTGCAAAAAGGTTATTCTTCCACATTTGTCTTGGGTCATTAATAATAGACGTGACAATTTTTTAGGAGGATGATTGGAATGGTCTTCCCCCTTTAAATAGGATTGGAGATTGGAGGCATTTAGAGCTAATCTTGAAAGGTGTGTGGGGTGTGAGAGTGAAGGATTACTTTACTATAGACAGATCTTCTCTCTCAGTTAGATTCATTTAGAAGTCCTTCGATTTCCTTCCTCTACCATCTAAAATGAAGGAGTTCTTGAAGCTGGAGTAGCAAAAAAGGCATATTCATTTCTCTGATTGTGAGAATTCTATTATATGGACTAAGTCCAACACAATAATTTATTTATTAAAAGAGGGTTATAAGTCTTTGCAATATATACCCCTATCTTCTCCTATATGGCTTATGCATTTATGTTGGGGACCTGAATGCTTCCCTAAGGTAGAGGCTTTTGTTTGGTTGGCAATCAGGTAGAAAATATTAATAAGGATGAAAGTGGATAGGTTGGGTATAACCCCTCTCTTCAAATATGTGATGTGTGATCAAGCTTATGAATCTTCAGATCATCTATTATTATGATGTGAATTTACACAAGAGGTTTGGATTTGGCTTCAGGAGTAAGTTGAATGGGGTTGGGCCTCTTCATGGAAATCTACTAAAACACCTTCAGAGCTGACCAATCCTCTTTTGAGCATCCAATTTTTCTTATCTTTGGAAAATATCTCCATCTATTGTTATTTGGGATAGATAGCTTGAGAGAAAGAATATAATTTTTAAGGGAAAGAAATCTTAAATGAATCAAGTCCTTTTCAAAATAGAGTAGTCAATTTCAAAAGTGGCAATAAATTTATTGTATAAAACACCATTTATTAGTAGAGTATTCTCATCTTGAAATGATGGTATTCTTAAAGGGTTGCCTTACCTTAAGCACCCTCTATCTCAGGGTTCATTAAAATCTACTCTAAAACTTGATATATCGAGTGTTTGGTGGAATCCTCCCCCTCCCAATTGGACTTAGTTGAATTTTAATGGAGGTTCCAAGGGTAATCTAGGGGTTTCGAGGGCAGAGGCTATCCCAAGAGGGCAAGGTAGATGTGTGATTAGATCAACCTATAAAATAATACCGCATGCTACAAATAACATTGCAGAACTTTTAGCTCTCATCATGGGTCTCTCTCCTGCATTTAAATATAGTGTTAAAAATCTATCTGTAGATCAGGAAATTGAAAATCGTCAAAACAAATAGCAATTAGGACAATCACAAAACCTAAAACTGCAATGAAAGCAATCCCAATCCAATCAATGAAGACATAAAGACAAGATATTCAAATTGAATGAAATTGAAGCAAACCGACATAGATATCTCCTTCATGTGGCTCCATTGTTCTTCTTTCACCTTCAAATTTGATGTGGATCTCACCTACAAGTGCAAAATGCATGTGGAAAGCAAGTTGTTGAGAGATGAAATTCGTAGCATAAGGTTACTCAAAAATGTGATTGATTGATTGATTGATTGATTCCCCTTTTTTCATTGAAGAAAATCATCCAATTTATAAACAAATTGGAGAGAGGACAAGATTAGCATGAAGAGATTTGAAAGGAAATTCAAATCAAGAATGGCAACATTATGACAAATGACAATTTAATATGCAAGGAGTATGACAAATTATGACAAGTTGCTATGCAAGATGTATGACAAATTATGACAAATTATGACAAGATTGAAATACCATTCCCACGAAATTAGGGGAAATATTAGAAAAAAATAAAGAAAATAGGAGAAATAGAAATTAGGAATTAGGAGAAATTAGCAAATTAGAAAATTGAGGAAAAAGATGAAATAGAAATTAGGTGAATTAATTAATAGGTTTTCATCCATTAATTAATTCATGAAAGAGACCTAGGACTAAATAAATAGATTTATTTAACCCACAAAGAAGAAGAAAAGGATTAAATGAACAAATCATAAAACCCTAGAAATAAGAGGACAAGGAATTAGGTCAAGACAACAAGAAATGTAGGTTCGATCATGATTCTGATTGACAAAGGACCAATGTTGATAAATGATTGAGATTGAATGATAAAAATCAAATGAAAAATTGACCAAGATTGACAAGGAGATCAAATTGATAGGCGCTAATTGACGAGGAACAATGACTAATCGATCCAAATTGACATGATTGAAAAGGACAAGGATCGATGACAAATCGATCACAAAATGACAAGATTGACAAGGACAAAGATCGATCAAAATCATGACTGAAGATTGTTATTGACAAGACCTAATTCAAAAGCGAGAAAAATGAGGAATGCAGAAGAAGGACTCGATGCTCACAAATGATAAAGACCAAGTGCGCAACATAGAAGAAATGTTAATGCGACGCAAGAACCCTAAAATAAGGCAATGCGCAAATGTTAAAGTATGACTCCACAAGCATTGACCTTTTTTAGATGTCTACACTATGTATTGAAGGGGATTCAATGGTGGCCATTAGGGATTTGTCTCAATCCAATTCTCAGGTTTGACATTTGAACTATTTCTTACAATAAGCTCTCGAGTTAATCAAAGCATATGATTAGTATGAAATTACTCATTATTATAGGTGTAATGGAGGGAATTTGTCACCTCAAGGATGATGAATCCTCAAGGACAAATTGTCCTTCCGATTACCTCTGCGAACTAGCACTAAAATGAGCCAGGGGATAACAAATTTATACAAGGAGCATCAGCCACCCGAGAAACATCTCTGGACGGCTTTGCAAAACCTCTATCCTCAAGACAAGCATGCGGAGCTGGGACACCAGTGCAACGCATTGTCATCCTATACAGACAAAGTGCATAGGCCGAGCAGGAAGTCTTGGACACATTGACAGAACTTATAAAACAACTAAACAATATTGGAAATTATGAAAAACATGGATTACGAAACATAATAAGGAAGATACTAGAGGACAAATAAATCTCACAATCGGCCCATGTTGTGAATCCTCTCGCAAGATAATCTTTTCTTCACGAAGTTATGCATACACACATGCAAGAGAGAAAATGTTGGGGTTGTGTTTTGGAGCCTGCCTAAGTCAAACCCCCATTTTGGTATTTCCACCTCCACGGACAACCCAAAAAGCCACGGGAAAGGAAGATGATGAAGAACCTAATAAAGGAGAATGTAAAAACAAATAAAAAGATAATGCTATGCTATTTGGTAATTGGAAAATAAATGAGATATTGGAAGTGAAAGAAAGAGTTAGATTACTCCCCTGTAGACACTGAAAAATGTCTTTTTCATCATGTATTAATTATTCGTCCTAATTAATTAAGTAATTATTTAAATATTTAATTAAGTTAATTATTATTCTAAATTGACTCAACCATCATTCTTCATCTTATTAATTATTCAATTTCTATTCCTTATTCAATTAATCATTTAACCCCCTTTCTAAAATATTAATTATTAATTAATTACGATTAATTCCTTTAATTAAATAATCTTTATTATTTAATTAATTGTATTTCTAATGTCTAAATAATCTCATTTAAATTATTTAAATTAATTAACTTATTCCTCTAATTCCCCAAATTCGATTTTCAAATAATTCCATCTAATTTCATTTCTCTCAAATTCATATTTCCCCAAATGTGAATTTCAGTTAATTTCATCTAATTCCAAATCATCAAATTCATAGTTCACCAAATGTGAATTTTAGTTGAATTTCATGTGCATTTGACCATTCGAAAATCTAAATTCAAATCCAAATTGAAAATGAAAATGAAATTCAACTTCAAAATCCTACAACATGTGTTGATTGATCAAATCAGTTAACTAGTTAGTTAACTTAAATAACTCTTCAATCTCTCTTTTTCACTCCAAATCAACTTTTTCTGACTAATCAATCAATTCAGTCTTCTAATCCATCAATTCAATCATCTCCTTCATCATCTCAGTCAACTAGCTAATCTATTTAGTTGACTCCCTAATCAATCTTGTTAACAGATCAATCAAATTGAGTTCACTCTTCAATCAATCTCAGTTGACTATCATTCAACACTTGAGTTCTACTTCTTGCCTCCTTTGTGTTGAAAATCTATATAAACATCATTTTCTCATTTCAAGCTAGAGAATCACAGTCTTAGAAATAGTTGCTAATGTATGCAGGAAATCAGTGCAATACCTGAGAGCCAATTCAACAACAACTAAGGAGAAGAGCAATGGAAGCCTTGTTAAATCAATTGAGGGAGTCTTAAATTAGATTTCAATTCGTTTCATAATTCAATTGATATTAGCATTATTTCATTGTAATTTAGGAGTAATTTGATTAAATTAGAGTTGGTGATTCGCTCTGGTAATCTAATTATGTTATTTACGCTTAATTTACCCCTAGAAACAATGGTGAACCCAATGTGAACCCACAGATTTATCCTTCGTTCTTTGATTTTGCAGGTCCCTACAAACCCAGAAATTTAAGGTTCGCAATTGACATTACAGAAATTTGCAATCGCAAATATCAATTCGCAATTGATGTCATATTCATTTGCAATTGCTTTCATAATGTCTCGCAATTGCTAAAACTACTCTGCAATTGCCAGAAGGGGTCAAAATTGAATTTTTGTTTGTCATTTCTCAGTTAATTGGTTTTGCACACCTAACCCATAAATATTTTGTAATTCTGAAAAATTCTCTTTTTTTTGCATAAGATGTGTCTAATCTATATGACAGAAAGGGTTGCATTCAAGATTTCAGGTGCAAGGAGGAGACAACACAAGAGGTAGCTTAAAGCATACTAGAGGATCATTGAGGGAGAAAGGCAAATTGAAGAAACCCAATGACAACAAGATACAATTTTACAATACCCGATCACGCACAAAGTCTTCAAAGGCTCCAAGATTTATGATGACGTTGTAGTATAAGCTCACATGATCATAAGAAAAGACTCAGAAAACCAAAAATACTTCTCTTCTGTCTTATATTTCTATCTAAATTAAATCCCAAATTTTACTTGTTAACTGATTCGCAATTGACATGTCAGTAATTCACAATTGCTCAGAGATCAGTTCGCACTTGATCAATTATTAGTTTGCAATTGATGTTATATCAGTTTGCAATTGATTAGATTGTAATTCGTATTTGCAGGAATAGGGTAAAATGCCTCTATTTCAGTTGATCTATTTTCTCTGTCAGTAATTGCTTCTGTTTCTAAAAATAGAGAGGTCAAATTTGTAACCAACTTTGAAGAGTCATAACTTTTCACTCCGAACTCGAAATTGCAAACTACTTACACAGTTGGAAAGATCTCCAAGAGCTTTAGTTTCAATCCTTTTTGAACTTGCCTATAACAATGTCCTTAAAGGACCGTTCAAAGTTTTGAGGGCTAAAAATGCTTCGAAGACCTCCAAAAATCCAGTTTACTAACATGTAGAAAATACCAAAAATTATATTTTTGATATTTTCGAAATTTGTAACTGAAAAAGAAAAAAAAAATTAGGTTGGATAGCTCACCATGTATCAACTAACATTTTTTGTTTTTTTTGCAGGGACAGCTTAGAAACACTTCAATTTGGTGCAAATAAGATAAACCACAAACAATCTGTTTTATTTTTTCACAATTGCTATGAGGGATAAAATTAACACCATGTTTTTATGGAGAAACATCTCCATTTCTAGACTAGACAATTTTACAATTGGGGTTAAAAAGAACATTGTTTTCCATGTTTATGAGGTGATAGGTATATGATCTCCCCTCTTTTGGGTGATCAAAAATCCAAACCTACCTCTTCATGCTTTATTTCATTTTCTGCATTAGGATAAAACCTTTAGAAGGCTTGCCTCCCAAGTAGCCCATAAGACCAAGTGAGAGGGAACGACCTAAGTGGTAACAGCTAAAGCCAAGTATTCTAAACTACTATAAAATGTGTTTGCAATGAAAATTGTAAGCAACAAGTGATACATGTTGCCATAACGACATTATGCCTCCCTTAGTGTCTTTGGCATGTAAAAACTTGAAGAGCACAACCTCTTCAGACTGGGAGACCTCCTTAACAGAGTGTAACATGTTGTTGATTATGACCACCTGAACGAAAGCTTGATTAAAAACTTTAGGACTTAGAGGCCAAACCGAGTCAGTAACTAGACACTTTGTTATCATAGTGCAAGGGTGGGGAAGAATCCACCCCCAAGACACTCACCATATATCTCCTAGGATAACGAGCCAATTGAGGAGCAATCTTCTTTGGTCTAATTTCCAGAAAAAAGGCAAAAAAATGGGTGCACCCTAGGGTGTGATAGGGTTGTTTGAGCTGACGGAGTATCAAGTTGTGGGTTGTGGTAATACTTGTGACTTGTTGTCTTTAGGAGAGTCTGCTTGATGTGCTATCGAATTGCCAAAATACTATCGAAAATAAAATGGGGTCTTGAAAAAGATCTCAACATTCATGAGGATTTGAAAAATTCCTTGTTGGTGTAATTATTTATTCTTATAGGATATAATTACACTTAAGTTAACTTAGGATAATGCATCTCATCATGGTTTGGATATGAGACACTTAGGGAAGTGTGCACATATGGATGTAGCTTGTAGGAGAATTCCACCTTTTGTCATTCGGTGGGTCATCCAACTCTTGTGGAATATTATATTATTTCTCCTACCTACCCCTACTTTTTCTTACCTACCCTTGTTTCTCATTGAGCCACATGTCATGATTGTGTGCTCACATATCCATTTGGCCTTGCATATATATGTAGGCCTATATTCATTGTATTGGTTAATCTAGTTGATCATTTGTATATTGATGAGAATACAGTTTCTTCTTGTCATGCTTTTGTCTCTTTTTTGTGCTTTTCATTGTGCCCTTGATCTTGGCAAAATATCACATGGTATCAAAGCCATTGGGGCGTCATTGATTGGTTTTGGGAGATGTCCACCCCAACTATAATGATAATAATTACTCTAATTGAAATCTCAATCTGAAGTTTGGACATTCATATGGTAGAGTTTACTATTTTCATGGCTGGTGTTCATTTAGTTATCAATCCAGGAACATAAAACTTGAAATGGGTCTGCAATATATATGCACTAAGCTCCTTAAATGGTTATTCTGCATTGCTGCAGTAACTAACATTAAGTAGAAAGGAAAGTCAAGAATGGAAATCATAAAAGGCTACATGAAAGCTTTATAAAACAATGCTGGAATGATCTAATGTAAATAACAGAAATCACACCGTTCTGTCTTGGCTGCAGGAACAATCCAGTCATGAACTTCTACTGCAACTAGGTAAAAACTAACTTTAATGAACATAAACACAGGATCACTCACCAAGTGGGCCCCCTTGGATGAGTGATATCAAACTTCCAGCAAAATACTCTTTAATAGATCAGAACAACATATCTTTTCTTTATTTCCTTTTGAAATCGATTACATGTTCTAAAAAGAAAACTCTAGAATGCTTTTAAAAACTCTTTGCTCAATTCGTTTCTATCTTGTCTAACCTCCAAGAAAAAGGAAGAGATTATTATAAAGAAAAGATAAACTACAATGGACAACTCAAATCACGCCCAAAAGAAGAGGTGGATGATTATCAGATGAAGGAGATAACTAGCGCTTGGCTGCAGGAACAGTCAGTGGATCTAAACTGAACCACAGTCTTTGTACGCCATAGCGATATAGTGCAAATTCAATATGCACTAGAGTTAAACTCTCATAGTGAAGTATGACTGCTTCGATTATGCCATACATTGTGCCTACTTGGATCCCCTTCAATTTGATCTCCAGTTATCTGAACGTGATTCTTCAGTCTTTGGGCACGAAAGAAAATCATCCACCACAACATCATTTATTATCTGCACTAAACAAGAACAACATACAAGGGCATGCATACGTATCTTACTCAATTAATACATTCATTAACTCACATATGACATTATCCTAAATAATCCGCATATCAATAGGGACAAATCACTTGGCTGTAGGAATAAACCGACAAAGTTCAAACATGATTTCATAAGTTCAGGTTCAACACATGGATTACATATAGTCTATTCGCAATCCTTTACTATCACAATGCAACCCAAAAGATGCCAATAACCTAAGAGTTTTGATAAAAAAACATGTCAAAGTATCATCTTATCAGGAGACATCTTGGAAGGCTTCTATTTTTGGATCTAAGGTACTACGCATTTTGGAGGCATCCTAGAGCATTTTCAACCTCACCATTGCGTCTGGGAGGCTGTTTCCATAAAAAATCGAGTATAAACTCGACCTATTTTGGCGAAAGTCAAATTTTGGGTGTTGGAGGAATTTTTTACCCAATTCAAGTAGTACGGTATGGATTTTCGGAAAAAAAAATCTATTCTACAAATTTTTTTATTTATTTGAAAAAAAATATATAAATATTTGTAGAATTATTTTTATTTTAAAAAAAAAAAGAAAGAAAGAATTTTTTTTTGCAGGGGTCGTACCCCACATAAATCGTAGGGTTGTACCACATGCAGCCACTGTCCTCAGCAGTGACCTCTGCTGCAGACCATACCATCCTCGACAGCTTGACCATCGGTCACCCATCGCAGCACTTCGCTCAACTTTATCAGCGGCTTCATCGTCGCCAGCCACAATCAACATCGGGCTCACTCACTGCCAACCTTCGCAACCAGTCGCCGCTTTGGCCACCAGCACCAGCCACCTATCATTGGTCCGACCACCAGCAGTCGCCAACATCCTCCTTGCCATTGCAAAACTCCTAATCAATGAATCCACATCCGCCATGTGGCAGGAAGCCACTGGCCCGTGGAAAAATAGTGCCACGTCATCCGTATAGTTAGCGCCACATCACAATTTCCGTACAGTTAGCCAGGGGGTGCGACGGCCATTTTGACGGTCATATGGCTGTCAAATTTAACACAATCATTTGCTGACGTCAGCCTGCCTCAACACCTTTTTGAAAATTTTAGACCCCTCTTTGTTGAGCAGTTTGGTTTTTTGGGTCAACTTTGGAGGCTCATAACTTGCTCAATTTTGCTCCTTTATGGTGCATTTTTTTTTTATTTGGGATAATTTTTCATGCTATCCACAGTGGTGTGATTATTTTCTAATTTTGGTGCACAGGTTTTTCATAAATTTTTAGATTCTCTCAGTTGTACCTGTCCAATCCTTGATTTTGCAATTTCAAAGGCTTTGTTTGGCCTCATACGACCTCCTTTTCAGGTGTCATTTTTTTTTAAAGTGCATGTTTTTTTGTCTAATTTCATACTCTATGATCAGTTTTTAGACATTTTGAGTTGATATTTTACTTTCAGAACCTTTTTGGCCTACTCAGTACTTGTAATTTGCTTGGATCTTACTTAAGATCTCTTGCATTTTCAGTTTGAGTCTCCTTTGGCCTCTTTGAGGCAGTTGTAAAGTTGAAATCAGAAGTCCACTTTGCCATTTTTTGCAAGTGGCCCATTGTACACGCACTAAGTATAAAGTGCCAAATCATCATTTTTTATTTTTATTTTTTTTTTGGGGGGGGGGTTCTTTGATTGAGTGAATTTGGGGGGGTGTCTTGTGTGATTGTGCCTCTCTTTCCTTGTGCTCTTTCATTTTTGTTGATATGAGTCCTCATAAATTTCCACCTTTAACTCCTCACAATTATGCATCTTGGAAAATTAAAGCATGGAGCAAACTAATGGAAAAAGGACTCACGCATTACATAGATGGAACAATAGCCACACCACCAGATCCTAAGGCTGATCCTAATGCTCAATTAGAATGGCTCACTAAGAATTGCATGGCTCTTGGAACTTTGTGTAAGTATGTATCAGATGACCTCATTTTTCACATTGAGAAGTGTTCTACAATCAAAGAGGCTTGGGATATCTTTCAAAAATCGTATGGTCAAGTTGATGAAATCAGAGGTTACAAGATTGACAATGAGCTTGCCAACTTGGATCCCAAGATTTTTGATACAATCCAAGATTATGTCACCAAAGCAAATGAGCTAAGAGTAAAGCTTAAGGATTATAGAATTGACAAAGAGGATGCTCATTTGATATTCAACTTGTTGGACAAGCTTTCACTTGAATATGCAGCATTTGTTTCTAGCTTCCAAACTCATCATTTGACAGTGGGGAGTTCCTACACTATGCCTTCATTTGATGCTTTCATAGAAATGTTGATGTTGGAACAATCTAAGTTGTTGAACATGGGGATTCTCAAGTCTTAAAAGTCCAAGGCTTTGGTGGTTAATCAAGGGAGTCAAGGGAGTCAAGGCAAAGATTCCAACAAGAAGAAGAAGAAATCTAAGTCAAAGACACCGTAGGAAAAAGGAAAATCATCCTCTTCCAAGAAGGGGACTCCACCTAAGAAGGATAAACCAACTTGTGCTTATTTCAAGAAGTATGGTCATGATTAGAATCGATGGCATACCAAGCAAGTTGATGAGTTGACAAATCTTCTTAAAAAGAACAACATCAATTTGCCATCCGCCTACAACAAGAAGGATTCATCTCCTTCCACTTCCTCACAGTCTAAAGGAAAAGGGCAAGCATTTGTGGCTAAAATGGGTTCTTCACAGCAGTGGATACTTGACTCGGGTGCCTCTTATCACATGGGTTCTACAAAGGAGCAATTTTCTTCATTGGAGCCATCAAAGGTACCTCACATTTACATAGGAGATGATACACAAGTTAAGGTTGAAGGGAAAGGTTTGGTTGACATGGATGATGGAACATTTGAGAATTTTCTTTATGTTCCTGACTTGTCTACCAATCTTCTCTCTATCTACCAAATCACTCACTATGGGAATGGGAAAAAGGTTGAGTTTACACTTGATTCAGTTGTGGTAAAGGAACTTGATAATGATGCCTTGGTAGCAGTGGGACAAGTCAATGACAACTCAAGACTTTATTCATTCTCCCACTTTGTGCCAAGTTCTCCTTCTAGGGCCTTGCTTACTCATTCAAATTCAAAAAGTAAGCTATGGCATGAGCAGTTTGGTCACCTCAACTACCACTATCTTCAACAGCTTAGCACTAAAGACATGGTCACAGGTCTACCTCAAATCAGTTTTTCAGAGGGTGTATGTTCAGGATGTTCCATGGGCAAGCATCTCGAGGAGAAGTTTGATAAGGGGAAAGCTTGGAGAGCTTTGGAAGTTCTTCAACTTGTTCACAGGGATGTAGTAGGTCCATTTCCATCACCTTCATTTAGTAGGTCCTGATATGTCCTCACCTTCATTGATGACTACTCATGCTTTACTTGGGTCTATTTTCTTATTCATAAGAGTTGAAGTGCTTGACATATTTCCAGACTTCAAGGCTCATGTGGAGAAGCAATCAAGGAAATTGGTCAAGATTCTTCGCACAGCTAATGGAATGGAATATGTGAACAAAAGACTTGAGGATTTTTGTACATTTGAGGGGATTGATCTTTAGCATTCAGTTGCCTACACTCCACAACAGAATGGAGTTGCAGAATGTAAGAATAGAACTCTCAAAGAAATGGCCAGCTGTATGATACATGCATGTTCTCTTGATCTCACCTTTTGGGCAGAGGCTATCAGTTGTGCCACACACATCCAAAATTGGGTTCCTCACAAAGCTTTGACAGGTATTACTCTATTTGAGGCTTCGGCTAGTAGGAAACCAATTGTGAGACATTTCAGAGTCTTTAGGTGTCCCACATGGGCTCACATTCCTCTGCAGAAATGCAAGGCATTGGAACCTCAGAGTAGGCCTTGTATTTTTGTTGGATATCCCGAGGGTGTTAAGGAATATCGATTGATGGATCCTGAGACACATGAGGTGTTTATTGAGAGGAGTGTTCATTTTGAGGAAATCTCTCCTATCTTAGCCTCCCTTCTTCCTCTACCTTCCTCCATTGTGGATAGTGATGAGAGTGATTCAGATGGTGAGACTCCTTCAACTCCAATTCGCATGGTTACACCTCTGCATGATCCACTTGCAATTGAGGAGACTCATTCTCCACCTCCACCTAGACCTTGTTGGGCTTGATAGACACTTGAGTCAGTGGGTTCTCTTGTTGGGGATCCTTTAGATACACAAAGAACTCACTCACAACATCAAGACCTTCCACATGCATACATTTCTACCGCTTCCAATCCACGGACATTTCAGGAAGCATCAGGGGTTCCTGAGTGGGACCAAGCTATGGAGGAAGAGTATAGTTCCTTGATGAGGAACAACACATGGGAGATAGTCCCTCTCCCTAAGGGGAGAAAGATGGTTCAATGTAAGTGGATCTATCGAGCCAAGTTTGCAGCGGATGGTAGTGTGGATAAGTATAAGGCTCGACTTGTTGCGAAAGGTTTCTCAAAAGTTCCAGGCTTTGACTATACTTAGACCTTTGCGCTCGTAGCCAAGATGAACTCCATTCGCTTGACACTTGCTATTGCTATAGCTCATGGTTGGGTTGTACATCAGATGGATGTGAAGAGTACTTGTCTTCATGGGGATCTTGATGAGGAGATATATATGGAGCATCCACAGGGTTTCATCCAGGATTCTTCCTTGGTTTGGAGACTAGGGAAATCTCTCTATGGCCTTAAGCAGGCCCCCAAGGCTTGGTACGCCAAGATGGATTCCTTTCTTCTCTTAGAAAGGTTCACCAGGTGTCATTCCAATCCAAATGTCTACATTTTGCGATAGGATGACTCACACTTGATACTTGTGCTCTATGTTTATGATTTGATTATTACATGGAGCACCACATCCATCATTAGCAGTGTCAAATCTGCTTTGCATGACATATTTGATATGATTGACTTGGGTCTTTGCACTACTTTCTCAACATAGATATTTCACAGTCATCTTCCAAGATTACACTATTGCAACCCAAGTATGCTCTTGATCTATGTGCACACTTTCATATGGTCGATTGTAAGCCTGCATCAACTCCCTTTCTTTTCAGAGTCAAGCCTGAGGCTAGGTGCTCTTCTCCACCAGTTGATGCCACATTGTATCATCAACTTGTGGGTATTCTTATCTACTTGACTCACACATGCCCTGACATTTCATTTATGGTTGGCATGGTTTCCTAGTTCATGCAGGAACCACATGAGCTCATTGGAAATCCGCCAAACGCATCCTACACTACATCCAGGGTACACATCATTATGGGATGCACTATACAGTAGGCACAAGACTTTGCTTGGTTGGTTACACAGACTTCGATTGGGCTGGTGATCTTGATGATCGTAAATCTACTTCTAGTTACAGATTCCACCTTGGTTCGGGCCCCAATTATTGGCAAAGCAAGAAGCAGTATGCTATTGCTCTCTCTTCGACTAAGACTGAGTATCGAGGGGATGTTAATGCAGCAACTAAGACTATTTGGCTTCATCATATTCTCACAGAGTTTGGGTTCTCCACTCCACAACCGACAGTTCTACATTGTGACAATTAGAGTGCTATTGCAATCTCAAAGAACCTGATTTAGCATTAGCGGACCAAACACATTGAGATTCATATGCACTACATCCGAGAGTTGATTCAGGAGTAGGTAATTGGTTTGTTGTATTTTCCTACAACGGAGCAAGTTGCAGACATCTTCACCAAACCCTTCACCAAGAGTAAATTCCAATAGTTGCGAGATCTCTTGAGGGTGCGAGATGTCTCATTAAGGGGGGTCAGCTGACTTCTCATTCCTCTTATGGGGGGGACTTTTTCCTCTTTGAGGTTTTTTCCTTCTTCTTTGAGAGAGTCTTTTGTACATTTATCTCTCTTTTAGGGGGGAGTTTTTTCCCACTGGGTTTTCTCCCTTTCTCCATTTGTGAGAGATTGTATTGCATAGGTTTATTTGCATTTGCATATTGTACATGGGTACCTATCATGGCCTAGTAGTCGGGACCCATCTTGCATTGTTAACTTGAGTCTTCATTCCCCTAAGTTGCATTTAAGGGGGGGTGTTGGTGTAATTATTTATTCTTATAGGATATAATTACACTTTACTTATTTAACTTAGGATAATGCATCTCATCGTAGTTTGGATATGAGACACTTAGGGAAGTGTGCACATAGGGATGTAGCTTGTAGGAGAAATTCCACCTTTTGTGGTCTTATCTTGCTGTTATACTCCACATTCGGTGGGTCATCCACCTCTTGTGGAATATTATATTATTTCTCCTACCTACCCCTACTTTTTCTTACCTACCCTTGTTTCTTATTGAGCCACATGTCATGATTTTGTTCTCACATATCCATTTGGCCTTGCCTATATATGCAGGCCTATATTCATTGTATTGGTTAATCCAGTTGATCATTTGTATATTAATGAGAATACAGTTTCTTCTTGTCATACTTTTATCTATCTTTTGTGCTTTTTATTGTGCCCTTGATCTTGGCAAAATCTCACAGTCCTTTAAATAAGTGCTCTCTTTGTTTAGTTTAGATTGTTTTCTTTGCTTTCTACTGTGTCTTTGCAACATCAATATCAACAAGATCAAACACCTACAACAAGATCAAGTGTCAACATCAACATTAAAATCAAAATCAAACATTCAAGAAATGGAGAAAACATCTTACATGTTGTGATCCTAGGTCCAAACTAATCAAGCAAACATCATGGATTGGCGTTATGCATTTCATAGGGAAGGTGAACAATTCATCCCTTCTATTCCTATTCCATCACCATCCATAGAAACCTTAGCTCAACAGATCAATACTTTGCAACAACAAATGATAGACATGACTAGTCCTAACAACCATAGGGATTGGTTAGAAAAGATTATGAGAGAAGTGATAACCACGAGGGAATCAGTATCAGGTCAACCTTTTTCTTCTTGTGGGACCATTATAAAATGCCAACCTTCATTCTTCAACAAAATCATTCCTTCCTCAATTCAACCAACATTAGAGTCATGTCAACCTTCTTTCAACGCAACATATCAAACATACCAATCACATCAACCCAACATTCAAACTCCTTTCAACCCAAATCAAACCCTTTCAACAAAAGTCCAAATCAAAATTCATTCAACCAAAATCAAACCTCTTCCAACCAAAATCAAACCCCTTTCAACCAAAATCAAATCCATTTCAACCAAAGTCCAAATCAATCATATCTATCCACCATTTCATCATCCCCTAAAGTCACACAAAACCAATCCACACTATCTCTATCCAATAACACAATCTCCCAAGGGTTATCCATCATACAAATCCAATCTAATCCAAGTCATGATGCTACTCATTTCCATGCTTCAGAAATTCAAGATCCAATGCCATCATATATTTCATTTTCAGAGATTCTGCTTCAAAATCCTTTCTCATCAGGCCAAAGTGTTGAAACCTTAAAAAAAATTCCCATACAAACTCCTTCCCCGTGTCAAGAGGATAATCCAAAATCAGAAGAAATCAATCATGAAACAAATCAAGATCAAGAACAAGCCCTTTCATCCTACCCAATTTTTGATCAAGATCCAACCTACCAAGAGTCTTATGATGATCCCCTCATTCTCTTCTATTCCACTCATAATAACACCCTTCTTTCGCAAGAGCAAGATTTTCTTTCAAGTCCCATCAAACATCCACCTCCTAAGAAAGATCAAGATAGCCCTTCTATCCTTCATAATAATCCCTTTCCAAGCCAAGATCAAAGCATACTTTTACCTTCATGTCCCAAACAAGATCTCATTATTTCTCTATATTCTTGTCAAGATCCCTCCATCCCATCATTTCCATGTCATAATCCTCCATGTCTCTCACAAGATTCCATCTCACCAAATGAATCTACCATATCTCCTAGTCTCCCTCATGATCCCAATGTCTCTATACAAGTTTTTCATGAACCCCTTACCGATGGAATCACCAATCCAGATCATATACTACACAAGACAACTTGTCAACAATTGTATGTGCACCATTATCACATGCCAATGTGGTGACAAAAACAAGCATAGCACTAGCTAATGAAATCAATACCCAAATTATTACATCATCTTCTTCAAGCACACGCATAACACCAACTAATGAGATCAACACCTATTTGGATTCATCATCCTCTTGAAGTGCATCAATAGAAACAAACATAACACCCGCTCATGTCACAACTTCAGAACCAAAATCTATTTGACTCATACACCCACACTTGAAAGATTGGGGGCAAGAAGGTCTACCATAGCTGGATTGGTTTGAAAAGAATGAGGCCATAGCAAAAACTATACATGAAAGATACCCAACTGAATATCCTATTGAAAAAGAGAGGTTCATCCAAACAAAGACTAATGAATTATCTACACAAAGTTCATACCAACTCAATAACAACATGCACCTGAAAAGATATTAAATCTAAGGGTGGGTTCATTTCAATTTTTAGTACTGAATTTGCATATTTCTTTACTGTATTGCATATCTTCATTTCAGAGTACATCATAGTTGCTTGCATATCACCATTGCACAACATATAGTTGCATATCATTATTGATTTCTCATACAGTTGCATCAATAAAAACATGATGATTGTCTGAGTCATTCACCTGTCTGCATTGAAAGGCATGAAGGTTGTCTCATTTCCTAGATACTTGTTCATGAAGTCTTTAGAAGGCCTTTAGTCATTCATCTTCAATGCCACCTTGTGATTGAGCTTTATCCATGGTTGAGTAGAAGTTTCACTGTTGAGTCTTGTTACCCAAAATTTATCAATTTCTATATCTCACACATTAATCAATAGCTCTAAGTCATTACAAATACCTAGTTGGTCATTTGGCTAGTGAAAAACCCAAAGTTCTACTTCAGTGCCATTGTAATTGTCAAACCCAAGAAGGTTTCATTACTTACAATTCAAGGCAAAAAAATAAATAAATAAATAAATAAAAAGTGCTATGCCAAAATCAATATCAAAATATCATGGCAAAAAGAGCAAAGACATATAACTGAAATATCACACATACAAGTGCGATAATAAAAGCTTGACTATGGGAACATGCAAATAACTCCATCAGGGCTATGGACGCCTGTTGGAAATGGAGCAATATTTGAGAGATTATGGTGCTTAACCGCGTTGGAGCCCTAAAAGATTACCGACAGTGAGGCTCTATCCAGGTTGCTTTTGAAGTCAAAATAACCTACGTAGCTAGTCACATAGGATTCCAAGGGTCTTTGATGGTTATAAGAGTCAAAATAAATTCAATTGCACACACATGGGCACAAGAAGATCAAAGTTTCAAGAATTGATGGAGAAGTTTTCCATGCCTCCATTCATAAATCTTGGTTACATAGTGTGTTAGGTTAGATGGTCTAAGGTTTTCTGAGAATGGGTTGAACTCCTATCTCTGAAACGTTTCCTACCTTTGATTCAATTAGTGCATTTCAGAATGAAGAATACACGCAATCATCTTTGTTCGAATAGGAACTTCATTTTCATCTCATATCGAAAATTCATTGTCTCCATGTGCATTGCCTAGATCATCATATCATACAGGTTTGCATACTTGAGGGCATAACTGAAAAAAAATCTAAAAATCATAACATCCAAAATCCAAAAAATTTGAAAATGTCCTTAAAAAAGTAACCAAAATCACAAAATCAAAAACTGAAAAATCAAAGCAAGAAACCATAGACCATCCATCAAATCAAATCAATAATAGACAAACTCTCAAAGTCTATAATCAAACTGATCACATGTCTTGTTAATTAATCTATTGATCAAACTTTATCAAACATCGACATGTCATACAAGGAAGGGTAAACTCAAAACCAGACAGATTGGTCTTATACGAGGTATTCACTCTTTGAAACCAGACATTCCTATCAAGGATCACACAAATCAAAACAATTACATAGATCAGTATGGTTGTTGGATTTTGTCCAGGTTAGTCTTATCTTTATCAATTAATGGCAAGTCATGTTTTGAAAAAATCCAAAAAACAATAAAAAACATCAACATACCAAAAACCCTAAAGCTCTTTGAAAAAAATTAAAAATCAAAAAACATCAAAATCACAACAAAAATATTCAAATACGATCCTAAAAAAAGAACAAAAACATTGAGAAAATACCAAAAATCCTAAACATCGACAAGCTCTTCGAAAACAAACTAAAAATTGAAAAACATCAAAAACTTGCAATAACATGTCTCGCAAGAATCAAATATCCTAGTAGCTATCCAACAAACACTTCGCATGAAGTTCACAAAGGATATAACTATCTTAAACCAAACATCTGCAATCAAATTGATCAAGTCTTATCAATCGACAATTTATCCTTATCACGTGATCATTATCTTGTCTTAAACAAAAGAGGATACACTCGAAACAAAACAAGTCAATCTTAAACAGGGTCCGCAACTTTCTGAAACTAGACATTATCAACTATCACATCAAGCAATCACACGAAGACACAAATCAGTATGGTTGTTGGATTTTGTCCTAGTTAGTTTTTATCTTTTATCATTTGGTGACAGATTATGTTACTATGCTACTCAAGGATGTCCACAAGTGACTAGAGGAGCCGTGATGGGTATGATTTTTTTCTTTGTTTGTTGTTTGTGCTATGAACCAATGAAGTTCTGGGGCAATAGTTCCAATGGGTGTCTATGATTGGTATGTTCATTTAGCAAGTATCCCATGAAGGACAACTATTCTTATGACTACCATACATACCTTGACCCCTATTATTATTCCTAGAATGGAGGGTTCACTCCTTGTCTGCTACGTGTTTGTTTCTTTGCAATGAGATATCTTTACCTCTTGGTTCTCCATACCTTGATGTGCATTGCTTCATTGTTACATAATAAGGCTTAGTGATGAAAATGTTGCACTATGTGTAGACGTATAAAAATGACCACATTCCTATAAGAATATTTAATGTTCATTTTATTCTCATTCCTCTATTTAGTTAAATCTAATTTAATTAAATCACTCACATTCCTCTATTTGATTAAATAAATTATTCAATTTATTTATTTAAATTCACTTAAGCCTTTCACATAATTTAATTGAATAATCATTTTATTTAATTAGAACCCTTCTCTCTCTTTTTAATTAAATTTACATTTAATTAAATTATTCACTCCAAATAAATAAATCTAATTTATTTAAATCCTCCACTTGCAACCACAATTGAAATAAAGCAATTTATTTTAATTAAATTCTATTTTTCCCACCCACTTGCAATATCCTACATCTCCCACATGCCTCTTAAACCCTTTTCCAAATTCTTCTAGAACCTATCTAATCCTAATCAATTAGCCTGACCCCTTTAATTATCCCTTTCCCCTAAATTTGAGGATGTCACTTCTCAAATTTGGAGTAAAGTCTTCCAAAGGCATTAAAGCCTTTATGCCTTCAACAAGCTAACTTGTTGAATACCCCCAAATTTGGAAGGACTCTTACAAATTTGTCCCCAAAGTCTTCCAAACCATTAATGGTTAACTAACCCTTTGTGGCATGGTTAGAGACTTTTTTCCTAACTCAACCCTCATCTAACCCAAGGGTCTCATCAAGCATTTATTGCTTTTACCATGGTTATTCATTTAACCCTTGCACAAGAGTTTATCCTTTGGGTAAAAGCTTTATCCAATAGGTAATCTTAACCTAACCTTAACCCTTACCTCCTAAGGTAACCATGAGGTCTTCTCAAGCATTTAATGCTTCTTATATCTCCTCTCAAGTAGTCTTATGTTGACAATTGTCACCATTTCATTGATGAAAATTGTAAATATGGATTGATAACTTTCAATCCTGGCCCTTGATAAGATCATCCAATCTGGACCATCCATTGCCCTTTTCTTCCTATAAATAGAGCCATCATTCCCTCATTCTCATAATCAAAGTCTTTATCATCTCACTTATACTCATTTTTAGCAAGCATTTAATCTCTCTTTGAAATAGAAATAATCTAATAAACATTTTAGAAGCATTTATATCATCTTAGTTAATCATATAAACTAGTATATCATGTTAGGATGGTCTTGTACTAATATTTTCATCTTATCATCACTAGTTTAGTTCATATTTGTTAAAATAATGCATAGATAGGATTACATTTATACTAAGATTGATAAAAAAGAATCCCTCATTCTCATGATTGTCATCCCTAAGTCACTTTTCTCAGTGATCTGAGAGAAAAGGCATTGTCTTGAGGGGTCTTGTGAGATAGTGAACAATGGAACACCCCTTGGGAAGTTGAGTTATTCCATATAGCTCCATAACTTACACCAAGAGTCCCATTGGTGTGTGGGCAAGTCATTGAATTTTGTAATTTTTGTTTCATTGCATCGCTTTTCCCGCATGCATTTCTGGCGCCCACTGTGGGGCATAACCCCATTTATCAAATCGTTCTTTATGTAGGACTAACTCTCCAGTTATGCGGGAAACTAGAATCGACGTGTAGAGAGCATTATCTAGCGCATCTGACTGACTATTTAGCGCATCGAAACCACCTATTAGCGCGTAGAAACCAAACTTTAGCGCATAGCCATTTTACTGTTTATTGTAGGTTTCAGCACCTTAATTAAACAGTCCAACGCATCCAGACAACAATTTAGCGTGTCAAGGCTTTTCGGTAGCGCATCAATGCCTTTCTGTAGCGCATCAAGTCCATTCTGTAGCGCATCACAGACACAAGCAGAAAACAAATTTGCAACAGAAGCTTAAAATAGACTTGTAGAAGTCTACAAAACAAAAAAATTGCTAATTGGTTTTACTCCAAGTGACTAATGATTTATTTGCAGGGTGGAGAGTTTATTTTACCAAAGTTAGGATTGAAGTAATTTAGTTTTGCTAACTTTGTTAAGTTAGTTAAGTTGAAATTTCTTTATTTTCTTGTTGGATAAAATTGAAATCATATTTCACTTTGGGGTACCTAAAAAAAACAACAACTAAACCATTTCTTGCTTTCTTAGGAGAAAAACACTTCAATTTGGAAGCTTTAAAAAGATCAAGCAAACTTTACTTTTGCAAATATTTTTAAAAGAAAAAGAACCTCACCATCCTTTGGTGTCTAAAAGGATCCATTTTACTTTTGCAAGATAAAGAACCTCATTTGTCCAAAGTTTTTAAAAAAGCCAACCAAAAGAGGTAAGTTCTTCCCCTTTATCAATTTCTTTTTGTTGACCAAATCGAACTCTTTGCTTTGTTGACCAGGATTTTTATACTAGCTTGGAAAATCATTGATTTTGGAACTAAAATAAACACCATGCTTTTTTGGAGCAACATCTCCAAATAGACTTTAGCAAATCACTACATTGAAAGGATAAAAAGAACCTTGTTTGCCTTGTCTCAAAAGTGGAAGGTATATGCTCTCCCCTTAATTGGGTGATCAAAAAGCCAAACCACTCTTACGCTTTCAGTATTTCAAGCAATAAAACCTTTAGCAGGCCTACCCTCCCGATGAGCTAAAAATTCTTAAAGCCATTCTTTGGCCAGTGTGAGGGGAATGACCTAAGTGGGAAACAACTTTGACGCCAAGTGCTCTAACCCACGATAATCAAAAGTGGAAGGTGACGAAAGCCCCTTTCAATGGTTTCATGCAGCGATTAGCCTTCCCCTAGTATCTTTATGATATGTAAAGCCTTTGTTCTAAAGGTTGGGCAGCCTCCTGAGGGAGTTTATCACTGACAGCTGAACAGGAAGCCTGATTACGAACCTTAGCAATAGAAACTTTGAGTTGAGTCAGTATCTAGCTATTGGCAATATCATAGTGCAAGGGTGGGGAAGAATCCTCCCCCAAGATTACTCATCATATATCTCCCAAGATAGCTACTCAATTGTGAAACAATTCACTTTGGGTTAATTTCTGACAAAAGGCAAAAAAATAGGCGCCCCCTAGGGGGTGACAAGGTTGTTTGAGCTGACGGAGTATCAAGACTAGTGGGCTATGATGTTGTTGATTACCCTTGAATAAAGAGTCTGATTGAATTGCATTATCTGTATTCAAACATGTTGAAACACTGGGGATTTGAACACATCCTCACAGAATATACACTCTTTGTTTAGAATAGGTGAAAATGGTTACCTTTTTCATGTTGTGTTTGCATTTCATACTTCAAAAAATCATCCATGATAGTTAATAAAAAGTTAAAAATCACGGAAAAACCAACAAGTCAAAACAAATAGGGGAGTTTAGCGCGTGAAAGCAACATTTTAGCACATCTGGAGAAAAACTCAATGCTTTGAAAGCATCTTTTAGCACGTCCACGCTTCAACATAACACAACTATTCTGAGAACTAGCGCATAATCCATTTAAAATATTCAACAACTAAAACTTAGTGTTGGTAGTATTGATACTTAATTTAAGTACAGATCCAACAGCCAACAAGATGAGAGGGGGGGGGTGAAACATACAAACTTATTCATCCATAAAAACATCAGATTCAGCCTCGGTAACATATATCAGTCATATAATCAAAAACTGTCAAACATGCAAACTCAAAAGCATATGAACAATATAAACCTCATAACACCAGATTTAACATGGAAACCCAAATAGGGAAAAACCACTGTGGGATTTCAGACCCACTAAGAAATATACTCTTCTAGAGTATGCTCAGTTAAAATCCAATCCTGTTAAAGATTACAAAACACATTGCTAGATGTGACCCGGTTAAGGGATTTCCCTTAGATCTGTTAGGATCTTCACTTCGTTAGAAGTGACCTTGTCAAAGGATTTCAAACACTCAATCAGAATGTCACCTTGTTCGAGGATTTACATATAAGACTGTTAAGTCCACTCGGTTAAGAGATTTCCTGTCACTTTCACAAAATAACAGTAATACAATCTATCTGCAACTTCACATCTAAAATGCTAAAGCAGATTCCTATTTGTTCAATACAATCTAGACATAGAACTAATCTTGTCTATCTGTTGGGCATCAATACTCTATTATTCTAATAGGTCTTCAAGCTTCTATGCTCAGTAATAACTATGTAGCATCCCTGTGCATACACTTGCCCGCATACATTGTTTATCAACAATTCCTTATTTATAAACAATCTTCTAACCGCTTAATCTCCTTGATCACATTTCCCATGATCAATCATAGTCATCAAATCTTCAACCTTGTCCAGGTTCATTGTATCTTTTGATCTGAAAATGTTTTACCCCACCTCAGAACTTGCACATTCATCTTGGAACTTGTGTTAGGGTAATGCGGTTCAATCTGAGCTGTAGATCTTCTTGCCGACTTTCCATTGCCTTAGATTTGTTAACCAAACTTTTTCTATGGCTTGCCAATCATTGATCCGCTCCAGCTCATCAGCATCTTTCATTAAATATCACATGTAAATATTTAATGCATTCTGTTATAGCTCGGTTACAACACGGTGAATACTAAACTTTACTCGGTAGACATTCTGTCTTCATTAACCGACTGCGATAACCTTAGGGTTTACAGACTAGGTTCCTTAGGGTTTACCGACTAGGTTCTTTGCTTGATAACATAGTATAGTATTAACCTTTACATTTTACACCATATGTATGATGTTAGAACAATCTAAAACATCAAGATCTCATCATTGTCTGACTTGGTAGAGTTGCCCATTGAATAACTTATCCCTTTATTCATCATATTATTTCCTGTGTCTTTACCGACTTCTTTATAATCTTCATATCATATTTCTTAAGATATGGCAACATCATACTGAATTAGAAAATCAATTTCTTGACATCAATGACAAAACAATAATATCAAGATAGTAAAACATCTTTAATCAATTATGTCCATAATCATCAACAACCTTCTCAATATCCTTGTAATATTGCCAACAAGTGCTTCCTGAAAACAGCTCAGCGCATTGGAGCAATAGCTTAGCGCTTTGGAAGCAAACATTAGCGCTTTAAGTTCAAAATTTAGCACGTAGGAAGGACATATTAGCGCATAACTTTCCAGACCAAGTCAAAACCAAACAATTCAAGTTAGCACGTAAAAAGGGCAGCTTAGCGCATTGAGATCTTTCTATAGCGCATTGATAGCATTTGTTAGTGCATCGGGTCTCTAGCTTAGCGCATATCAAAACTGAGAAAACAGAGAACAAACATAAACTTTTTTTGAAAAAATTTTAAAATAGTTTGGGAAGCCATTTCAATCCTCACTCAACTCCGTTAGGCATAAATTCAAATCAGAGTGTCAGAACTATTCCAAAACAATCAAAACAAGATATTCTTAGAACAAAAGTTGTGGAGTCCAAAAACTAGCTGAAGGATAAAACACATTTTCCTATCAAAATCAGGTAACATCATCACACACATCAAAAGGTCCTCCAATCAAATGGATTTCATCCTCAAAATATACTTGTTTCAAACTAAAGTTGTCAAATCGAGTTTCCATATCGGGAAAGCTCTTATTCCATAACATTTGACGCACTTTGTCATGAGGGGGCATCTTAACCTTCATTTGATAAAAGTAGACTTAAGTTTCCAAACAAAGTATCTCAATCCAAAATAAATCAAAGGAAACCATTGATCATCTGTGCATGACTAATCCTCATATTTTGAGAAAAAAAAGTATTCATCACAACACTAAGTTAAGGAAACAACAACCTAGCTTCCAAAAACTTTCTAAAAGGAATAGATTTCTCTACATCAATTTCCATCTCTTCAAATCTCATCGCACCTTTCTCCATAATATGCACTTATATCTTCAAGACAAGTCAAACGAATTTGACGAAGAGCCAATGAGAACTAGAGCCTTTTGTCAAAAATTAACATTCAGCCAACACCTAAATCGTGGAGGAAAGATCAATCCAACTTTCTTCCCAGAAGTTTGCATCACTTACAACATACCTCGATTTGAACCACCAACCCCCGAGAAAAACATTGAAGAGGAATTCATCACCTTTGTCACAGAAAATTTCTTCTAGATGCTCGTTGTCACTCGCTCAACGAAACAAGCAAATTGAACCACAACCAAAGTCCAACATGGGTCGAAGATTATCAAATCCTTTCGAATATCCAAATCTAGAAGACACAGAGATCATTGAAGAGCTCCTCCAAGAATGTTAAGAAAGTGCTTCATTTCAAAGACTTATGGAACACCTCATAGAGGCTGACAAAGAAAAATACCTACTCATGCTTACAAGCAAAGGAGTTAGGATTCCTGAAGACTTTGATACTAACACCTTTAGAACAAGGTCTCGACATTATACTTATCAGGAACAACAAAGAGAAGAAGACACAGGTGACCCTGAGAAAAACATACATGAGTCACACATACCACAACACACGCCTACCCAAACTAAAAACAATGAGCGGGAAGAACTCTTCCCTCGGCAAGCAAATGCACCCTCGGTTGCTCTAACACAACAAATGTAAATGATACAAAAGCAAATGCAGGACCTACAACAAGGATCAACAGTGCAATATTCATTAAACAAAATTTGTCCGTATCCTTTTGACAGAAGATTAAACATGGTACCTTTTCCCCCAAATTCAGACATTCCCAAATTTGACAAATATGATGGAAAAATCGATCCTCATGATCATGTTCAGGAATTTTGTACCATGAGCCTGGAATTTGCCCATGATGACACCTATTTGATGAGGTTATTCCCAAGAAGCTTGGGAGGACAAACAATGGAATGGTTATCCAAAATCACACCTCTTGTCAGATCCTTTGATGAATTAGTCAACAAATTTATCACTCAAATACTCCTACAATATTCAACATGCCATCACCATGCTGGATGTCTACAATACCAAACAGAAGAACAACGAAACATTCATGGTTTTTCTTCAACGTTGGTGATGGATGGTTTCAAGATATCCTCAAGATGTGCCTGAAAAGGAAAAGATGGAAATTTTCATTGACAATTTGAATAGCGAGATAAGTTACATACTCAAGCTCCAATGCATACCATCTTTTGCTAAATTGATTGAAAATGACATCCAAGTAGAGGAGGCATGTGTTAGAAAGGAACATTAAAATTATTTAAAGAAGGAACAAATTCACCCAACTCTCATTACAATAACCAGAACAACAACAACAACTTAGACAAATCCAGGTTCTGAACCATAAACAAAAATGGAGGAAATGAAGGAGGAAATGAAGCTAATGATGTAAAGTCTAAACAACCAGTGTTGGCCTTATCAGGCAATCCTTGGGTTACCAAGAATCAAAAGGGTGCTAACCAAGGCAATAACACTTATGCACCCAATACCAATTGAGAACCTTCAAATGCAAACAATACTAACAATACCCAAAACAACAACACGAATAGAGGACCTAATACCAACTCACAGGGTAACACCAACAACTTTCCTAAATGCATTTACACACCATTAGGGCAATCATTAGAGTTAGCATTCAGAGAGCTCCTAGAAAACAAAATTATCTCATTACCAGCAATCAACAACTTTGAACCACAAGTCAATCCACCTTGGTGGAATGACTCACACTTTTGTGATTTTCATTGAAACAAAGGACATCAAACAAATTATTGCATGAGTCTTAAAAACATTGTTCAAGACATGATTGATAGAGGTGATTTAACAGTTGATGGTCTCAAAACAAATGGTGACCATGGCACCTTTAAGAATCCTCTTTCAAACTACAACAAGGATGGAGCTTCAACATCAAATGATACATGAGGAGCGTGTATCAATCACATGCAATAACACCATCAATCATATATCAACAGATGACAATCAAGTAAATGTCATTAAAATCAAGGACAAACACAAAAATGAATTGATCAATGTAACCACCAAAGCTCAAAAATATGTCTTGAAAGGGCATACATCAGCAGCAAACACCACACCCAAAATTCAATATGATCTAGTCAATCAACTGCACAAAACTCCTACTCAAATATCTATACTTGAGTTGCTGAAACTTTCACCAAAATACAAGGACATCTTGGAATAGGCACTATTGGAAACAAATGTACCTCAAGATCTGGATATTGACAAATTCCAAGCCATGGTAGCTCACATGATAGGGCCTCATAATCTCACATTTTCTGAGCATGATAATATTTCATTGAGCCATCCACACAATACTCCACTTCACATTGAAGTCTTGGTCTACAAACATCGAGTTAAAAGAGCATTAATAGATGGAGGAGTTGGACACAATATCTGTACCTTAAAACTTATCTATGCATTAGGCTTCTCTGAGCAATCTATTGATCCATGCAAAAAGATCACTATCAAAGCATATGATGATGAAGAAAAATCATCCAATGGAACCATGATGTTGCCAATTCAAGTAGGACCGATACAAAGGGACACTATGTGCCAAGTTTTAGACATAGACCTCACATATAATATTTTATTGGGTCGACCTTGGATACATGAAATGCAAGTAGTACCCTCAACTTACCACCAGTGTGTTAAGTTCACATACAATGGGCATGAGATTTCTATATCAGCAGATCATAACCCTTTTCAACATTGTAATGCTATGGGGGTAGCCCAAGACAATTTGGTTCCACATAACAAAGAAAAACAAACTTCCTGAGCACCAGACCTTCAGCAAGAAAAGCTTAAATCTTTATCTATGGATTTCAAACTGAAGATGAAAATCAAAGAACAAGGCATGGGAGAGTACTCTTTGGAACCCTTATGTCTAATCAACTTACCAACATCGCCTAAATCTCATGGGTTACCTTTAGCATCAATACATCAAGCAACACAGCCCAACACCAAGTTTGATGGCAAATTTATCCAACTAGGCACACTAGCACATGAATCAGAAGAGAAGGACATCCTTAGTTGGCTATACAAGGATGAAGAAGAAGTCAGAGAAGCTACTATGGAAGTTGCTATACCAACACAGTTGTATGGAAAAGGCTACCTGATCATGCAACAAATGGGATACAATGGCAAAGGACCTATCGGCAAGCATCAGGAAGGTGTCACAGAATCATTGGATCCTCCTTCACAATTTTCTAAAGATAAAACAGGATTGGGCTATGAACACACTCTACCCCCAAAGTAGAAACCAAATAAATATCAAAAACCTCAGTGGAGGGTAAAGAAGAAATACAAGGAGGACTCATTGTAGGGGGCATTATTTGACTCAGCAGAAACAATACAAAAGGAATGGGAATACCAGGAAAAAAAGACACAACACGAGGAGTCGACCATTCAAAGAGAAGAAGCATCTTATACAAAAGTACATCATGTTCAAGAACTTATTTCAAACAAAGAAGAATCACCCCTTGACAACATAATTACTCCCTGAGGAGAGACAGTATATGAGCAAATGCAAAGAGTAGAAGTAGGATCTAATACAGAATCAGAGAAAACTATCAGACTAGTATCAATCACCAAGGACCTATTTTCACCCTACAACATACCTGTCCACAACACTGAAAGAATCTGGGATAATAATTCTGAGACTGATTCAAATGATTATGAATGGGGCAGTTGTTCAAATGTTACTGAAGATATTACTAAAAATGATAGTCACACACCCCTTTCTCAAGAAGAACAAGGCACATATCCTAGACTGCTTGAATTTGGTCCACAAAATATCTACGATGCCAAGGAAAACGAGCAGCGACATTATGAGAAAGTCTACACGGAAGATGATACCATCAAAGACCTTGACAAAATCATTAACTTATTTAATATCCCAGCCAACCTTGATGATACCTCCATCCTAACACTTACAGCAGCTGAACTCAATCTACCCAATGATTCTTTACCACTTGTCTTTCCTCATCTCATAGACTAGGATGAACCTAAAAATCATGACATACCTATTTTTTCAAATGATGATTCCATTATCCATTACTTATGTACTGTCAACCCGGAAATAGACTCTACCAGCAAACAAAGTAAAGACATCTTCAATCAGGGGAGTGTCAAGTCTCTCAGTCGCAAAAATGAAAGAAATAAAGGATCTACTGCTGAAAACTAGTCAATGGCAGCACTAGATCATAACAAAGTAAAAATAAAAGACGCATCTGCGGGTGAAAACCTTTTTGAGGCACCTAAAGTTGAGAGACTTGACACTCTTCCTGAACACTATCAGGAGCGATCACCCATATTGATTGAGCCCACTCAATCAATCAACATTGGTACAACAGAAGCAGCCAAAAACATACACTTAGCAAAATCTTTGACAGAGGAAGAAAAATCAGTGTTTATCAAATTTTTCAAAGAAAAGAAAATCAATTTTGCTTAGTCATATGCAGATATGCCCAGGATTGATCCACACTTAATCATTCATCACTTATCCATTGCTCCAGGAGCTAAGCCAGTCAAGCAAAAATTAAGAAAGATGAATCCACATGTAGCACTCATGGTCAAAGCTGAGTTAAAGAAGCTATTTGACGTTGGAATTATTCTACCTATAGACTATGCTGAATGGATTTCCAACATTGTGTCAGTTTTAAAACCAGATGGCAGCATCAGGAAATTCACCGATTTTAGGGATGTCAACAAAGCCTGTCCAGAGGATGACTTTCCTTTGCCCAGTATCGACATAATTGTAGACCTCACAGTAGGCCATGCAATGTTATCATTAATGGATGGTTTTTTTGGCTATAATCAAATCAAGATAGCTCTAGAGGATCAAGATAAAATAGTGTTTACCTATCCTTGGGGAACCTATTGTTGGAATGTCATGCCTTTTGGCTTAAAGAATGTTGGGGCAACTTATCAACGAGCAATGACGACAATCTTTCATGACATGATGCATACCTTCATGAAAGACTATGTGGATGATTTACTAGCTAAGTCATTTACTTGAGCAGAACATCTAGGCATATTGGAGAAATTTTTTGAAAGGTTGGACAAATTTCAAGTCAGGCTCAACCCTAAGAAGTGTGTCTTCGAGGTAACATTAGGCAAGTTATTAGGCTACATCGTGTCAGCAAAAGGCATTGAAGTAGATCCAACAAAGGTACAAGCCATCATGGAGATGCCACCACCTAAAAACATTAGCCAACTCAGATACTTGCAAGGACGGCTCTAGTCAATGAGGTGATTCATCGCCCAACTAGCAAATAAAATTCTACCATTAAATCATTTTCTACACAAGAATGTGCCATTTAGATGGGAAGCCAAATGTGCAGAGTCATTGTACCAAATCAAGCAATATTTAATGAACCCACCAGTTTTGGTACCCCCAATAGCAGGCAAGCCACTTATTCTCTACATATCAACAATGGACATATCATTGGGGGCACTATTAGCACAAGAAAATCAAGAAGGCAAGGAATGAGCTATCTATTACATCTATAGAACTTTGAATGGCTATGAGCTCAATTACACATTCATTGAGAAGGCTTGTTTAATAGTGGTATTCACTTCTCAAAAGTTCTGACACTACATGCTAGCTCACACAATCAAGCTAATAGAAAAAATTGACCCTCTAAAGTACTTACTCAGCAAAGTATCTCTCACAGGTAGATTGGCTAAATGGGTAATGATTCTCAGCGATTTTGGTATCCACTACATAGAGCATCAAGTTATCAAAGAACAGGTAATTGCAGATCAATTAGCTGATGCACCACTGTCGGATAAACAACTAATGGAGATCAATTTTCTAGATAGGGATGTTCTTACTATTACCACCAAGCAATGGACCCTATACTTTGGTGGTTCCTACACTCAACATGGCTCAGGTGTTGTCATCTTGTTCATCACTCTTGAAGGACACACCATACCAAGATCATATAGGCTCATGTTCCTATGCACAAATAACATTGCTCAATATGAGGCACTGGTTACAGGGATCAAAATGGTCATGGAATGGAGAATCATAGAATTTAAAGTCTACGGAGATTCACAACTAGTCATAAATCATATCAACAATGACTATCAGACAAAAGATGACAAGTTGTTACCATATAAACAAATGGTGGATGATTTCAAACAATATACGAATATCTCAAAACCGATTTAGACTCTCTAGGCACAATATATGAATATCTCAAAACCAATACCCTACCTATTGACTTATCTTGAAATAAAAAATACAACTTTATCCAGCAAGTCGCCCGTTATACTCTAATTGTTGATACTCTTTACCGTCGAGGTCTAGATGGTACTCTTCTTCGTTGCCTTGATCGTAATGAATCTAACTCTGCTTTACAAGAGCTTCACAAAGGTATCTGTGGCACACATTCAAGTTGTCCTACTCTTGCTAAAAAACTTCTAAGAATGAGATATTACTAGCCGACAATGGAAAAAGACTTATCATTTTACAAAGAAATGTCCTAAATGCCAAATCCATGGCAATCTTATACATGCACCAGCACAAGAATTACATCCATTTACAACATCCTAGCCTTTTTCTCAGTGGGGACTAGACTTAGTAGGTAAAATACACCCTTCATCTTCAAATGGACACAAGTTCATTATCACTACAATAGAATATTTTACCAAATGGATTGAAGCGGTCCCCATGACCACAGTAACTGGAAAACAAATTGTTTGTTTTATTCTTAATTACCAGATCTGCAGATACGACATTCCAAGTTCCATCATAATAGATAATGGGCACCCTTTCAAAAACCAGAATGTGTGAGAACTGTGTGAATGATTCAAAATCCAAAATCGTTTCTCTACACCTTACTACCCGCAGGGGAATGGTCAAGCAGAAGCATCAAATAAAACAATATTGAAAATTCTCAAGAAAACAGTAAATGATGCAGGAAAAGATTGGCACGTGCAACTCAATCTAACACTCTGGGTATATAGAACTAGCATCCGCACAACTATAGGAGCTACACCATATTCATTGGTATATGGATCAGAAGCAATTTTACCCCTTGAGGTAGAAATCCCATCACTCAGAGTATCTTTGAAAGGCCTCATTCCAGATGAAGAGTATCGAGTAAACAAACTGCAAGAGCTAGAACTTCTAGATGAAAAACGATAGCATGCCTATACTCACCTCAAAGCATACTAGCAACGCATGTGCCGAAGCTACAACCACAAGGTCATCCCTAGGATTTTTAAAATCAATGATCTCGCACTCAAAGAAAATCTCAAAAATCAACAGGATAGAGAAAAGAAAGGGAAGTTTGAACCTAACTGGTCGGGTCCCTATGTCATCATTTCAGCCTATTGATCAGGCGCCTATTAGCTAACAACTTCAAAAGGAGATATACTCGATGAACCAACCAACAACATCCATTTGAAGAAATACTATACTTGAGTAGTCTAATGCACAGAAAAAGTGAAAAATACAACAAAAAAAAAAAAAGATGCAATAAAAACAAATGGTGAAAACTTGGCAACAGGCACTACTTGTGAGAGAATGGCTCCTCTATCTATCTTTACTCTCAAACTTTTATATCCACGATCAAGCACCACCAGCCATTACCCAACACTTTGTCAAAATAGCATTATCCAAGACATACATAGTGTAGTCACTGTCCTTGCTTATCCAAATATCATTTCATCATATCCCACCATGGCTTGGTAATCACTGTACATATCTGCATCAGGCAGTAAATTTAGCTAGGGGCAACATTGATCTACATTCCGTCATGTCAAAACTTGCAGTAAGCCAAGAGAATCATATCCAACACAAATTCAGCAATCAAGAGAACAAAACATTAATACACTTAAAAAATTCACAAAACATAATGGATGATTTTCTGAAGTATATATTGTTTACATCTTGCCTGAAGTTTTGACAATTTTTGCACTTGAACTCTTTTTGAACTATTGGATCCCCTAATTTTTCTCAATGATGCATTGAGCTAGAGAAAGTGATTGGGACCCCAATATTTTTTTAGTTTTCTGTCTGAGAGGCGATCACTTGTACTATGCAAATACTTGTCTCGAGACGTTATTCAAAGCATATCACTAAAGGCATGATTCCACTTTGCACCTACAAATGGTTTAATCTTGTCTGTTTATACGCAAGCAACACTCAGGTCATCTTGGTTCAATTATACCTCGATGCTTGTGTCATCTTGTAAAATCAAAAGTCATGTAAATTTTTATTAGGTCATTATGGTTCAATTATACCATTATGCTTGTATAAATTTTTAACATATCCAAACAGCTCAATGATGATAAACACAAAGAAAGCAACAACATGTGACTATATAGGAATGACAAACGGAAGAATGAGGATGATCAATTAGTTGCATATCATTTTACAATTAGTTGCATATTATTTTACAATTAGTTGCATATCATCTTACAATTAGTCGCATATCATTATCATACATCTCATTTTCAAGATACATCTCACATATCATAAATCATGCATTATCCAGTCATATCCATCAAATATCAAATCACATGCATTACATCATCAAAATCATAGAATCATTAAAATCACATGTAAACCATCATCCATAAAACACATCACATGTGGATCAGAAAATCGATGTCGTTTATATATATATATATATATATATAATGATCGAATATACAAAAGATGTCATGTCTGTCCAAATACAACACAATGATCAAAATACAATGGAGATAAGGTCTCTCAAGTATGACTATCTCCTAAGGGTGATGGTCTCACCGCAGATGTCCTTGCACCTGGATCTTCGGGTGGATCATGTCGAGGTGGCCCAGTCACACCTCTGCTCTCTATCCCTGACTGACTCCGAGCTGACCGACTAGCATTAAAACTAGGAGCCTTTGCTCTCTGGGGACTACATCCTCATACAACCACCTATAGTACTCGACCGCCATGGTAGTGTGTTGTATCTCCCTACGTGTGTCTTGCATCGGGGCACCCAATGTCGCTCTCTGCAGTCTCTCTGCAAGCTCCTCTACTCGACCCCGGTGCTCTCTCTTTGTGTCTCGCTCTCTAGTAATCTGCGTAATCTGACGTAGTTGCACCAATAACTATGTCTGCAGATGTTGCACTGACAATTGTAAAGATCTAATTTGAGCATCCTCTCTAAGAGTGGGAATCCAAATCTGGAGGGGTACTTGTGTCGTGGTACCCCCTATCCCTCTCCCTGTCCTCGACACTAGTGGGGGTAGCACATCTAACCTCCTCCTCTGGGTGGGCCATCTAAAATCATCTGTCCCACCCACAACTGCTATAACCTCCCCTGCTCGCCCACCACCACCTCCAATCGCCAAACCTCCCCTCCCTCTCTCCTCCACTGCTCGCCGCACTACTCTCTCTCCCTGCATCCCTCTATCCCCACCATATCCTCCTCTATCACCTCGCATCCCTCTATCCGCACCAACTCCTCCTCTATCTCCTCTCCTCCCCCTATCTCCTCTCCCTGCTCTATCTCCACGCCGACCTCGGCCACCTCCTCCACCATCATCACCTCCACCATCCCCAACTCCCTCCTCAAGCTCCTCTCCCTCATCTCTCTATCTCCCTAGCCTCTCGGGCTGCTCATCCTCATCATCATCAAAAGTGTGAATCATCTCCACTGGATCAGATATCCGGGCTACAGCATGAGCCACAAAGAGCACTGAAAACTCCTCCGTCATCCCTGCATCCACTACCCCATAGGCATAATCCCATATCTGGTCAGCTAGATGCATGTACTCCTCCACCGTCGCAACACTATCAATGGTCAGACCCCACTCTAGCACATCCTGCCTCCGACAAGCATATAAGCATGCTCCATGTGGTATACCCTACTATCGACCATATTGTCGTTGAACTCGGCCGTGCAGGAATATCTCGATCACAAATGGCATCGGCCCTATTAGGAATCGAGACATGTACACATAGGGCGTCTCTAACCCATCCTCAACCCACACATCACACTCCATATACGGTCTCCAAACAACCTATTGATATCATCTAGCACCCTCCTCCAATGCTCTAGCTTGCCCAGCTTCCGCTGGATAACTATCCCTATGTATCCATATGCATAAGCGCACCCAACAGGCCTATCTCTGTCTGCAAGTGGCCTCACTGCGAGAATGTGCTCCCATGCCCATACCTGTAGCAATGTAACCCCAGCTAATAAACTATTATAGCCTAAGTATACCACCTGATGCAAATCTCTGTATAAATGGCCAACATGTTGGACCCCCATGCGAACCGGCCACCCTGTGTCACCATATCCTCCAGAACCAACCCCCATCCCACTGCCAGTCCCTTCGACCTACGGTCGGGACACAAGAAGCCACCTATGAAACTTGCTAGTACTGATGGTAATGGGGCATAATCCAAATCAATAAACTCCTACCAAGGGATCTCATACCCACAAATCATATCATCATACAAAATCTGGTGAAGTGCCTCTCTCCCACCCTCCTCAGTCTGCTCATAAGGCAATAGTGAACCTACCACAAGGATCCACATAATCTGATAGAAATCCTTTGGTGTGACTATAATCTTGCCTATCGCCAAGTGAAAGGTGTTGGTGTCACTATGCCACCTCTCTGCCAATGATGTCAATAAACCCTGGTTAATGATATATCGAGGCATGTCCAACAAAGAGGACAATCCACATCTCTTAATGATATCTCTATCCACCTGTGTCAATCGCGGAATCAGAGACCATGGCCTCAAAAATCGCTCTCGCGAATGAAGAACCCCAAGCCGCTCCTGTCATAAACAAAACATGTCCAATATCAATTCCCGCATCATATCAAAAATCCAACTCACATCAAATTCATATCAACTTGAAACAATGAAAATCAAATCAAGTTTCATATCAGCAATCACACCCATATCAACATCAAAATTCATATCAAATTTGAAACAATAAAAGTCAACTCAAGTTTCATATCAAAAATCCAACTCACATCAAATTCATATCAACTTGAAACAACAAAAATCAAATCAAGTTTCATATCACCAATCACACCCATATCAACATCAAAATTCATATCAACTTGAAACAATGAAAATCAAATCAAGTTTCATATCAAAAAACCATATCAACATCAAATCCATATCAACTTGAAACAACGACAATCAAATCAAGTTTCATATCAAAAATCAAACCCCTATCAACATCAAAATACATATCAACTTGAAACAACGACAATAAAATCAAGCTTCATATCAAACATCCAACTCATATCAAAATTCATATCAACTTGAAACAACGCAAATCCAATCAAGTCTTATCTATCAAATCCATATTGAACAATCAAAATCCATATCGAAAGACTCATATCAGACACCATATCGGAACTCATATCGGACATCAGATTCATGACAAAAACAAATCAAAGATCCCAATCAAAAAGATAAAACAAGGATCATCATTCAAATCAATCAGCTTGGTACTTCAATAGCAAACGCAATCGCAAAATTTATCAAAACAAAACACACATGTGCACAGCAGGAACGCAAATTTGCTATCACACCTATCCAGGAAAAATTGGCAAACAACTACTTACCCCAAACTATCTTCATTCCTCTCAAATTACCTCACAAAATCATATTTTCCTCCTAAAACCACTACATTTTATGCCTACGCGCTAAGACATTTTCTCTATGCACTAAGCTACCACCTATGCGCTAGCCAAACACCTCTGTGTGTTGCAGACTTTACCCTATGCGCTAGACTTTTTCTATGTGCTACCCTGTTCCACCCATGCGCTGCCATCTTTACCCTATGCGCTAGGTTTCACCTACGCGCTACCCTTTTCTCCCACTGCACTACCCGGCTAACCCTATGCACTAGGTTTCACCTACGCGCTACCCTTTCCCTGCTATGCACTAGCCTGTTAACCCTATGCGCTAAAACTATCTAATGTGCTAGCCTACACTGTCTACGCGCTACAAAACCTAACCCTGAGGCTACCCTAATTCCAAAACTCTATGCGCTACAGTTTTTATCGTATGCGCTATGATGCATACCCTACGCGCTAACCCATGAGAATCCGACATAAAAAATAAAAAACGTGCTCAAAATCGATAAAGCAAAAAGCAAAAAGGGGCAAATTTAGATGACTTACAGGTGGACCATACGTGGTGGCCCTCTAGTACTGATGAACGCGCTTGAATCGATGAGAAGCATAGGGAACCGAAATTTTGTCTCTCTCTCCAAATGTCACTTTCTCCAAAGTCAACAAGCACAAATGATACAAATAAAATCACTTTTCACCTTTTTATAGTGTAAAAGAACATTAGGGTTAGTAGGTGGGGCATGTATTTTGCTCGTGGTCTCGCTTCTAACCCTAGCAAACATCATTATCGGGAGACGAATCAATTGGCGTGCATTCAACATCGACAAAATTTTAAAATGCGATCAAATCTACAACAATTATCAAATCAACCAAATTTTCAATTTTTTTGATTCATCTCTCGAAGGGGCATTATTAACATCATTTATCAAAGTCTGGGGCACGACATCAACATTTCGACACTGATCAAATTTTGATGACACATCAATTTTCTTTGAATCAACATGTGCACACACGTCACTTCAAAGAGGGGCAAAATGTAGACATATAAAAATGACCACATTCCTAAATGAATATTTAATGTTCATTTTATTCTCATTCCTCTATTTAGTTAAATCTAATTTAATTAAATCATTCACATTCCTCTATTTGATTAAATAAATTATTCAAGTTATTTATTTAAATTCACTTAAGCCTTTCACATAATTTAATTGAATAAATCAATTTATTTAATTAAAACCCTTCTCTCTCTTTTTAATTTAATTTATATTTAATTAAATTATTCACTCCAAATAAATAAATCTAATTTATTTAAATCCTCCACTTGCAACCACAATTGAAATAAAGCAATTTATTTTAATTAAATTATATTTTTCCCACCCACTTGCAAAATCCTACATCTCCCACTTGCCTCTTAAACCCTTTTCCAAATTCTTCTAGAACCTATCTAATCCTAATCAATTAGCCTAACCCCTTTAATTATCCCTTTCCCCTAAATTTGAGGATGTCACTTCTCAAATTTGGAGTAAAGTCTTCCAAAGGCATTAAAGCCTTTATGTCTTCAACAAGCTAACTTGTTGAATACCCCCAAATTTGGAAGGACTCTTACAAATTTGTCCCCAAAGTCTTCCAAACCATTAATGGTTAACTAACCCTTTGTGGCATGGTTAGAGACTTTTTCCCTAACTCAACCCTCATCTAGCCCAAGGGTCTCATCAAGCATTTATTGCTTTGACCATGGTTATTCATTTAACCCTTGCACAAGAGTTTATCCTTTGGGTAAAAGCTTTATCCAATGGGTAATCTTTACCTAGCCTTAACCCTTACCTCCTAAGGTAATCATGAGGTCTTCTCAAGCATTTAATGCTTCTTACATCTCCTCTCAAGCAGTCTTATGTTGACAATTGTCACCATTTCATTGATGAAAATTGTAAACATGGATTGATAACTTTCAATCCTGACCCTTGATAAGATCATCCAATCTGGACCATCCATTGCCCTTCTTTTCCTATAAATAGAGCCCTCGTTCCCTCATTCTCATAATCAAAGTCTTTAGCATCTCACTTATACTCATTTTTAGCAAGCATTTAATCTCTCTTTGAAATAGAAATAATCTAATAAACATTTTAGAAGCATTTCTATCATCTTAGTTAATCATATAAACTAGTATATCATGTTAGGATGGTCTTGTACTAATATTTTCATCTTATCATCACTAGTTTAGTTAATATTTGTTAAAATAATGCATAGATAAGATTGCATTTATACTAAGATTGATCAAAAAGCATCCCTCATTCTCATGATTGTCATCCCTAAGTCACTTTGCTCAATGATTAGAGGGCAAAGGCATTGGCTTGAGGGGTCTTGTGAGATAGAGAACAATGGAACACCCCTTGGGAAGTTGATCTATTCCATATAGCTCCATAACTTGCACCAAGAGTGTAATGCCCTGCCAGGAACCCCGAAGGAAAACCCATAACAAGGGTGAAACAATTTTTTTTTTTTTAAAGTATAAAAATCATAAGTGCATCTACACAATATGCACGATAACACAAGCGGAAGACTTACACCAGAATTCCTTAAGGGTTACCAACGAATGATTAACTTCAAGAATAAATTCCACAAAACATAAATCCACATATGCATCATTAACTCAATGATCACAAGAAGTCATAAGCAAATAAAGATTCATCATAGACAGATTGAAAGGATACAATATAATTTCCACTTCAATAAGCATTTACTAACATCATCGAGGAAACTAATAAAAACATCCCAACATAGGATTACATTGCTCTTCCAATACATAGCTTCTCAATATACATATGAAGATACATCTTATCTAATTACAAGGTTGCAAAAGATCAATGATACAATGACCACAAGAGTCTCCAAATAACAATAATCTTCAAACAAGAGATGAAGCATGAGTCACGAACCATAGGAACACCTGCGAAGCCAATCCTCGCATGAAGGTACAAATCCGAACATCTAATGGGAAGTGGCACTACCACCTGACCATGTAATTCCCAAAAGGAATCACCCCCCCCCATGCTAGGAGATAGTTGAGGACCCTCAAACAAGCATAAGCATGACATGGTCAACAAAACAATACAACTCCATGATAGCACAAAATGACCCCACAAAAATCTGGGTGACTCAACAGCACAAACACGCAAGTGAACCAAATGAGAGAGTGTCATCGCATAGCTTAAGATGGTTACCATGGTTGGCCTCCATAGGTCCCGGCTCACCGTCTTGGTAACCTCTCCCAAACCTCCGACTCCAACTAAGTCTCATGCGGACCCTACCAGCCTTTCGTGAAGACAAGGTGGTCGGTTTTCCATTCCAGGCCTTCTCACAACATGATGAGTCTCATACAAGTACTCACCCAAGTGCGAGGTACAATTATCTTTATTAATATTATGATACTACCCACCTAATCAATTCATTAGATTACTAGTTATTATCTTACTCTTGCTGGGTCGTAATGCCTACCACTTTGGGCACAACCCCCAAGTGAAAGCCACTCTCTCAAAGGACACTAAACAAACATGGTCACTCCCCGAGGACCCTATGGCGAAGCAGAAAGCCATAACACCACTATCAAAAACAAGTGGTCAAACAAGGACATACTGACTCTTGGCTAACCATAAGGCAAAGACACTACATGGTTAAGACAGTGAAACCAACATATATCTCTTGGTCAAAGGAACCAATTACGCCTCCACAGGATTACTGAACCACAAACCAAAGCAACATTGAACATTCAACCAAATAAAAATATAAATTCCAAATAGGCATTTAATTCAATTCTAGAATATAACCCAATCTACCGATTTGAATCACTAATTCATGCCTTGATTTCCATTGATAAATTTATTAACCACATAATAAAAATCACATGAAAAATCACCATTTATGCTTAACATAAAACAACCACTTCAACATGTTCACTTAACAAAATTAAATTAATATATAACATACCGATTTGCACCGGTAAGGCACAGGGTCAAGCGGTGGCAAAAGCCAACCCGCATTAGTGTTATTGCTGAGGCAACAAACACTACATGTCGGTAGTGTCTCTACCATTGGTAATATCTCTACCGACAGGTAGTGCCACTACTACTGGTAACAACCACTACTGACCGGTAGCACTGCTACCAACCAATAGCGGTACTGTCGATCGGTAGTGCCGCTACCAACCGGTAGCACTGCTATCAACCAGTAGCAATCCTACCGATCGATAGTGCTGCTACCAACCGGTGGCAGTCCTACCGACCGATAGCACTGCTACTGCGTAGCGGTGCTGCCGACCGGTAGTTCTGCTACCTGCGAGTAGAAGACACTACCAACTCACGTGATGAGACAAGCCCATCACGGGAGCGGTAAAGTTTACGAACAAAAAAAAACACATGCCTCCCAGGCATAAAAATCAACTCTCCACCAAATCGTTTAAACATAAAAATGATTCATTCTCGGATCAATTCATAGGCACACACATACACAGTGCCAAATCCAATTTTCTCAAATGGATGTTTACCAGCAAGGTAAAAGATGAAATATAGACCCACAAGAACCCCAAATCTATGCAACATGAAAATAGAAAGCACACAACAAGCTAAATCTAGATCATTCATTCCAAATAGAACATGCAAAACAAGAAATTTGATTTTCAAGATCAAACACACAGCAGATAGAGAAATGAACCATTTCCTTCCTAAATGCAAACATGTGATATAGATTTCACAAAACCAACAATAATAAACACTATTTCTTCCATTCCAACCATTCCACAAGCATCTACGAGAAGATTGTATAAATTTCCATACACAGAAAGCAAACTGAAATTTTCAAAAACAAATTCAAAACAAGAAGGGAACCTCCAACCTTGAAGCAATTAGCAAGCAAAGAGATGAAGAAATTCCAGTCTTGCAACCCGTTCAAATTTCCAGCTCCTCCAGGAAGTTTTCCAGAATTCTTTTCTTCTCTCCAAATTTCTCTTCTTCTCCTATTGTGAATCCCCAGAATGGATGCCCAAAATATCTTTTAACCTAAGCTTCTAGGTTAAAATTATTTCATCCAATCAGATTTAAATATTTTTACAAACTAAAAGGCAATCAGATCTAATTCTTTCCCAAAAATAATAATTCTTTCCAATGATTAAATTAAAAAGGCCAAATGGAAAAGTAAAAAGGGACGCTTTTATTTCTTTCTTTTTCCATAAATACTTCCTTCAACATAAGCATTTAACCTTTTTAAATGGCTAGGCAATTTATTTATTTCATTCCACAAAACACATTATGCAACTTTACACAATAAATTAAGCCATTTAACCATTTAATCTAGCAATCATTAATTTAAATAAATCAATAATCATAAAGCATATTAATTAAATGATTACACCAACACAAGATAGCATCATCCATTTAAATTAAATAACCATTTAAATCAATGGAAACACGCAAAACTAAGATAGATCAAATGACGACTCTCAAATGACCAAACCAAGGCACTATGACTCGCATACCAGCCAAACGGAAAGACAACCAACTAACAACACTCACACGAGTGTAACTACGATCAAGCTAGGGTACCACAACTATCTCCTCCACTCCCATCGAATATATCAGGGACGCTCAAACCTGTGAAACCAAGTGGAGTCAATACCCCATACCTACTTGGTACTAGTACCTGCAATGTCCTGCACCCAAAGAACCACATGTGCATATAGACCAATATATATATATACACACACACACACACAGACACGTAACGCACAACGATGAAGGAGAATCGTGACGTTCCCTTTCGCACTGGAGTGAGTGAAGGAAAATCATCCCCTCGCATCCCAATACACTTGCAAACATGCAACATATAAATAATGCATCGCAATATAAGGGAAAAGTGTCAGTCCATGATAAAGATCCATAAAATAACATTATCCATAAGCACTGAGATACTACATAAAATCATACACCATAAATCCAGATAAAGCATGAAATAACATCGCATAATATCTGAATCAAAATACAATAATGTTCCACAGAACAATCACTGAAGTAACTCAAAACATACAAAAGAGGCTAATCGAGGAGGGGTACTACAAAGAGTCCCATTGGTGTGTGGGCAAGTCATTGAATTTTGTAATTTTCATTTCATTGCACCGCTTTTCCTGCACACACTATGAGTAAAGACAAGAAGACTATTTATCATCATCATATCATTTCATTTTTTTAAATCTCATCATGTTGATTGTATCGATCAAGATCATTCTCTCATCAAGAATATTTTCTTGAATCAACCTTTTCAATTCTTCCAATCATTATAACATAATCTCTCTCATCACTTAATTCTAATCTTTCCATCTATAATTCTATCATTTCCTCACATCAACTATTCTATCTTTCAATTAATTATTCTTCACTTTCAACATATTTCATTTTTCATCCAATTTTGATCTATCATTTGTCTTATACAGGATTAGTCCTTCCTGAAACCAGACGTGATCATCTATCTTTGTCTTATACAGGATGTATCCTTCCCGAAACCAGATAGATCAGTCTTATACAGGATGTATTCTTCCTGAAACCAAACATTTTGATCATGTTTGTCTTATATAGGATGAGTCCTTCCTAAAACCAGACTTTATCTTTATCCTATCAATCCCATCAATCTTATCATTCAATCAATCTATAAGTCATTCTAGCCATTTCTTCTATCCAATTAAACCCATTCATGTCATCAAGTTAACCATTCTTCCATCTTTTATATAACATTATTTTTCTTTTGAGAGATCATTCATGCCTTCAATGCATAAACAATCTCTTGAGGGGGCATCCTACCTACATTTACCGGGGCATACTGGGGCATAAATTTTTTGTTTTCTTTGAAAGAACGTCATCTCAATATTGTGTCAAAGAGGGGCAAATGTAGACACTGAAAAATGTCTTTTAAATCATGTACTAATTATTCATCCTAATTAATTAAATAATTATTTAATTAAGTTAATTATTCTTCTACACCCAACCATCATTCTTCATCTTATTAATTGTTCAATTTCTATTCCTTAATCAATTAATCATTCACCCCCTTTCTCAAATATTAATTATTTAATTAATTACGATTAATTCCCTTTATTATTTAACTAGTTTTATTTCTAATGTTTAAATTATTTAAATTAATTAACTTATTCCTCTAATTCCCCAAATTTGATTTTCAAATAATTCCATCTAATTTCATTTCTCTCAAATTCATATTTCCCCAAATGTGAATTTCAGTTAATTTCATCTAATTCCAAATCATCAAATTCATATTTCACCAAATGTGAATTTCAGATGAATTTCATGTGCATTTGACCATTTGAAAATCTAAATTCAAATCCAAATTGAAAATGAAAATCAAATTCAACTTCAAAATCCTATAGCACATGTTGAAAATCAAACTGATTGATCAAATCAATTAACTAGTTAGTTAACTTAGTTAACTCTTTAATCTCCCTTTTTCACTCCAAATCAGCTTTTTCTGACTGATCAATCAATTTAGTCTTCTAATCCATCAATTCAGGCATCTCCTTCACCATATCAGTCAACTGGCTAATCTATTTAGTTGACTCCCTAATCAATCCTGTTAACAGATCAATCAAATTGAGTTCACTCTTCAATCAATCTCAGTTGACTATCAATCAACACTTGAGTTCTATTTCTCACCTCCTTTGTGTTGAAAATCTATATAAACAACATCATTTTCTCATTTCAAGCTAGAGAATCACAGTCTTCAAAATAGTTGCTAATGTATGCAGGAAATCGGTGCAATACCTGAGAGCCAATTCAACAACAACTAAGGAGAAGAGCAATGGAAGCCTTGTTAAATCAATCGAGGGAGTCTTAAATTAGATTTCAATTCATTTCATAATTCAATTGATATTAGCATTATTTCATTTTAATTTAGGAGTAATTTGATTAGGTTAGAGTTGGTGATTCACTCTGATAATCTAATTATGTTATTTACGCTTAATTTACCCCTAGAAACATCCCCTAGTGCTTGGCAAGTGTTGGAATGCTTGATAAACTTGGTAGCTTGACGATGCTGCAACAATGGTGGTGGTCTCTCCAAGAGCTTCAATCTCCAAGAGTAAGTCTCCCATCTGCTAAAAGATCCTTTGGAAATGTCCCAAAACTAAGGATATAGGCTAAGGGACGAGTCTCAATATCGGTGGTCACACAGGGAGGTGTTAGGATTCCTTCCTGGTGCGGGTTGTAACGCCCCAACGTCCACCTGCTGGCTAGCAGGTTCGCGAGATGATAGTGCGCCACATGGACATCTCCGCGCCGCATCTGTGTCCTACGAATCTCTCAGATCAATAAAGTTGGTAACACTTTTGGGGAAGCTAACATGGACTTCTTCGGTGGATAAAAGGACAAGTTGGTGATCTTGTCCTCCAAGAAACGTGGGGGAGGCACCACATGTCACAGTTGCCACTAAAGGTGATGAGGGTCATAATTTTTACTTTATAATAGGAAGGCTAATGGTTTGGTAGATACCTTAGAAAATAAAGCTCATTGAAAAGGGGGATCACGTTGTGGTGTAGTGGTCTAGTGGTTGCACTGTTAATGGTGCAACCAAGGTTTAAATCCCTACTTGGCCAAAATAGTGTTTATATTGGTTTGGTCCCACCTCGGTGGACGTGCAAAGGTTGGTGGATGTGCAAAGATTGGAGGACGTGTTGGTGGTTGTAGAGGTGGAGATCAGAGAACATGTAGGAGGAGGAGGAGGTGCTCAGGATGAGCTTAAGTACTGACTATACTAGACTCTCATTGGGTTGGTGTACTCATGGACCTTGTGCTAGACCCACATTAGGTGTGTGTTGCTAGCGGACATGTGCCAGACTCGCTTTAGGTGCATGTTGCTCGCAAATCTAGATCCTCATTGGTGTGTGATGCTCACAAAATCTATGTCAAACCCACATGGGTCTTTCATGCCTGGTGTTTCTATATTAGACCCAAACAAGTCTTTCACTCCTATGGGCTTGGGGTCCCTATTGGGATTTTGTGCTCGCAAGTTTGAATTGTTGGATTCGGGATGAGGTCCTCTAGTTTGTGGCCTCACCCGACAATTGGAGCAGGTTAAAAATCTGTAATTGATAAAAAAAAAGCTATAATTGAAAAGATAAATTATGGTGAATGGGATTTTTTTCCAATTTGAACATTAAAATATTAGCAGTTTGGTGAGCAAGATAAACATCTTCTTAATGAGTTCCTTTCTTGATTAAGTTCCAAGAGTGGATGATAAGATGTTTTTGAGGGGATAACCCACATGCTGGGCAAAAGGAAATTGTACTTGTACTGTTCTTGTAGCCTCCATTTTTGTTTCCAATCTCAATTTTTGTGAGAAGCCTTATCATGAGTACATTGGACAGGGTGTTGATGTTGTTTAACATGTGAAATTATCTAAATTCACACATCCTCATAACCATCATCACTAGATTGAGGCAATAATTAACATGCTTGGTTTTTATTAATGATTATGTATTCTTTGTGTAGCAACATGTATCTAAATTTGGATATTATTGTTCCCATCCACCAACCTATTCATTATTATCATCTACATCAGATGATCTTGTTGATGATCTTTCTTGCATGTGGATGGTATACATGCCTATTACTCACTTCCCTCTTTTTCTGTAAATGACAAAATTGGGTCTCACTTGCAGTGGCTTTCAATTGCACTGTCTTCTTTAATATAGGTGTTTTGGTCATGGTAACTTTCACCTGTATTGCTTCTCATTTGTTATTTTTCTTTCTCGTTGTAGCATTTTGGATTATGTTATCAAGCATGTTTTTTGAGACAAAGGTCAGTGAAAAAGATATGTGTTTCAAGATTTTGTCTACCTTTACCATCCCTTGCCAGCCAGTGGAGGAAGCATTGATAACGATGCTTGGTCCCAATTGGCTTATTTGTAACTCATTGATCCTTCGGTCTACTACTCCATCACACTTTGCTTCCATGGTGATGTACCTCACTTGGTTGATGGATATGACTAAGAATTTGGTAGGGAATTATGTACACCCCTCTCGATTCTCTTAGGATGAGCTTAGCAGTAAATTGGATAAATATAACATTTTTGAAGGTTCTCCAGTGATTGAGAGTTTCCTTTGCGGAACAAAGCTACTGGAAGAATCAGTTTCAAAGTCAGTTCCGATTTCTATGGTTAATGGGAAAATTTTCACAAATGGAATGGTTTCTCATCAACAAGATATTGGAGAACCTCTTTTTCCTTATGCATTGGCTTGTTTTGATACAATTCATGAGTTTTTTAATCATGTTGAGGTGGATCCTCATGGCTACCCCTCTTTATTTCAAATTCCTACTTCAGTGGCCAATTCTAAGGAATCTTCCATGAGCCCATGATTATGGAATCAACTCTCTTTTGTGTACACTTGATATATATTTTTATCTCGATTTTGGGTCTCTCTTTTTTGGGATGCCCCTTTCAATGATGCACTTTTAGGGAGGCTTCTTTTTGATTGTCTATATTTTTGTATAGCATGGTTGTTTATGTTGGGCAAACTATTTTTTTGTGTCTCAATTTGGAAGGTTGAGGATCTCATTTCTATCGAACGAATCACTTTTTTGAATCACATTATCGAACTAATCACTTTTTCAAATCACTTTGTCGAATCAATCACGCTTCGAGTATTCTTGCGCTATCATCTTGTCTACTTGCTTTCACATCATGCTCATGCACTAGTAGGTGAGATCCACAACAAAGCTATTTGAAGGAGAAAGAAGGACAATGGAGCCACATGAAGGAGACATTTCACATTTGTGATGGTTTGCATTTGAATTGAATGTCTTGTTTTTCATGTATCTCTATTGGATGTAATTAGGATTGTTATCACTGCATTTAAGCTTTCGTGATTGAGCTAGATTACTATTACTATTTGCTTTGATGATTTCCGAATTCCTAGCTACATTAATTCGACCAGGTAGTAGATTCGAAAATGCGATCAATTGGGGATCGAAGAAATTCATCCAATTTATAGACAAATTGGAGAAAAGATCAAATTAGCATGAAGAGATTCAAATGGAAATTGCAAATCAAGAATGTCAATTATGACAAATTATGACAAATTTGCACTTTCTATGCAAAATTGATTGATTGATAATTCATGACAAAATTATGACAACTTTCTATGTCAAAATTGATTGATTGTCAATTATGACAAATTATGACAAATTGAAATGTCATTCCCATGAAATTAGGAGGAAAATAGGAGAGAATTGAAAAATAGAAATTAGGAAATTAGGAATTAGAAATTGATGAAAATTAGGAAATTAGGAATTAAGTGAATTTAGAAAACTAGGTAAATTAATTAATAATTTGTCATTTATTAATTAATCCACAAAAAGAGGAATAATTAGTTTGCCAATTAAATTAAACATTTAATTGTGACATGAAGACCTAGGATAAATAAATAAATTATTAATCCTAGAGGGGGAAATGTCAAACAGGGTTAAATGACTAAAATCATGAAACCCTAAAAGATGAATTAGAAAATGCAAGAATGATAATTAGGTCTTGACCAAAGATAATTGATATCGATTCGATTTGATCATGATTCTAACTTGATAAATGACCAATGCTAATAAGTGATTTGATTGATAATATGCGCCAATTGACGAGGAACAATGACTAATTGATCCAAATTGACACAATTGAGAAAGACGACGATTGATTGACAAATTGATCGCAAAAATGACAAAATTGACAAGAAGACAAGGATCGATGACAAAATAGATTGCAAAATGAAAAGATTGAAAATGTCAACGATCGATGACAAATCGATCACAAGGCAACAAGATTGATGACAAATTGATCAAAAGACAAGAATCGATGACAAATCGATCGCATGATGACAAGATTGATAAGAGGACAAAACCCTAATTAGGATTGACGATGTCCAAAATGATGACAAATGAACTTGCACATAGATGCGATAGGATAAGATTGACCAAAATCATGACTGAAGATTATTGTCGACAAGACCAAATTCGAGAGAGAGATAAATGAAGAATGCAGAAGAAAGACTCGATGCTCGCAAATGATAAAGACCAAGTACGCAACATAGAGGAAATGTTAATGCAACGCAAAAAAACCCTAAAATAAGGCAATGCGCAAATGTTAAAGTATGATTCCGCAAGTGTTGACCATTTTTAGACGTCTACATTTTGCCCCTCTTTGAGACAATGTGATTTTAAGCGTTGTTTCAAAGAACAATAATGAAAATGCCCCAGACAACTAACAATGACATACGCATGCCCCCTCGAGGAATTGGCCGAAAACATGCAGAAAAGAGGCCAATTGATCGATAAAAATGATAGGATCAAACGGACCAACAATCGGAGATTGGATACACAAAGGACAAGCAATTGAAGGTGCAAAAGACCATGACCAACATAAGATGGAGAGAGTGCACATCCATCTATGCACTGACAAAGATCTATAAATGAGACAAAGAGAGTGGAAATTGCTCATTTGCACTAGCCAAAGAGGAGAATTTGTTGCTCTGGAAAAGGACACGTGCAGAGAGATGGCGAACATTCCAAGGGCAGATCACCTTGAAGAACATGTATGCACATACAGATGATCGGACGACGCGGGAGCAGCGGTATGTATCTCAAAAACCCATGTTTTCAATTTTATGAATTTGACTTGCTTGCGGGACATTGCGGGGCCCACAGGGAATGCAGAAATTGTCGTCTGCGCTTGTGTAGGGTGAATTCTGCACTTGTGTAATGTCTTCTACACTTGTGTAGGGTACACAGGTGCAGGTTACGCTACACAAGCGCAAGACTTGTCACGCAGGCGCAATTGTGCAGTGTAAACCCTAATTTGGTCAAAATTGGCATGCGAATGATCCGAAAAGGGGGGATAAGAATAGGATAGGTCAAAATAGAGGAAAAACACCCTGATTTGGACATGAAATGAGGAAATGCAACCTGTAGGAGCAAACCCTAAAACTGACAAAATATGCCCCAATTGTGATGCAGAGTCGATAGTATCCATTGATCACGCGGGAGAACTGACCTGACTGCTTCATGTTATGACATAGACTCAGGAGCACTGATAGAGATACATTAGCAAGACTTGGAATATACTATATCACATTCATGCCTGAGATTAGGGCAAACACATGACTACTGACCACATTGGCAGAGTGATGGCATTCGGAGACCTCCTCGTTCCATCTGGCAACTAGAGAGGCGACTGTGACACTAGAGGATGTATGGTGTATCCTCCACATTCTGATTCATGGAGAGATGGTAGAGTATGACCTGGTGATAGGGAGAGACACTTTGTGCAGATTATTTGAGTGTGCCATAGATGATCTGGATATTGTAGAGAGGGAGATCGACTGGGAGACCATGGCATCAGAGTATGATCGGCGATATGTGGTGATAGTAGTGGTTATAGCATGCTTATTAGTAGGAGACAAATGAGGACATGGATTCCCTATTGGATGCAGAAGAGTGTTAGAGTGGATGGCGATAGAGGGGATGGTGTACGCATGGGGACCATGTGTACTGGCTATGCTGTATTTTCAGTTGCATCAGATAGCATATCAGGGAGTGCAGACTTTGAGCTGTGGAGTCACATTGTTACAGGTATGGGCATTTGAGCACATAGCCATATGTCGACCAATTGTAGAGAGACAGGTATTACCACACCAACCATATGTGTATTGCTATGGAGGAGCACTGAGATAGGGTCCATTTGGATACATATTATATTGGCGACATGAGCTAGATAGACTGAGAGAGTTCACATGGAGGCCATATCGTGATTGCCCTGGATGGTCAGATGATAGTGATGAGCTACCGTATTGTAGACAGGAGAGGTACCTGATTGGGCGACCAGTGAATCGCCAAAGAGTGATTGAGATGTACCTGCCAGAGAGAGTCAGATGAAAATTTGGAGAGAGGCAGGATGTACCTAGGAGGACTGCACACTCTGCCCGATCTCACAGAGAGACGAGTCAATGGGGGAGTATGATTCAGCCACACATAGCATATGCTGACTTCACATAGCTACAACAGAGACAGTGGGATTGGAGATCAGATGTGGAGCATGTCAGGATGATAGAGGAGTATGAGAGATGGTTTGCACGACGATGGCCAGTGCCATTGATAGATCTGGACATTCCAGTACCGAGGAGACAGGAGGACTTCCCATTCACAAGAGAGGAGGAGGGAGATGATGAGGACGAGGAGGATGAGGGTGGTGATGAGGATGAGGGGGATGATGAGGACAGAGATGAGGATGGGGATGACGAGGATGAGCTAGATTCAAGCGAGCAGGAGGCATTGCAGGATATACCCATAGAGTCAGAGATAGCTAGCATAGAGGAGATGGAGATGTGCAGGGCTACCATAGCGAGTCAGCATGATCACATTGTGACTTTAGAGAGATAGAATGCCATCTTGAGGATAGAGCAGGATCAGTTCAGAGCGGAGATAGCCAGACTGACAGCGGCTTGAGATACAGCAATAGCTCAGGTACAGCGAGAAGAACAGCAAGTCACTGAGTATATTAGGTCGATTAGGGATGTTAGTGCACGTGAGATGGCATAGATGTTGGTAGAGACCAGAGAGGAGATACACCATTGGAGGACACTATATGAGAGTGCAGTTCCACCAGAGCAGAGAGCAACTTCATATCGGGCACAATCGAGGACAGAGAGCCGGGCATGCTCTCGGAGGTCATTGAGCAGCATGGGGGTGAGTGGACCTATGAGACCACCACATCCAGGACCAGAAGGGACATCATCCTTGAGACATGGCAGGGATGAGGAGGACAGAGGGAGCACCCAGTGACAGAGGCACGTACTCCTTATGATAGACAGTGGACATTATGTAGTTTGATATTATATAGTCAGCATGTGGGCCATACTTAGGACAGACAGTCCAATTTTGTACTCCGATATTATGTTGATATATGATATGATATGCATCGATATGATGGGATGCAATGTGTTATGACTGATAGTTATTTTCCATGTATGGATGACTTATGCAAGGTTTTATGTACCATTGTGGAACATGTATGGATATATTTTTTTATGTGTTTTTGATGCATTTATAATATGAAATGGATAAAATGCTTGATATGATGCTCGATGTGATGTTTGATATAATGCAAATGTACTAACCAATGAATGCAGGATGCAGCATATGTGTTTGGGGAAATCGGAGCACTAGACCGAACTGACTATCTAAACTGACGGAAGAAATGTTAGTAAGAAGAAATGAGACAGAGGACAGTTAGAGATGAAGAAAAACTTGCTTTCAGTAATGCACTTTGTAGGTGAGAACCTTTATTTAATGTAGCAAAACAAATGCATAGCATCATGGCATTGAAGGCCAGAGCTGAAACGCAACCCTTTTTGCAAAAGACAGACACATCGTAGACAAACAACAATCACAACAAAAAAGAAAGGGACCATGAACCATCCCGGTCACTCTAAATCACTCAGTGACATCATCAAGCAACATAGGAACATGATCGAAGAGAAATAAGTAAATGATAAGACTCGCTAATTCCAACAAGTCAAACAAACATCTTGATCTTCATTGTCAAAAGTGGAAAACAAGAATGATCATATCAGCCGGACACTAGTAGGCTATGAGCTGAATTATTCAACATAATAAGTCATAAACATTGAATATCTTTGTTTCAAAATTCATGTCACTTTAGGCTAGGTTTTGCATAGTCCAACTTAGGTCCTAGGACATATTACCATCTCCCTTCATTTTAGTCCTTTTCATTGCAAGCGTCCTCATTTTGTACTTAGGTTCAAAATCATTTCCCTACATTTGCATTTCATTGTCATATCCAAGCAAGATTTCCATTGAGGTGATATTCGTGCATTATCCTTGTCATGCTAAAATTAGGTCTTGCCTAGGTTGCATTTTGCATATTCCAAGTCATTGGTCTTCACATATCCTTATCATTGTATTGTCATCTTGTCCTGGCTTCATCTTGTCATATCATATCCTTAGATCATTTTCATTTCATATCCTAAGTCATTGTCATAATCATTGCCTTCTTGCATTTAGTCTCAAAAATTTGGTTTGTCAAACTTAAAAAAATCAAAACTTTGGATGATACCCTAAGTTGTTGTTAGGGAGTCTTGACCTTGTCTAAAATTTGTCCTTTCATTAATATCATTTTTGTCAAACCTATCTTAGTATCCAAGCATATAGGTGAGACATTGTCAATTTGTCCTATTTTCATTTGGTCCTTTGTCCTTTAAGGTCTTGACTTCATTTGAATTTCCCAAGGTTGTGTCTTTAGGTTTGCATTCCAAAAAGTTTGTCAAAATCTTGAAAAACAACAAAAACATTAAGTTGCATTGTCATCCTTTTAGGTTGCATTTGTCAATCCCAAAAACATTGCATAGTGACATGTCTATTGAAACAAGGTTCCAAGCACCAATGATGCAACAAAGTTTGACATATCAACCAACAATGCAATCGAATTTTAGTCCAAGGCAATCACAATTATATCCAACCCAACAACAAGGCAATATCGGTCAAACTTTTTATGATGAAACAAGGCTCCAAATACAAAAACTAGAGGAAAAACTAGTTCGAGAAAAAGAGATCTTGGAACAAAAAGTGAAAAATAGTGAGAAGATTAGATCCCAAATGTCCAGAACATTTAAAAAATTTCAAGGTCCAAACCCAAAATTTGAGCCAATTGATGTAAAAGCTCTTATCGAACGATCAGACATACCAGCTCTCATCTCTCAAATAGAGATGATGAAACAATTTCAAAAAACAAGTACAAATTTCAATCAAGTCCCAAATCAAAATTCATTTGGTCAAATTTCATTCAATCAAATCTCGAATCAACAACATATCCAACAGACACAACCAATGGTCCAACATATACAACCAATGGTCCAATTTCAACAATATGTCCAACCGACTGTCAAGTATCAACAACAAACTCAATGGACAACTCAGTATCAACAACTACAATCACCAATTCAAAAACAAAACTTGCAACATGCACCAAGCCAAATTTTGAACATGTCAAACCAATTTGATCAACATCTAGTTCGAAATCAAAACATGACATCAGACCATAACCAACTCCTTTTCAAACAAGTTCAAATTCCAGATACAACTATGTCAAAACCTCGAAAGAAAGGTGGCCTTATTGCAAGGATCTTAAGGAAATTACCAAGTGAGTTCTTTGAGGAAGATCAAGATAATACACTTATGTCTAGCAATGGCTCATCCATCCAACAAGAATTTGACCCTCAATTTGCCTCCACTTCCCCTCCCATTGCATCATATTTTGAAGTTTCACAAGAGCAATTTACACCATTGCCTCCAAATGATGTATCAAATAATGCATCCTCCCAAGGATTGTTTGCCACAGAAATATATGCTAATCAATTCATTTATACAAATCCCTTGTACTATTTGGAAATGCAAGATTTAATGCCATCAAATGCTTCTCTTTTAGAGAGTCCCATTCAAATTCCATCCCCTTCATGCCAAAGCATTGATCCCTTGCCAAAATGCCCCATGCATTTCCAAAGTCCAACCCCATGTCAAGAGGATAATTTAGAGCATGAAGAAACATGTCTTGAAATAGATGAAGATCAAGATCGTGAAACCTTATCATCCCATCCAATTGTTGACTAGGATCTCATCTTCCCAGAAACTCATGATGATTCCCCTATTCTTGTCCATCCTATCCAAAGTCCTATTGACACTCCATTCCCTGAGGAAGATCAAGATATCCCAGTCCATCCAATCCTAAACGATCCCCTTCCATTTCATGAAAAAAATGTCCTTTCAAATCCCATTGACATTCCACTTCCTAAGAAAGATCAAGATATCCCTTCCATCCTTTCCGATGATCCCATTAAAAGTCAAGAGCAAAGCACCTTTAAAGAGGATTCCAATGATATTCCTCCTTGTCAAGATCAAATTATTCCTTCAAATCCTCCACAAGATCCTTTTTTTCCTCCATCTCCTTATCTTAATGCTCCATATACACTCCAAGATCTCATTCCTTTTGATGATCCCATTATTTCTCCCATTCCATCTCTTGAAGAGCCTGTCATTGAACCATGTCCACTACACAATCCTAGTCCCCCTCATGATCCTAATCCCCCTCATGATTCTAACATGTCAGTGCAAGATGTTCATGAACCCTCGACATGCATAATGGGTTCTTCCACTTTGGTGCAATCCGATCCACTTCAAGATCTCATTATTTCTCTTATATCATATCCACCTCATAATGGACTCGCGTCTTCTTCCCAAAGAAAAGAGTATCCTACAAGTCAAGATATTCATAAAGGCAAAGGAGTAGACCTTCAAGAGAAAGAACCCCTCCATATCAAAGAAGATATTAAGGCTCATGTCTACACAACTCACTCTCAAGACATTGGTATCCCTCCTCCAAATTCAAAACATACACCTTCCCCATCTTAGGTCCTTATATTCCTTTGTCCTCTATGCAAGGTCAGAAAAGGCACACATCCTTGAGTAAATTTCATCCATCCAAAAGAACTCCATTTCATTCATATCCATCCATGCATTCCTTTCCCCCTCCAAGCAATTCGGATGCCAAGTATAAACGTCATAAGTCTAGCAATCCACATGTATTCAAGGATCAACATGTCCAATATAATCGACATGTCAAAACAAAGAACAATATGATCTATAAAGAAAAATAAATATACAAAAGGCCACAAAGGCCCATTGCTCAAAAATAAAAGTCAAAATATATATGGGTTCCTAAATCCTTGGTGCAAGCAATGCACTCCAAGGAACCACAAAAGCATGAAAAATCAAAAACCATGTGGATCCCTAAGCGGCTCCTTGAAGCACAAAAGCCTAAAGAAACATCCAACTTGGCATCCAAAATTGCTATTCCTCCATCCAAACCTCTCAAATTTGTTCCTCCATCAGCTCCTTCTTCCATTTTGGGCCCTTATGTCCCAAAATCCATAGCCTTTCCTTCCTCAAAATCTCAATATCCAAAATACATTTTTTCTCCATCAGTCCATCACCCCTCAAGGTGTGTGCCAATGTCAATCTTGCCAACATTTCTATCCACTCAAGAACAATTCTTCCAATACCCTGTCCGTTATCCAATGCATATTTTCCATCCTTCGATCCCTTTGATCCAATCCTTTGCATAAATCCTTGCCTTAGTTTCATCTCTTTTTCCATGTCCTTATCCTATCAACGTCTTTGAGCATGCTTTTAAAGGTCATGGTCCATTTTTTTCAAGGCTACTATCCAAACAAAATGATGTTCAAATCCTTCTTCCATCCCCTATCATGTGTCCATCTTCTCTTGAAAAAGTCAAAAAAAAAAAAAAAAAAGTGAAAAAAAAGACAAAAAAAAGAAAAAAAGTAAAGCAAAAAAATTATTCGTCCACTGGTGAAAACCTGGCAAACAGGCACCTTGGGCAAGTACCATGATGAAAACCTGGCAAACAGGCATCATGCGTAATTTATGAACTTCTTGCACACCACACTTGGGGGTAGGTTTCCTCCTTCACATCCTTTTGTCCTTCATTGTTCCATTATCCTATCATACCATGTCATACCCTTCATATCCTATTGTCCCTCATGTCTAGTTTCCCTTTCCACCTTTGATTTTGACAAGGCTGAGGATCATCATGAGCATCATGCATCTTGTTCACAGCTTTTAGTCCATCATAGCTTTTGGTCTTTATCCATTTGCTTATTATAACCTTTCATCCATATTCCCTGTCTTATTGCAACTTTCTGCCACTATCCCTTAGCCAATCCCAACCTTCAGTCCATGTCCCTTATGCATTCTTGGTCTTGCTTATCCTATCCATATCTTATCACTATCCATACACTCTTTTTCATTCCTTGATCTTGATCTGACATAAGGACGCAAAATTTAAACATGGTCTCAAAAACCTCTTGACATGTCCCTCATGCCGTGTCACTGCTTCACATTGTCATATCTAGTCTCTTGTCCCATCACGCAATAGCCCTTGAAAATTACATTCGTATTGTCTCCATAATAAAAGGCCTTTGTCTTCCCTCTATCCACCAACATTTCAGAAAGCCTATTTATTCACCTGTCATATTCCTTGCCTTGCTAGACACTAGGGGCAAAATCATAAAAATTGAAAAATGTCCTGAAATAATCCAAAAACATTCATATAATGTCCTGAAAAAATCCAAAAAAAAATGAAATAAAGTCCTGAAAAAATCCCTAAAAAAATCAAATAATGTCCTGAAAAAATCCCTAAAAATCAAAAAAAAAGTCCTGAAAAACTCCCTAAACATCAAATAAAGTCCTGAAAAAACGAACACAAAAAAATTGTAAAAAACTCGAAAAGAAAAAAAAAAAATGATCCCTTTGTGCATAAGATAGATCACTGAGCATCTCTCCAACGACACGCAATCACACATTGTGCTTTAATGAAATCATGCATAAACAAATGAACTTTTTCAATCAAACCAGACATTCAAACTAATTACAATTGTCTTATCAATCGAACATCAACATCAATATCATTTGACCTTGTCACCACTATCATGGGTCTTATACAGAGTGTGGTATACTCGAAACCAGACTGTGTCTTGTCTTAGACGGGGGTACCGCATGTCCTGAAACCAGACAGCATGATCGTCCTATCAACACTTTCAACTTTTGACAATGATGATCACAATGTTTGTTTGACTTGGTTGAATTTGTGCATCTTATCTTTTTATTGATTTATCTTTGGCTTCGATCATGTTCCTATGTTGCTCAAGGATGTCACTAAGTGATTTAGAGTGACCGGGATGGTTCATGGTCCCTTTCTTTTTGTTGTGATTGTTGTTTGTGGAATGTTTGTCCCAAACTAGGGCAACTATATCATTGGGTGTATGTGATAAGAATGTTCGCTTTGTGAACGCCGCACATACCTCGACCCTTGATGTATGCACCCTAGGATGCTTCACTCATTCCTTGTGTGCGATGTGTCTATTTTTTGCAAAAAGGGTTGCGTTCCAGCTTTGGCCTTCAATGCCATGATGCTCTGCATCCACTTTGCTACATTAAATAAAGGTTCTCACCTACAAAGTGCATTGGTGAAAGCAAGTTTTTCTTCATCTCTAACTGTCCTCTGTCTAATTTCTTCTTACTAACATTTCTTCCATCAGTCTTGGCGATCTGTTTGAACCTATCATTTTTTGTCATTCTTATCGATCAATTGGCCTCTTTTCTGGATGTTTCCGGCCAATTCCTCGAGGGGGCATGCATATGTCATTAACATTGTTTGGGGCATTTTCATTATTGTTCTTTGAAACAACGCTTAAAATCGCATTGTCTCAAAGAGGGGCAAAATGTAGACGTCTAAAAATGGTCAACGCTTGCGGAGTCATACTTTAACATTTGCGCATTGCCTTATTTTAGGGTTCTTGCATTGCATTAACATTTCTCCTATGATTCGCACTTGGTCTTTATCATTTGCGAGCATCGAGTCCTTCTTCTGCATTCTTCAATTGTCTCGCTTTTGAATTTGGTCTTGTCGATAACAATCTTCAGTCATGATTTTGGTCGATCTTATCCTATCGCATCAATGTGCGTGCTCATTTGGCATATTTTGACATCATCAATCCTAATCGATGGTGGAATTAGGGTTTTGTCCTCTTATCAATCTTATCATTTTGCGATCGATTTGACATCGATCCTTGTCCTTTCTCAATTGTGTCAATTTGGATCAATTAGTCATTGTTCCATGTCAATTGGCACATTTTATCAATCAAATCACTTATTAGCATTGGTCATTTATCAAGTTAGAATCATGATCAAATCGAATCGATATCAATTATCTTTTGTCAAGACCTAATTATCATTCTTGCATTTTCTAATTCATCTTTTAGGGTTTCATGATTTTATTCATTTAACCCTGTTTGACATTTCCCCCTCTAGGATTAATAATTTATTTATTTATCCTAGGTCTTCGTGTCACAATTAAATGTTTAATTTAATTGGCTAACTAATTATTCCTCTTTTTGTGAATTAATTAATAAATGACAAATTATTAATTAATTTACCTAATTTTCTAAATTCACTTAATTCCTAAGTTCCTAATTTTCATCAATTTCTAATTCCTAATTTCCTAATCTCTAATTTTCAATTCTCTCCTATTTTCCTCCTAATTTCATCGGAATGACATTTCAATTTGTCATAATTTGTCATAATTGACAATCAATCAATTTTGACATAGAAAGTTGTCATAATTTTGTCATGAATTATCAATCAATCAATTTTGCATAGAAAGTGCAAATTTGTCATAATTTGTCATAATTGACATTCTTGATTTGCAATTTCCATTTGAATCTCTTCATGCTAATTTGATCTTTTCTCCAATTTGTCTATAAATTGGATGAATTTCTTCAATCCCAACTAATCACATTATCGAACAAATCACTTTTTCGAATCACATTTATCGAACGAATCACTTTTTCGAATCACATTATCGAACTAATCACTTTTTCGAATCACTTTGTCGAATCAATCACGCTTCGAGTATTCTTGCGCTACTATCTTGTCTACGTGCTTTCATCTCATGTGTATGCACTTGTAGGTGAGATCCACAAACAAAGCTATTTGAAGAAGAAAGAAGGACAATGGAGTCACATGAAGGAGACATTCAAGTCTGCATTTGGTTTGCTTAAGTTTTCAATCTTGAATATCTTGTTTTCATATCTCTATTGGATGTAATTAGGATTGATCATTGCATTTGAGCTTTTGTGATTGAGCTATGACTAATATTGATTTGCTTTGATGATTTCCGATTTCCTAGCTACAAGGATAAAACAGAAGAATGAAACAGGAAAAAAAAAAAAAAAAGGAAATATCCTCACATGGGAGGATAAATAGAGATAATTAATAAATAAGATTTATTAATTATCTCCTTACAAAAATCAAATAAAGTTGAATTAATAGATAAAATTTATTCATTATCTTTATTTTGGAGAAAGATAGATATGATAAATTAATAAAAATGGTTTATTAATTTATTGCTCATATTTATGAATTGGTTAATTAAATAAAATAAATCTATTTAATTAATGGATAAAGGAGACAAATAAATAAATTATTTAATTTATTTATTTAGGACTTAGAAGAATTGTTAGTAAAAGGGGGTTTTATTAATTAATTAAACCTAAGAGGCACCATGCGCATGATATCTTAAAAAATAGGAGACAGAGGTGTTGACCATTTTTTAGTGTCTACATTTTGCCCCTCTTTGAGACAATGTGATTTTGAGTGTTGTTTCAAAGAAAATTAAAAAAATGATCATGCCCCAACAAACCAAGGAATGGAGGTAGGATGCCCCCTCGAGAGATTGTTTATGTATGAAAGAAATGCATGATCTCTCAAAAGAAAAGAAGAATGTTAGGTGAAAGAGAAAATATGATGAAAGATAAAAATGCTAGTAAGAAGGGAAGAATGTTAATGGAATGTAGAAAAAGGGTTGATTGATACCAAATGAAGAAATTCTCAATTGATTAGTGAACCAAGGGAAACTTTAACGCAAAGTTAGTAGGTTAGTTAAATCCAAATAAGGATAAAATCTACATGAAAACAACAAGCTAACTAGATTATACCTTGCAACAAAGGAGTCTCTCTTGTTCCTCCGATTGAGCTGGCTAAAGTAGAGGCGCCCTTGTGCTCCACTTGTTTGGATATGTTCTTCTTGATGGATGTGGAATGCTCTCCAAATGCACAACAAGGTTAGTGGATTAAGATTGGCTTTGGATTATGATGGATGAGGAATGGATAGATTTGGATGAAAAGGGATTTGTCTTGGATGAGGGATTATTTGGATATTATGAGGATATTATGTGGATATGATAGGAGAAGATAGAGGAAGAAAGGGGTAGCATAAGATTAGAAGAAGATTCCATGTGGTCATTTGTGAGGAAATGAGCCTCCAATTTATAGATTGGAGGAGGCCAATTGAGGGTCAATATTGATTTGGGTATGAAGGGTTGAGATTGATTTGGGATGGAAGAAATGGATCAAGGTGTATTGGCAGAATAAAAAGGAATATAAAATTCCTTGGGGAAAGGAGAGAGGAATTAAAAATTCCAAAATAAAGGATGCGTGGGAAGACTAAATTGATAAAGGAATTAAAAATTCCTTGGGAAGAGGATGCATGGGGAGATTCAAGGAATTTGAATTTCTTTGAAAGGATCAAAGGTGATGTGACATGAGTGGAGGAATATAAAATTGGAGAATAATGATAAGTATGATTAAGGAAGAATTAATTAGGCTGAGTGGGCATTAGGAAAAAGTGATTTGTAAGAATCACATGACTTGATTTAATTAATTAAAATTAATTAACTAAGAGGAATTTAGAAGACTTAATAGTTTGGTTGACTTTAGAAGAATAGAGAAATAATTAATTTATTTGATAAATTAATCATTGAACTATAGTGACAAGATTGATTTGATTTAATTGACCTTAAGAAGGGAATTAACACAATTAAATTGGTTAATTATGATGACAGACTTAAATTAATTAAACATTAATTTAATTAATTTTAGGTGTCTACATTTTGCCCCTCTTTGATATAGCGTCATGAAGTGATGTTATATCAAAGAGTAAAACACAGTGGATGATGAGGATAAGGACTAGTAGCTTGATGCCTCAGTCATGAGATGAGGAAAATGATGAGGAGGAAGGATGACAAGGAAGTGATGGTATTCCCCCTTGAGAGAACAAGCGGGTTCAAAGAACATGAGTGTGCTCTCGAAATGGATTAGAAGACTAAATAATGAAAGAATGAAGATGATGAAAGACAAAATAAAAGAATTGGAGCCTCTAAGATAGATGAATGAAATAGAGTGGATAGGATTTCTTGTTGTGCGGATATGGAGAGCAAACTTAGTTTTGATATTGCCAAGGATGATCTACACCATTGATTATAGGAAGCAGGATGTCATGAAAACCCAAGGCGTGGACTGACTCTCAAACAAAAAGGTATGCCTTGCACATAATCATGCAAGTGTTAATAAACACAAATGGAGGGTTGCCAGTACATACAAGGGAAATCTTCAAACACACCATACCATAAAAACTATGCCCCATTATACACCAGCCAAGACATACCAAGATATAGGATGATCAAGGCAGTCCTAAACAAGTAATGTCCTGGGACACAAGGTAATCATGCAAACAACATGCAAATGGCCAACTAATATCTATTGCCAAGAGTAGGACATGGATTTGGATAGTCTATCAGACATGGGAAGGATACATCCCAATGGGCAAGGTGATGGATTTGGATAAACTGCCAGACATGGGAAGGATGCATCCCGATGGGCATGGTGTGAAAAGATTGATGGGAGGCAACAAATAAGCTGGTTGTGCAAGGTGTGCAGATGGGAGGATTGCCACTTGGATTTGGTTAGCACATTATGGATGGGTGTTTGGATTATGTGCAAGTCAATATAAGCTTAGATAGATGGGAAAAACTCAGTTTTCATTGGTAAAAACTCAGTGTGATGGGGATTATAAATGGATTGGATAATATGGGAGGGAGATTAATGATTGAATAGGATTGGATGAGATGGGGAATATGATTGGATTGGATTGGATGAGATGGGGAATACGATTGAATATGATAGATTTGGATGATAGATGGGGAATATGACTGAATGGATAGGATTTGATTGATAGATGGAGAATATAATTGAATGGATAGGATTTGATTATGGATATAGGATAAATGGATTGGAACCATGAAAAGGGAGAACCAAGGTTTGGTAAAAGGATGGATGAATGGAGGGAGATATTGTTTGGATAGGAGATAGATGGATTGAGTGGATAAATATGGATAGGATATGGAGGAATAAAGGATGGAGGGTAGGATGATGAAGACCCAAGGACTATGTTGCAAAGGAATGCAATGCCCCACACTAGTGGAATTAAGGATGGAAGGATGGTGGATAAAGATGTATGAGATGGAAGGATAATGTGTAATGGATATGGATGGTAGAGGAATTAAGGTTTGTGTGTTCCAAAGCATGCATACACATTATATTGCCTCTAACATGATCAAGACCAAAGATAGGAACGGAGGATGCATTTGGATAGGATGAGGGATATGAGATGGAGGATATGGATAGGATATTCAAGATCAAAGATAAGAAAGGAGGATGGACTTAGATAGGATGTGGATAGGGGATAAGGAGGATGTGGATGGTAGGATGACATGGATGAAGCTTTCCCCCAAGTGTAGAGTGCAAGAGGATGAGGGGATTACACATGACACTTGTTTACCAAGTTTTCATCATGGTACCTACCCAGGCACCACAAGAAGTGGTTTTCACCATTGAATGCATTTTTTTTTTGTTTTTTGTTTTATTTATTTAATTTTTTTGGGAATAGTCTGGATGGATAGGGATGAGGATAAGTGGATGTAGATAAGTGGATTTGGAAGACAGTGAGTGTGTGATAGGATAGAGGAAGGACTCAAGCATCAAGTTCCATGGATAGTATCCCTTAGAGATGCTCTTCATTGAACCAAAACAACTGGAGGTATGCTCGTAGAGGTTGGTAGAAATAGATGGGGATATGGAATGGATGAAAGATGGATGGGGATAATGATTTATGTAAAATTTTGAATGAAAGGGACAGGATTACGAAAAATGGATGTTGGTTAATGGATGGGGTTATGAAAAACTAATGGGTAAATGGATGGGGATTTTGGGAAGATCAACATTGGCACACACCTTGAAGGGTAGTGGAGTGGTGGAGGAGAGGGTTTTAAATTAGATGGTGGATAAAATGTGGATTTTGGGAAATGTGGACCCAAAATGGATTTTTAAAATGGGGGATTGGATGACTTATGAGTGGAGGGAGCTTTTGGATTAACAAGTTTGGATGCAAATTTGGATTTTACTTTGAGATGCATTTCTTGTATGAGTAGTTTGGGAATCCACATAGGTTTTTATTTTTTCTTTTGCGGCCTTTGTGGCCTTTTGAATTTTTCTTTCTTTTGGATCATATTTTTCTTTTCTTGAGCATGTCTTTTTGAGGAGACATGTTGATCCTTTGATTTTTGTGGATTCTTGACTATATGCTTTTTAGATTTGGCATCCAAACTTATTTCAATAGAAATGATACGGGTGTATGAGGATGGATGTCTTATGGATTTTATGGATGGTGGGATGATGGAGGGAAAGTGTTGGGAGGGATTCAATGATATGTGCCTTTGTTGATATTTCTTAGGGATTATTTGAGGTGATGTAGTGGTGGATGGAGGGATGTAAGGACCCAAGATGGATGGATGGAATGGAGGATTTAGCTTTAAAACATAGGGTCCTAAGATGGATGTGGATGATGGGGGATGGTGGGGGATGGTGGGATTTTGATTTATATGAAGGGCTTTTAGATTTAGAAGGAATAGGAGATGTACCAATTTCTTGAGCATTTATTTTCCCATTAGGATACATATTATTTTGGGAACAAGGTGTGAGTCCATTTTGAGGGAGATGAGATATGGTAGGAGGATTAGGATCTTATGGGGGATTAGGATCATGCAAAGGATTAGGATCATGTGTGGGATTAGGATCATGCGGAGGATTAGGATCATGTGTGGGATTAGGATCATGCGGAGGATTAGGATCATGTGTGGGATTAGGATCATGAGATAGAGAGGAAGGAATCTTTTGATCTTGACTTGGGAGGGGAACATGTGTTGGAGTGGGAGAGACTATTGGGTCTTGAGATGGAAGGGGACCATGTGATGGAGGGAGAGGATTGGATGTAGGGATCATATGATCATGAGTGGAAGTGGAGAGGATGATATCATTAGATGGAGTGGAGAATACACATGGATTTTGAGATGGAGAGGTATCATGAGATGGATGAATGCTTTAAGCTTGAGGTGAAGAGCAAGCTATGCTAGCATGTATTGGAACAAGCTCTTGGCATGTTTGGAGTTGTGGGGATTGTATGATGGAGGAGAATATGGAAGCTCTAACTTGGGTAGATGGAGGGATGATGTTAACATGAAGCTGGGGGGATTGAGGTTTGTCTTGATTTGGAGGTGATGGAGGTGGATGGAGGACTTGAGAAGTTTTGGCAACTCAGTTTCGAGGTGGGGATTTTGTCTCCTTTACTAGTATGCCTTGGATAAGATTATGGATTAAGGACTTGGAGGATGGGGATGATGCGGATTTTAGAGGATTAGGATTGTAACATCATAAAATTGCAACCCTTGCAATTTTGATCGCATTTTAGGCCCTCACCTTTGCGACTACAACTCCCTACTCAATTGGGACCCCTCTCAGCATCATCATTACAAATTTCCTCCTGTTTTAGCCTTGGTATCACCTCAGGACCCTGTCCAGCCCCAAAATAGGGTAGGACAGGGGCATCACTCCCCTGTCCCCCTTGGACAGGGGTGTGGTGCCCATGTCCTCCCTCTTAGAGTGGCCCTAAGATGGGTCCATCTGACCCTTGGACCTAATTTTCTCTTTGGGATTCAATCTCCCCTATGTCGGCCTTCGATGAGATAAAAATTATCCTCCTAGGAAAGTATAAAAAGGGATTTATTCCTCTCATTCGCATGAGCAAAAATTCAGTGGGAGGCCTGCATTATCATCATCAAGAGTTCAAGTGTTCAAGTCTTCAAACATCTTCTTCTTCGTGTGTCTTCTTCATTTATCCATTGGAGCAACATTTCAACATTCATTTGCAAGTATGTGTGTGTTAGGGTTTTGTCATGTTACATGCCATTTCATGCAACACTTGTGATTACATTCGAGAAGCAAAGCAACTATCATCAACAAATTGCAGACCTACAAGGTATACATTTCCATTATTTACATTAAGCATTTGATTTTACTTTCTTTCAAGGTTGATTCTTCAACCGGGGTTTGAATAAGGCAAACCCTTATCCACAACCCTTCTTCCCTTCTTTTCTTTGTGTAGGTTGCAGGTGCGCAACTGTAATTGCAGATTTAGGCTTCATTTGCAGAGACGGAAAAACCCTTTTTGGTGCGTGGATTTTTCAAAGGACTGGGTGCAACTTCAACTCGGTTTTGATGACTTTTCTCCAAATTTGTAGGGCAGGTCCATATCAGTTTAAGCACCTCATATCAAAAGTTACAGCGTGATCCTAAATCGGTAGCTCCTTATTTCACCCATTTTGTCTTCATTTTTTGCATAGTCAACAAGTCAACTCTTCTACTTACAAAAGAGGGTAAATTGCATTGCACCCTTGCAATTCACTTAGTATTCAAATCCTTATTCACTCTAGGGTTTGGATCTAGTGAATGCAACCCCTCTTTTGAATGTAAAGTATCTCCCAAGTGAAAATCATCCTAGTTATTTTCTTTCTCTCTCCTAAGTGCGGAATCACTAGGGTTCAATTTTCCACTTTACAAGGATTATGTGGAGGTTTGGTAATAGATGGAGGATTGGTATTATGGATTGGGGGAGAAGATAGAGGTATAGATGTTGGATCGAAAGGGTATGTGGATGAGTGATAATATGAAGGCATGGATGGGGAATAAGATGGATTTCCCTTTTCAAAGGTAGAGGAAGGATAAGGAATATAAGATGGATTATTCGAATTGAATATAATTTGGTGAGATGGAATGGATAAAGATAGCGTAGATGGATTGGGGGTTATGGGATTGACTTGGTAAGTGGGTTGGGGTGGGAGACATGAGTAGATGGAGGTTGGATATAATTGAGGTATGCATGAGTTGGATGGGCATGGTTGATAGGGTGATCCTTGAACTTCCATAACCCTTTTCTCATACCAAGCCATGATGAGAATGAGGGGATAAAAGTGATGAGATGATGCTAGATGGAGATGAGGATTAAGACTTAGCAAATTCGGATTGGATTGAGGATTAATTGGATTCGATTTAATTTTCATGGATTGGATTGGAATTGATTTGATTTGATTGGATTGGTCCTTGGCTTAGGACAAGATTAATTTGGATTGGTCCTTGGATTAGGACAAGATTGATTTGGATTAGGATGACCCCTTATCCTCTAGATTAGGACTTTAGATGAGAACTTATGATGTGGACCATAAGCAAGGTGACAACCAATCTAGGTAAAATTTAGACCTTTGCAATTGATCAACCTTCTTCTACTTAGGGTAGCCTTACCTTCCTAAGCAAAAGAGGGTAAAATGATTAGGGTTTTGATCAACCCAAATTGATTAAGCAAAGGTACTTGGGGGAGATTCTTTCCCCAGCACAAAAGCTAATTGATTGATTGATTAAAGATAAAGGTCTAAATTAAACTTTCACAAAGCGTTGACCTTAGGATGAGGTTGATTGATTGATTGATTGGATAATTTGATTGATTGGGTTGATTAGGATCGATTGGAATTTTGGAAATTTGATTAGGTTAATGTGATAAGTCCTTGAGGATGGAATGAAAATGATTGTGGAAGAATGGATTGGAGGTATGAAGAGGAAGGGGAAGGTTACCCCAGATTGGATTAATGATAGAATAGAGATATTGGTTGGGTATTAATGATTGTTTAGATGGATGAAAATGGATTAGGGATTTGATATGGATGAAGATGAGGGAAATAGGGGTTTGATAATGACAAAGAGGAATTTGAAGGGGTGGTGTTTTATACTAGTTCTACTCTTGGCAAGAAGACATAGAAAACACATTAGCCATTGACACAAATAGAGGCTTCAAGCATAGCATGCTATCCTAGGAAGTTGGTTGAGGAGGAAAACCTCTTCCTTACTGACTCAAGTACACACCCAATAGCTAATCAGAATACGGTCGCTGAGTCTCGCATGATGGATCCTCAACATTGTATTAGTTGACTCCAAACACTAATGGGGGCACAATATGGCAAGTCTCTTGGGGGAGTTAATATCTCCCTTGCACAAAGATTATCCACCTTTCGGAGGTGAATCGGGTAGCTTCTATTCCTAGGGTTCTTAGTAAGGGTTTTCATTCAAAGACTATCCTTTGTAGTCGCACAAGCACGATTGAGGACTATACCCCAACAAAGTACCAAGCACAATAGTAGTCACGTAAGAATGATTTAGACCTCAAGGGCCCTACAAAGTGCTCGATATGAGAGTAAACTCAGATAGCTCCATCCTCCGAGATTTTCATCTAAAAAGGTGATTTGATTATACTGAGTTGGAATGCTTGGGTTCAGCTGTACTCACTTTGGTCGTTCTCCTATCACCAATGCCTGTGCGAAGTGCCAGGCAAATCGGGAAGGCAGACCCTCTAAAGGTAAAAACATGCAATCAAAATAAAATAGGACATGGAATACATGATGTTATTTAAACTTTAGAAAATCAAAATGTGCAACTATTCTAAAAGAGAGAAACACTTGTAAGATTTTAAACCCAAAAGTAAGTATTTGCTAATCAAAATATACATGAAAAACACCTAAACTAGTGGAAAGAGCATGTCTTCGTCAAATGTGTTGCAGTAAAAATGAGTCAGTAGTCTCAATTTTTGATCTTGGGTAGACGGTGCAGACCTACAAAACTCAAAAACTGATCAGAAATGTTAAATCCCTAAGGGGTACAGTGTAGGTTTTGTTTAACAGGCGAACATGCCACAGCGCTTGTGCTGGTGTTGATCCGTCTGCACGCGCGCTGAAGTAAGTCTGCTGCCTACAAAAAAAATCAGAAAGCGGGAAAAAAGACTGAATTTAAATTCAAAAATTTGAATTGCGGTTATACCTGATTGGACGCGTTGAGGCCGAAGCAGACACATTGATGCATGTGCGTACGCATTAAAACAAGAATATAAAAAAAAAAATAGCGAGAAAAGAAAATTTCAAAATTTCAAAATGAGTCGGTTAACAGGGTTTCGCAGTCGCACTGGAACCAGGGCGCAAGCATCGAACCGCCTGCACACGCATTGATTGCGCAATTAACCAAAAAAATCAAGTATCAATCTAAGTAGAATTACAAGCTACAATTTTTTTTAATTTTAGTTATTTTTTATTTTATTTTTTATTTTTTTATTTTAACTAATTAGGAGCAAAAAATAAAAAGAAGAAAACCTAAAACATCTAATGGGATAAATCATGAACAGCAGACGCGCTGAAGTTGTGACGCTCATGCTTATCGGTAGACCTACAAAAATGGCGGGTTAGTAAAATTTAAATTTAAAACAGACGTGTTGAAGCCGAGACGCATGCGCTGGTTTGCAGACTCTAGCATTGATCCAGAACCTACGAATAAAAATGGTGAAACACCTGCAAAAAAGGTTAAATTTTTGGGACTGGGTCCCACCGGGCATGCCAAAATGAACCAAGGGAAACTTTCATGCAAGGTTAGCAGGTTAGTTAAATCCAAATAAGTATAAAAGCTAAATTAAAACAACAAGTTAACTAGATTATACCTTGCAAGAGAGGAGTCTCTCATGTTCCTCCGATTGTGCTTGATGAAGTAGAGACATATTTGTTCTCCACTTGTTTGGATATTCTCTTCTTGATGGATATGGAATGCTCTCCAAATACAAAACAATGTTAGTGGATTAGGATTGACTTTGGATTATGATGGATGAGGAATGGATAGATTGGATGAAAAGGGATTTGTCTTGGATGATGGATTATTTGGATATTATGAGGACATTATGTGGATATGATAGGAGAAGCTAGAGGAAGAAAGGGGTAGCATAAGATTAGAAGAAGATTTCATGTAGTCATTTGTGAAGAAATGAGACTCCAATTTATAGATTGAAGGAGGCCAATGGAGGGTCAAGATTGATTTGGGTATGAAGGGTTGAGATTGATTTGGGATGAAAGACATGGATCAAGGTATATTGGGAGGATAAAAAGGAATATAAATTCCTTGGGGAAAGGAGAGAGGAATTAAAATTTTCAAAATAAAGGATGTGTGGGAAGACTAGATGGATAAAGGAATTAAAAATTCCTTGGGAAGAGGATGCATGGGGAGATTCAAGGAATTTGAATTTCCTTGAAAGGATCAAAGGTGATGTGACATGAGTGAAGGAATGTAAAATTGGAGAATAATGATAAGTATGATTAAGGAAGAATTAATTAGGCTGAGTGGGGATTAGGAAAAAGTGATTTGTAGGAATCACGTGACTTAAGTTAATTACTTAGAATTAATTAACTAAGAGGAATTTAGAAGACTTAATGATTTGGTTGACTTTAGAAGAATAGGGAAATAATTAATTTATTTGATAAATTAATTATTGGACTATAGTGACAAGACTGATTTGATTTAATTAACCTTAAGAAGAAGGGAATTAACACAATTAAATTGGTTAATTATGCTGACAGGCTTAAATTAATTAAACATTAATTTAATTAATTTTAGGTGTCTACAATTAGATCGAATAGATAGCATGATAATGATTGATTTGATAAAGAGAAAAAATGAATCATGGGATAGAAGAAATGTTAGTTGGAAGAAATGCAAGTGAGAAGTGAAGAATGATTAGTGTGATAAAATTTTGCTTTCACAAATGCAAATAGTAGGTGAGAACCTTTATTTGATATGGCAAAATGGATGTTGCACACCATGGCAATGAAGGCCAGAACAATAATACAATCCCTTTTGCATAAAACAAACATGTTGCAGACAAGGAATATTCCAAGCATCCTAAGACAGACTTGCCCCAAAATAATATGAAACACCTCACAAACAGAAGACAAAAACAAAAATAAATAAATCATGAGCCTTCCCGGCCACTATAAATCACTCAGTGACATCATTGAGAAACATAGGAACATGTTGGAAGATAAATCGGTGAAAAATAAGATTCACAAATCCAAACAAGTGAAACACCATTCTGATCTTCATTGTCAAAAATGATAATGTTTTGTTTTAATGATAGGGCGATCATGTTGCCTAGTTTTAGGGAATGTAGTACCCCGTCTAAGACACGACACAGTCTAGTTTAGAGTATACCACACCTTGTATAAGACCCATGATAATGTTGACAAGGACCAATAATATTGATGTTGATGTTGTTTTGATTGATAAGACAAGTTGACAAGTTTGAATGCTTGGTTGGTTGAATAGTTCATCTATTAACGCGTGATTTGTTAAGCGCAATATTTAATGTGTCATCTGTTTGATGTCTACATAAATGTTTGTCTATGTACAAAAGGGACATTTTATTGACTCAATGAAAATGATTGTTTTTGGATTTTGATGTTTTCCAATTTTTAGGATTTTTATTTTTTATTTTTTTTTGTGCTTTTTTTAGGACATTTTACAATGTTTTTGGATTATTTCAGGACTTTTTCAAAAAAATTGGATTATTTCAGGATGTTTTTTGATTATTTAAGGACATTTTTCAATTTTTAGTGATTTTTTAAAGGACATTATTTGATTTTTAGTGATTTTTTCATGACGTTATTTGATTTTATTTTACTATTTTAGGATATATTTTTATTAATTTGCTCCCAATGTCTGGCAAGGCAAGGAATATGACAAATGGATAAATGAGCTTGCTGAAATGTTGGTGGATAGAAGGGAGACATTTACCATGTATTATGGAGACAAAGCAAATTCAATTTCCAAGGGCTATCGCACGATTGTATAAGGGATTGGATATGACAATATAAATCGATGGCATGGTAGGAGGGACATGTGAAGAGGTTTTTGAAACCATGTTTTGCATTCAACATCCTTAGGTCAGATCAAGACCAAGGGATGAAAACGAGTGTATGGATGGTGACAGGATATGGATAGGATAAGCAAGATAAAAAATGGATAAGGGATATGGACTGAAGGTTGTCATAGGCTAAAGGATAGTGACAGAAGGTTGTAATAAGCCAAGGAATATGGGTGAAAGGTTGTAATAAGCCAATGGATAAAGGCCAAAAGCTATGATAGGCTGAAAGCTACGAACAAGATGCATGGCATTCATAAAGATCCTCAGCCTTGTCAAGATCAAAGGTGGAAAAGGGGATATGGACATGAGGGACGATAGGATAATGGAGGGTATGATAGGCAATAGGTTATGATAGGATAATGGAGGGTAATAGGACATGATAGGATAATGAAGGAATAAAGGGAAATGAAACCTGCCCCCAATTATGGTATGCAAGAAGCTCATAGATTACACATGATGCTTGTTTGCCAAGTTTTCATCATGGTACTTGCCCAAGGTGCATGTTTGATAGGTTTTCACCAGTGGACGAATTATTTATCTTCTTTTCCTTTTTTTTTTTAATTTTAAAAAAAAAAATTTGTATTTTTTTATATTTTTTTTTCAATTTTTATTTTTATTTTTTACTTTTAATAGAAAATTGATACATTATAGGGGATGGAAGAAGGACTCAAGCATCTTGTTTTTTGGATTGTAGCCTTGAAAATGGACCATGACTATTAAAAGTATGCTCAAAGACGTTTCCAGGATAATGACATGGAAATGAAATGGGACTAAGACTAGGATTTATGTAAAATATTGGATTAGAGGGACAGAAGGATGGAAAATATGCATTGGCTAATGGATAGGGTATTGGAGGAATTGGGTTGGAGCAGATGGAAATGTTGGAAAGATTATCATTGGCACACACCTTGAGGGGTAGTGAACTAATGGAGGGAAAGTGGATCTCAAATTTTGAGATTTTGATGGAGGAAAGGCCATGGATTTTGGGACATAAAGACCCAAAATGGATGAAGGAGGTGATGGAGGAATAGATTTGAAATATTTGGATGTAGTAGCAATTTTGGATGCCAATTTGGATTGTTCTTTAGATCATTGTGCTTCAAGGAGCTGCTTAGGGATCCACATGGTTTTTTATTTTTCATTTTTCTGTGGTTCCTTGATTTGTATTGCTTGCACAAGGGATTTAGGAACCCATATAGCCTTTGACTTCTCTTTTTGAGCAATGGGCCTTTGTGGTTTTTTAGATACTTCTTTTTCTTTTTGGATCAATTTTTTCTTTGTTTTGACATGTCGATTAGATGGGACATGTTTATCCTTGAATACATGTAGATTTTTGGACTTACGACTTTTATGCTTGGCATCCAAATTGCTTGGAGAGTGAAATGAATGTATGGATGGATAGGAATGAAAAAAAAGTTGTTTGGATGGATGAAAGGTTCTCAAGGATCTGTGCCTTTGTTGAACTTGCATAAGGGACAAAAGGATATAATGACCTAAAATGGATGGAAGGGATGAAGGGGAAGGCATATGTTTGGATTTAGATTTGATAGGGATACCGACGTCTTGAGGAATGTCACTAATGCCATGACCATTAGGATGTTATTTAACATGGAAGGGTTCTTGCTCATGAAGGCCTACCCCTTTGTTTTTATGAATACTTTGACCCATAGGATACTCTTTGCTTCAGGAAGAAGATGTGAGTCCATTATGAGGTGGATGTAATATGAAATGAATGATGGGATCATGAAGTGGATCAGACTGGACCAAAGTGAAGGAACCAATTGTGCTTGTAGGGGGTTCATGAACATCTTGCATCAACATGTTAAAATCATGAGAGGGATCAAGATCAATGATAGGCTCTTCATGAGATGGAATGGGAGGAATAGTGGGATCATCAAAATAAATGAGATCTTGGAGTGTATATGGAGGATTAGGACATGGAGATGGGGGAATGGTAGAATCTTGTGGAGGATTTAAAGGGATGATAGGATCTTGTGGAGGATTTGAATCAGGAAGGATAAATTGATCTTGACAAGGATGAATATCATTGGATTCCTTTTTAAAGGTGCTCTACTCTTGGATTTCAATGGGATCATTAGGAAGAATGGAAGGGACATCTTGATCTTTCTCAAGCAATGGAATGTCAGTGGGATTTGAAAAGGCATTGTGTTCTTGGATAAGAATAGGGGGATCATCATGAGTGTCTTGGGAGATGGGATCCTGGTCAAAAATTAGATGGGATAATAAGATTTCAGTATCTTGATCTTGATTTGTTTTGGGACTCATTTGTTCATGCTCTAAATTATCCTCTTGACATGGGATTGGACTTTGAACATGTGTGGGGAATTCTGGCAAGGGATCAATGCTCTGACATGGGGGAAATGGACTTTGAATGGGATCCTCTATAATAGGTTTGATGGGGAATGATGTGCATGATGGTATTGCGTCTAGCATTTCTGAATCATGGTAGGGATGTGCATCATGCATTGGATTAGCTTGACAATCAATTGTGGATATCCCTTGGGGGATTTCATCCTTGGGTGTATTGTTTGATGAGGATGATATGGAAGGTTCTTGCAAAGCTTCAAAAGGTGTGGGGATGGATGCCACTAGAGATTTAATTTGTTTACGAGGGGATGAGCCATTGCTAGACATGGTTGCATGATTTTGATCTTTCTCAAAAAAATCACCTAGGGCTCTCTTTAAGAGTTGTGTAATAGAGCCACCTTTCTTTGGAGACACATTTGAATCCTTGCAAAGTTTTGACATAGTTGGATTTGGATTTTGAACTTGTTTGAAGGTGATTTGGTTTTGGTTCGATTTTACATTTTGATTTTGAATTGAATGTTGGTAGAATTGGTTCGACATGTTCGAAGTTTGGCCTGATGTGAGTTGCAACTTTTTTTTTTTGAATGTTTGGTTGTATTTGTTGATATTGATTTGTTGACTGAGTTTGTTGTTGATACTTGTTAGTTGGTTGAACCAATTGTTGACACTGTGTGTTTTCTTGAACATATTGTTGGCATTGCGCCATTGATTGTGTTGGTTGGATATGTTGGACCGTTGGTTGTGTATATAAGATTATTGGTTGTTCTGATTTGAAATGTTGGACAATTGGTTGTTGTTGGATCATTGGTTGTTGATGTGGGATATGTTGGACCACTGGTTGAGTTTATTGGATCATTGGATGGTGTTGGATAATTGGTTGTTGATTCAAGATTTGATTTGAGTTTTGTCTTGGGTTTTGGTCAAACAAAATTTTATTTGGTATTTGGTTAAACTTTGTGCTTGTTGCTTGAAATTTTTTCATTGTCTCTATTTGTGAGATGAGAGTTGGTATGTCTGATCGTTCGATGAGAGCCTTTACATCAACTGACTCAATATTTGGATTTGAACCTGGAAATTTTTGAAACATTTTGGACATTTGTGATCTATTCTTTTCATGGTTTTTCACTTTTTGTTCTAAGATATCTTTTTCTCAAGCTAGTTTCTCCTCTAGTTTTTGTATTTGGATACCTATTTCATCATAAAATGTTTGACCAATATTTCCTTGTTGTTCAGTTGGATAGAATTGTGATTGTCTTGGATTAAAACTTGACTGCATTGTGTTATTCATTGGTCCAACCATCGATTGATATGTCAAATTTTGTTGCATTATAGGAGCTTGGAATCTTGTTTCAATAAACATGTCACTATGCAATGCAATATTTTTGGGATTTTTGAATTTAGGAATGATGTATGCAACTAATGCAACCTAGGAGATTGAAAATGCAACTAAATATTTTTGGTCTTTTTGAATTTTTGGAATGAAAATGAAATGCAACTTAGTGCAACCTTAAAAGATGATCATGCAATCTAGGACAAGAATCCAATCTATGTTTTTTGTTGTTTTCAAAATTTGGACAAACTTTTGGAATGCAAAGCTAAAGACCCAATCTTGGGAAATTGAAATGAAGTCAAGACCTTAGAAGGACAAGAGGACAAATGAAAAAGTGACAATGTCTCACCTATATGCTTGGATACTAAGATAGGTTTGACAAATGATGTTGATGAAAGGACAAATTTTGAACAAGGTCAAGACTCTGTAACAATGACTTAGGGTTTAATCTAAAGTTTTGATTTTTTGAAGTTAGGCAAAACCTAATTTTGGGACTATATGAAAAAGGACAATGATAATGACAAGGACCTAGGGTATGAACCCAATATATTATATGAATACAAGTTCAAGATGCGTTATGACCTAGAGATATGAAATGACCTTAAGATATGAAATGGACCAAAGATATGACTCAAAAACGTGACATGACCTAAGGATGTAAATGCAACCTTATGTTATGATATGGACCAAAGTTATGATTATCATGCAAAGATATGACCTAGGGTTATGATATGACCCAATGTTATGATATGATATGATTTGGAGTAATGATATGATATGACCTAACGATGTAAGCTTAGGGTTGTAAATTCAAATGTATGACAATGTCAACCTAAGACAAGCCCTCAGGTTCGGACTATGCAATGATAAAGCCAATGTGATATGGATATGTAAGGACCAATGACTTTGAAAAATTCAAAATGAAACCTAAGTCCTAGTTTTGGGTATGATAATGATAATGAAAAATGTCACCTAAGTGAAAACCTAGCTTGCGTATGACAATGATAATGCAAGATGTCACCTAAGTGAAAACCTAGCTTTGGTATGACAATGTAATGAAGACTTAGGGAAATGATTTTAAACCTAAGTGCAAAATGAGGATGCTAAAATGAAATGGACTAAAATGAAGAGTAATGATTATTTTCTAAGACCTAAGTTTAGACTATGTAAATTCTAACCCTAAGTGACATGTATTTTGAGACAAGGATTTCCCATGTTTTGACAAGCCATGTTTGAACATTGGATGAATACTTGGACAATATCTTGGACCTTTTTTTGAACCTTGTTTTGAATTTGGTTTGGATAATGTTTGGAATTTCTTGAAAACTTGTTTGCTTTTGAAAATCAAGGTTGTTTATGACCACTTGTGACAATTGTTTTTAATTCAACTTTTAACAAGCATAGAAGACAAGATGTTTGTTTGACTTTGACCCAAGACAATCATGCACCTTCAAAAACATTTCCTATGGCTGGCAAGGATAAAATCTATTGATATCCTCTTACCATTAAATACCACATTCAACTGGATAGTTAGAATCTTGGTAGCACTGGATCCCCTCCATGACACTCACTTCTATGGGCATACTAAGCTTTGAATTCAGGGGCATCACTTCCCAAGAGTTTACTATCTCTAATTGACGGGAACATGAGAGGTTTCTTCGGCATGTTCATATCACAATGCCTGAGTCAACAAATAGAGATATTTTGGTCTCTAAACACAAGAGGTTTTAGTCAGGGCATCCATTCGGGTAGGCATAGATCCAACGAATTTAATCGTCGCTATGTCATTCCAACACCCATTGTTGATAACTTCCGTTGCAAACATAGTTATTTAGAGTGTTTTGGAAGAGCTTGGTCTTAGATTTTCACCACTTTAGGTCGTTCCCTCTCACCAATGCCTGTGTGAAGTTCCCAACAAATCAGGAGGCAGGCCCACTTCTAAGGGTAAAAACACACAAGCAAAATAAAAGAAGACATGACAAACATTGATTGTATAAACTTTAGAAAATGAAATTTTCATTGATCCATTTACATCCTAATTAAGACTAGATGAGGTTAATTCCACCTTAATTTGAAAAGGATTTGATCAATTTAAACCAATTTGTTGTTCATTTTAAACCCCTTGCATGCATGAAATATGAAATTTGTTGTTCTTTTATCCAAATCCTAATTAAGTCTATGTGAGAATTGTAGGATTCATTCAAACCTCCTAATTAGGCTATGTGAAAAAAATGTGTTCATTAAAACCTCCTAATTAGGCTATGTGAGAAATTATTGTTTATTAAAACCTCCTAATTAGGCTATGTGAAAAATTGTTGTTCATTAAAACCTCCTAATTAGGCTATGTGAAAAATTGTTGTTCATTAAAACCTCCTAATTAGGCTATGTGAGAAACTTTTGTTCATTGCATGTTAAGAAATCTTGCATGAATCATTGTTTAATATCCATAAAACCCACATGCAATAATAGATCTTCACTTAAAACCTACATGCAACAACAAATTAGTTCAAAAAACCTGCATGCAACAATGGATTAGTGCATAAAACACACATGCAACAACAAATCAACACTTGAAACCTACTTGCAACAACATATTAGTTCAAAAAACCTGCATGTAACAACAAATTATTTTAAAAAACCTGCATGCAACAAAAAATCCACAAATAAAACCTTCATGCAACAACAAATTAGTTCAAAAAACCTACATGCAATAATGGATTAGCACATAAAACCTGCATGCAAATAGATTCATAGAATTATTAGCTTTTGCATGTTCACGTCGGATTCACTAGAAAATGTTACTACGAAATTGAGCACAAGCATCAAAGCAATAGATTAGCCAACCGCAAAGACTAAAATGCAATCAAAATAACTCCTAATACAATCAATGAAAGCATAGAAACAAAGCATTAAAAGGAAATGCAAACCAAACAAATGCTCCTTCCACATTATTTCATTGTTCTTCTTTCTCCTTCAAATTATTGTTAATCTCACCTACAAAGAAAGTGTGATGCAAGAAAGATGAATGGAACTTTGATAGCATAAGGATACTTGAAATGTGGTCGTCAAAAATGAGCAATGAGAGCTCAATTTATAGAAAAATTAGGATTGATTGGATGGCTAAGATTGAAAATATTTTTGGTTAGATGAACGAACCTGATTGAGTGCACAACAGAGCTGCTATTCGGGGAAGGATGGAGATAGAAGAAAGCAAATTGGAAAATATTATGAGAATAAATAATAAAATCTTTAATTATCTTCTCAGAAATACCAAATTAGCAGGTTGAAAATATCCGGAAGATTTTAATAATTAAAAATCATTAAATATCTTCATTTGAAAAGATAAATAGAAGAATTAAAAATAAATAAAATATCCTCTTACAAAAAGCAAATTTTTGAAGATGCAAACCTCATTTTTTAATTTAAAAATTATGATTAATGAGATATTGCCAAAAAGATTGATTTTTGAAAATCAAGGAAAGATATTAATTTGCAATTTTGAAAATTAGGAGGATTTTATGAGAAAATTTAATAATTAAAAATTATTAAATATCTCCATATAAGAGGATAAAACGGAAGAATTAAAAAAAAAAAAAAAAAAAGGAAATATCCTCACATGGGAGGATAAATAGTGATAATTAATAAATAAGATTTATTAATTATCTCCTCACAAAAATCAAATAAAGTTGAATTAATAAATAAAATTTATTAATTATCTTTATTTTGGAGGAAGATAGATATGATTAGGTGGAAACTGGGACTAAAATGACTCCCCATAGGTTAGTTTTCTAGAATGACTGACTGCCCACAGGGTAATTCTAAAACGACTGCCCATAGGGTAGTTCGACTGCCCAACGGTGTGTTTCTGATGAACAATGTGTTCAAAACTGGTGAAGAGGTGTAACTGTATCCACCCAGTGTAACTGTTTCCACCTATTCTTCAAAAGGCATAACTGCACCTATTGAATTGAAGGAGCCCAACCATTATTCCACCTCTGACACCTAACTCGTGTATACTAGCCTTACTCCAAAACCAGTATTCCACCTCTTGCAAGGAGGAGTTGTTTGAGCGTAAGCGAGTCTAGAGATGTATTCGCCATTGTTTATTCCCAATTTTCGAACACAAGTGTTGACCATTTTTTAGTGTCTACATTAATATATTTTTATTTTGGGTTATCAAAATCAAGAACAAGTTCCTTGAATACCATGGTTGTGAAGGTGTGGATGTTATGTATGTGTCAGGGGGCATCTTGGCCTTATAATATCCTTCCCTATTGGATGAAACTCTTTTTTATTCTAATTCAAATCTTGTTGCTATTATTTTTTCTCATAAAAGGATGCTATTTCATGGGTAATTTACAACATCTATGCTCCTAATTCTATATGGTGTGGGTGTGAGCCTTTAAAAAATTTATCTATTTTTAGAAGGATTAATCCTAATCTAAAATGGATAGCTATGGGTGATTTAAACTCTACTATCTAGGAAAATGGAAAATTAGAGGGATTGTAGGTTTGTTTTGAAGGCTTGGAAGATTTGATTGAATTCTTCAATCTTAATGTTCTACTAGACATAGATTTGAAATGTACATATTTTACATGGTCAAATCAAAATGGTTGGGTCTACCCTAATTTCTATTGTATTAGACTATGTTCTCCTCTCCTTTTATCTACTTGAGCACTATAGTTGATTCAAATCTTAATCCTGTTGTGGTGTATTTAGAGAAACATATGAAAAAGGATACCTTGTTAGAATTTAAAAATGTAGACACATTATTCACATCTTAGTCAAAAAATTGTGTAGTGGTGGAACATCCAAGTGGAAGGTTCATTTGTGTTTTGGGTGTTTGAGAGGTTAAGAAATGCTAAATACAACATAAGGAAATGGAATAAGTAAAAATTTGGTTACATATTTAAAAACAAATATGAAACAATGGTTCAATTGGAGAATTTGCAAAAATAATTTTAGATCCAAAGGATGGACCATTCAATGATATAAAAATAGAGTAGTCTCCTATGTAAACTCCCATTCTCTTATTACCAATGAAGGGGATATATTGCAAGTAGAGGTCAAAAGCCACTTTATTAAAATAATGTGTTAGAAATACAAAGTTCTTCCACATAACTATTTTGAAACATCAACCTTCAAATTGGCTAACTAAAATTTGGGTAGATGAAGACAAGTCAACAGATGAGATGGCCATAAGGTAAAACATTGCTACTTTTTCAGCAATGTCATTTCTAGATCTACTGAATAAGATAATAAAGCTCAAAGTAATTATCTTCACATAATTCCTTTTATTTTTTTAGATATGGGTCATCCTTTCATGTCAAAACTAATCACAAATGAGGAAGTAAAATTTGTTGTGTTCACTTTTGAAGGTAACCAAGCTCCTAGTCCTAATGAGTTCCCCTATTTCATCTTTCAATTACACTAGGATATCTATCCAGTGATTTGGTAGCTACTACTAGGGAGATTATAAGGGGTGAGAGGATATTAAAAGAATTAAATGAAAAAATTCGGGTTCTTATTCCAAATAAGAATAGAGAAAAATCCTTAATGGAGTTTAGGCCTATCAATGTACAATATTTTATCTAGATTCATTTCTTTAAGGCTACAACTTATTCTTCCCAAGTTGATTTCTCCTAAGTAGAATTCTTTATTTTTGGAAGATACAACTTTCAATTTCTAATTTAAGCCTAGGTGGTGCATCATCCTATCCTCCTTTTTAAGATAGATGTTATTTTTTTCCTCTTACTTCAGGAAAGAATTTACAATATAAAGCAGCAATGATTCTTACAATTTCAATGTTACAAATTAACTTAAAATGCAAGAATGATTAAGAAATGGATAAGAAAAGAAGCAAAGTTTCTATAAAGGCCCAAAGTCCTGTGTTGCTTCTCAGGGTCGAGAAAGAGTGCTTAAGCTCAAAGTCTTAAAATCGTTGTTCTCATATCAACTTTCCTCAAATAACTTCTTTTGTAACCCAAAGTGTTAATTGAGAAAACCACAGTAAAGCACAGAGTCTTTATCTTGATTCCTTATTATAACTTTTGATAATATTTTTTTGAAAATAATGAAAGGAGCTCAAAGTCTTCAAATCACAGTTTTCCTTTTCCAAGATGACATAATAAAGTGCAAAGTCTTCAAAGTGTTACCTTAATATATCTCAACTAATTTTATCTTTAAAATACGAATATGAAGCACAAAATCTTCAAGATGATATCATGCTCACCAATTCCTAATTCTATTAACAATAGTCAAAATATGACACAAAGTTCACAAATTAACAATTGCCTCTACCCTTTAACAATATTCTCTCAACACACCTTTACTTGACCAATACAAGAATTTATAATGGAAATGACATAAGAACACTCTCACTATAAACCACCAATGAATCCAACACAAAGTCTGGATGCCAATTCTTTCTTCTTATTTGATCAAATTTGTAAAATTACAAGAGGAACACAAAGTTTCATTTTTGCTCTTTACTTCAGCAGAGTTTTGGCATATAGATTACAGATAATAGATTTGAATTACAATAAGAAACCTCATATATATAGGAGTTGTGATGAGAAAAACTAGGAAAAACTATGACTAATTCTAAGAAGAGTCCTAATTGACTTTGGACTTGTGCATTGCCTAAGTGAAAAAACTAAATACAAAATGACACTTCAAGTGTCAAAGTACTATTCAAAAATACATCTACTAATTCTAAATTATGAAAAATCCTAAGTGTCATCAGACACTCCATTTTGATTCTGCTTCATGAATTCCTTGAACTTTTTTAGAACTCCTTTCATTTGTTCTTGATCAGGTCCCTTGGTGTGACTTGTGATGACCTTGACCTAGGTGATAGAATCTCTGAGGCTCATGTAGCATTTCTTGTTCTTTTTCAAAAGAGATGCTAGATCATCCAGATTTACTTGGATATCTATCAACTTATCAATGGAGGATAATGAGAAAGCTTGCATGTCAACTTCTTCACCAATTAGTTTATTGAATTCTTTGACAATGGCATCTTCATAAAGGGGCTTCTAGTTTTCATCAAGGAAGGCACATGTAAGAGTTGATATCTTCTCGATGATGTCTTTGCCTTTACCATTACACTCCTTCTACGCTTTCCTCATATCTTTGATAAGTGCCTCAAGTGTGTTCATCTGATGTTCAAGTATTTCCCATTACTCAATGTACATATCCCTTGAAGGGATCACTCCATTTTCAACTAGAGCATCCAACTGGAAATCCTCTAACTTCAACCAAGAGTCGAAGTCTTTTTCATATGCTTCCAATTCATTTGAAAACAAATCCAAAGTTTTATCAATTTCAATTTTTACCTCCTCCAAATTATTCATTAGACCAACTGTTGAACATAGGAGATGAGTTCCTTTACTCAATAATTTTTCCATCCATTCACCATTAGTTATCCCATGAGAATTGATTTGTTCATCTTGTTTCATGATCTGTTCGTCCACTGAAGGTGTGACAAGCTCAACTATCTCTGATGATTTGGTTATCTTGATCAATACTTTAATAAGTTGATCAAACTATTTCTTCAATTTATCTTTCTTAAATTTCTCTTCATTGAACATTGCCACAAGATGTTGGAAAGAGGACCGGGCATCTTCAACTATTCCTTCATGAGTTTATTTTCCCAAATCAATTCTTTTGATGACATAATCAGTAAGTTGTACTCTATCAAAATCTGTGTCTGGAGGGGGAATCGTCATCTCCTTATATTTGTTCTTTGATTTATCTACCTTCACCCTAGACAAAGTTTTAGCCTTCTTCTTACCCTTAGGCTTAATGAGAACCAATTGATTAAAATCAAAATCATCTGGAGAGACGACCTGCTTTTTCCTCTTGGGAGTGTTAGACACTAACCAAGGTGGCAATGATGAATCCTCATCTACTCCAGTAGTCAACACTTGTGTCACCAACTCCTAAGACTGAATACTAGTAGTAACAATGGGTGGAGTATAAGTAACAATAGCGGGTGAATTTTGGGTAACAGATACCCTAGGAGGACCTTGGGCTTTTGACATAAATTTATTAAAAATCTTCCAACATGGAAGAAGTAACCTCAAACAAATTGGGAAGGAAAATAGTATCAAGGTTGTCATGAGGTGTATCAAGAGCTTATCCACTAGTGGGATTGGAAGGAATAACATGAATTTCAGGAGCTAGAGATGAAAATGAAACAATGGCACTCAGATGAACAATATCAGTAACTGAGACTGAAGTAGTACCTGTGATGTCACAAGATGTGGGATGAATACCTTCTTGTGTCTCTTGAGACTGGGAAGTATCAGGACAATTTTAGGTAATCCTTCCTCATCAAATTATCCTTCCTCTTGTTCTTGTCCCTTTTCAGGTTCTTCTTCTTCTTCATGCTCGTCTTCATTGTCTTCACCTTCTTCATCATGAATTTTAACTTCTTGAGTTTCTTGAGTTGAAGACTCACCTTGACTCTTACTTGTTCCAACCATAAATTTGAAATTTGGACCATTAGGAACCATAGGATCTTATCTATTCTTGGTCCTTAATTCAAAATTCTTTCCCATAGGCCCCGCAGTATCATCCTTGGATCCATTCTGAAAAGGCTTCAATTTAACACTATGCAAATTCAAACACATGTTGGTATTAGCTAAAATATTTTGGAACCTGACCCTTATTGAAGTATTCTCCTTTTGGGACCATTGAATAAGAGGCAAAGGTGATCCGACAACCTTGTTCTTCTCATACTTTGGATCCAAGATGTCTCCATCCTCCTCTAGATCCTCAAGAACATCAGCGAGACCAAAATTCTCAATTCTACTATCACACGATAGTAGTCAAGTCTCCAGACATCTTCTTCAGTTCTACAATCAACCCATACATCTTCAATCTAGTGGACATGAGTGTAGGTCTTTTTTATTTTGTTCTTCATGCCCCTATAGTCAAAATACTTCCTGGCTTTGAAAAATATCATAGTCACCGTCCTCATCTCCTCCTCCATGGCATGGCCTTGTAGATGGAGTTGATGGAATATCTCCCTATGGAAATGGAGAACTTAAGACCTTCCCTATGAGCACCAGATTGACACTCATGAATTAATATCATCCGGTGGGCTATCTCCATAAGGATCATCTTATGTGATGGATACCTTGGGAGCATGAAGGGTTCTCCATCAAAGCATCCAATCTTGATATATGTAAATGTGGGGAATTGTAGGAAAATACAACCATATTCACTCACCATCTTCCAAGCCTCATCTGACACTCTTTTGTTTTGAAGATCCTTATCAAATAAGCACATATAGTGAACAAAGAAATCATCATTGACCCTCCTAAAATGGTCCAAACTCTCCTTGAGAGTTAACTGAGTGAAGTAAATGTAAACAAGAACTTGACTCCTATCACCTGTGGTAGATAAACTTGGAAAATGCCTTATTGAGATGGCTACATAAACAAGATAGGAAGTCATGTAAAATTTCAAGGTGGTGGGCACCTTGGTCAACTGCTCGCACAAGGCATCTACAATCTACTTACCCCAGTAGATCTACTTCTTATTCTTCTTGATGATGTGAATTTATTGATACATCCACTTGTGGTAAGTGTTAGAAGTCGGGAGACCCTTTACCTTGCCAAGAAGAGTAATTTGGTCATTTGCCTCCTCAATGAAATCATTGCGAGGGAAGAGTTTCTGGCCACCTTGCAATTGTATGCCTAAGAGTCTTCAATCAATTCTCATTCATATTCCTCCTGCATTTATCTGAGTTGTTGTCAAAGTAAATAACAACTGATTGCATATCAATATCTTCATATTGATCTATGGGAGGACATTTGAAAATTGTGTCAAATAAGTCCTCATCGATCTTGACACGGGTCTTCTTTCCATCTGCATCCTTCACTAATCTATTGGTAGGATCATACATGTTAGCTAGGAAAAACACAAATTTTGGATTTTGTATAGACATGGGAAAGGCCACCACTAGATGAATTCCACTATTGATGGTGGGGTCAATTTTTTAGGACACTGGCGGCACTTTCACTCTCTTCGAGAATTTGTCATGATCCACATGGCCAATCTTTGTATCTCTTATATTATCAATATTGGATGATACAGACGAAGAAGGAAAAACTAGAAGAATCTCTTGTTTCTTGAACTTCATTGTTTTCTTACTAGGTGAGGACTTCGTCATTTGCAATAGCTGCATTGTAACATGAAAAGATCATCATTTGAAATGATTAGTCTCCATAAGGATCTTCATTTGATAGGATAAAAGCCATCGATCAATCACAAATTGGCCAAAAACCACCAATTTGCAAGTGTGTGTATTAGGTGCAAATCGGACATATAAATCCAATCTGTACTTAATATAAGTGTAAATTCATCAACAAGTGCATATCAGACTTATAAGTCTGATTTGCATTTAATATAAATCAAAAAATTAAAACAAGTGTATATCGGCTTTGTATGTCCAATATGCACCAAGGGAAATTTTTTGATCAAGTGTATATCAGAGTTATTGTTGGCATTGTGTTGTCATTGATGTCAACCGGTATATGATAGCAACCGGTATGGGAGATGTATGTGTAGTACTTTTATTGATACATATAGGATGTGATGTCTTTGATGTCACCTATCCTAGCAAGTCACCGATACACAAGTTAGTGTTGACTTGTGTTGAAGACATAAGGACTGTAGACCGGTAAGTGACATGTTGGCGGTGCATTGTTTCCAACCAACAAGAGAGCAAGATGTTGGGTTGTTGATTGTGATGAAGAGGTGGAATGTTACAAAAATCACATCAACATCGAAGGTGAAGTAGGTGCAGGCCACCGGTATGCTATGTGGATGTGAAACAACACGACTCCCACCGGATAAAGATGCGGTCACCATATGAAGAGATGACTGACAGTGAATGTGCCCAACTAGATCATATTGATGGTATGATGAAAGAATAAGTATCCAGTAGATTACTGAGAGGGAGGGGGGTGAATCAGTAAACTGAAAAACTGATACAAACTTCCAAATCGCAAACTAAAACTCACAAAGTAAACTTATCAATAGAATATCACTATCAAGATCAATACTCATAAGAATGCTTAACATCAGTCGGTTAACTGTTATAACAACTTAATAGTAAATAACATCAATCTTGTAAACATCCAAATGCTTAATCATATATCAACACACTTCATCTCTCAATGCTTCCAGTTATCATGCCTTATCAGAAGTTAATCAAATCAACAAATAAGATCATAACCACAAAAACATTCACCACATGACACAAATGTTTATACGTGGAAAACCCAAATAGGTAAAAACCATGGTGAGATGAGACTCACAAGATAGCTATCTGAATTCTTCTGAAGTTCACCCTATTAGGAGCCAAGCCTGTTAAAGCTTTTAAAATAAGTCCTGTTAAGAACTTATCCTGTTAGGAATCACCTGGTTAAGGGATTTACAAAATGCCTTGATAAAAAGCAAATACCCTGTTAGGAGTAACCTCGGTAGAGGATTTGAGAATCCATGCTAATGGACCACCTTGTTAGAGGATTTAAGAAGTAACCAAGCTGGTTAGAGCTTACCCAGTTAGGGGATTTCAATTATGCTGTAATTGTTAGAAGACAATAGGTTTTTCTTGATTTGTCTGAATAGCACTACATTTGCTTGATCAGATCCTTTTAAGCTTCAATTTGCCTTTACTCAAACTACAAATCCATTATCCAGTTAGGCAACCACACACTCAACTGATTTCAGCCAACACTAAACAAAACAACTTCATCGACCTTAAATACAAATCAATTAGGTCGGTAACATAACAAAAACCTAATTATCTCATAGAGATTACAAACAAATCAGTTCAAGTGTGACTGTTGGAATTCAATAGCAATCAATACACATTCTTAAAGAAAATTCCAACCACTCCATGATCACCACTTCATCAGACTTGTAACTCATCACACGCTTTGCATTAGATGCAATCCACTTTGCTCATTCCCTAGATAATCAAACAAACATGCCAAAACAATCTAAACTTATCTTCTTACAATGATCACACATGTCACTATCATTACCGCTCAACAGATAATAAACCAACATAACCATTTAAGCAAACTTAATCAGTTAGGGTAAACTGGTTTACATAACATAGAAAGGGTTTAACCTTATACACCAGTTACTGATTCAACTCACAAACTTTCATACCGGTTTACAACATCTTCCTCAAAGCTCTTCCTACTGGTTACAAGACAATGTCAATAACAACAATATCAGCAATATCATAAATACCATTACCGGTTCAATTGACATCAATGACAACATAACATATCATTCATGCAAATGCCAAAAATCTCCTCCTTTGGCATTGATGGCATTGATGGCAATACAAATATTGGCATTGATGGCAATACAGATCTATGTGGACCAATAAGAATAAGAAGTTCAAGGTATATCGGATGGATGTTAAGTCTGCATTTTTTAATGGGATATTGGAAGAAGAGGTATACATAGAGCAGCCAATTGGTTATGCATTGACTGATGAGAAAGACATGGTATGCAGATTGCATAAAGCTTTGTATGGATTAAAGCAGGCACCTAGAGCATGGTATGAACAACTTCATACACCTCTGATGAAGATAGGATTTGCAAGAACTAGTGATGATAGTAATATTTATCTCAAGTCTGAAGGAGATGAAATATTTGGTCAGTGAAGTATTTGTTGGCATTGATATTTGTATTGCCATCAATGCCAAAGGGGGAGATTGTTGGCATTTGCATGAAGATTGCATTAATGATATGTTATGTTGTCATTGATGTCAATTAAACCGGTAATGGTATTTATGATATTGTTGATATTGTTGTTATTGATATTGTCTTGTAACCGGTAGGAAGATCTTTGAGGAAGATGTTGTAAACCGGTATGAAAGTTTGTGAGTTGAACCGGTAATCGGTGTATAAGGTTAAACCCTTTCTATGTTATGTAAACCAGTAAACCCTACCAATTGTTAAACCCTAACCGATTAAGTTTGCTAAAATGGTTATGTTGGTTTATTATCTATTGAATGATAATGATAGTGACATGTGTGATCATTGTAAGAAGATAAGTTCAGATTGTTTTGGCACATTTGTTTGATTGTCTAGGGAATGAGAAAAGTGGATTGCATCTAATGCAAAGCACGTGATGAGTTACAAGTCAATATCAATAATAAAAATATCAGCAATATCCTATATACCATTACTGGTTCAATTGACATCAATGACAGAATAAAATATCATTAATGCAATCTTCATGCAAATGCCAACACATATGTGTCTATTTGACGATATGCATGCTCAAACAAGGAAGCCATATTGGTCCAATGCTGGATGTAGATGACAAGAATCCACTCCCACCGATAAATGAAGCTTATCTCCTATTATGCATGGAATGCATCATAGTCATCTGAGATAAGACAAAAGAGTTAAAGGCAGGTGTTTTAAGGCTCACACCGGATCAACTAGTGAAACACTAAGTTGCCTTTGGTGCATGAGATCGGGAATGTGTACCAGAATTGCAAGGGCAGACATGATGGGTTGCCGATATAGAGAAGGAAGGATATGTTTGTCACTTTGACAAACCAATTGATAGTAGAACCGGTCAAATGATGAAGAAGGCAAGGTTGAGCAGTGCAGACAGATGAAGATTTGTTGAAGGTTGAAATCATAGTGTCATCAAAGTGGTGACTGATAAGTATGTCCACCGGTAAAGTTGACAAGGTGCAGAAGTGAAAGGCTTCCATCTGTTGAAGATGTGCATGAGGTAGGTTGGCTAGTGTGCTGATGGGTTTAGCTATTCCACTGGAAGAAAAGAAAAGTGCAGATTGAAGACAGACCGGTTAGGGTATAACTAGCAGGGTTTGTGAACCAGTAGATAAACCCGATTGAGTGGTTGGTCGGTGATCTTGTTTGGACTAACACAAAATACCTAGCAAAGGTGGATGCTGACAAAGGGGCCACATGGAGTTGAAGTGGCATGCATGCACAAGTCGACGTGGTGTGTTGATGAGGTCATTGGCGGTTCGTCTAACATTAAATGGTGACTACGAAGCTCGAGGAAGGATGACAGAAGATTGTGGATCGAGATCAAGGAAACAACAGGCATCCAGGATAGACTGATCTAGCAAATCGAAGTGGATGAAGGAAACCACATCATGCACGTGATTGACCAGACACAAGGCTGAAAATCATGCTACAAACAACTAAAGATAGAAGATGTGAATCACAAGAAAAATAGTAGGGCAATGCTCATTGATTGAGTGTTGATCATCAATCAAGGACATGAGATCTGCTCGGATATGATGTGTCACAATGATCAAAGATCAGATTGGATGCGGATTTAGTGCATGGCGGGAACCTTAGCGTGCCTATATTCAAACTCACGTTTAGGCAGGAAAATATGGTTATAAGAGTGCAAGCCAAAGAAGTAGATGTTGTTGTTGCATGAGAGAGTGAAGAAGTGAAGAGATCTAATCAATCAAGTGCTCAATGTCAATCAGAGAAGAGACTGAGTGTGGGAGAGAGAATCGAGTTGAAGAGTTCAGCTGGCAAGAGTGAGGCAACCAGTAGCCTACCATTAAGTCTGACAAAGGAGTATACCGGTGGTGAATGAACTAACAGAGAAGAGTCACGTAAGATTGCATAGAAGGTAAGCTAAAAATCAGCAATAATCAAATAGAAGACATCTGACTGAGTGAAGAAGACCGATGGTGACTAGCAGCATTGTGACAGAGAGGAAGGAGATCTGGCAGAGAGTAAAACCAGTAGAGAAGAAGAATAGGTTGAACTGGTAAGGGTTTAGCATAGAGTAAGTTTCATAAGGAGATAAGGTTGCAGTAGAGAAAGTAAGCAGAGAACCAACAGTGAATTGGAGAGAGGAGAATCGGTGGAGAGACATACATGAGAGTTACAAAGTTCTTTTGTAACAGGAATATTATTTTTGTATTTATGATATGATCTTGTAATCACTGAGTTAGAGCTTGGTGCAGGGGTTGGAGCTCCTTGGGTTGGTGTCATAAATTAGGGGTTGGTGCCCTAAAGAAGGAGTGGTACTCCTTGGGATGGTGCCCTAAATGTTGTAACCAAGGTTTTCATTGTGAGGCTTGATTGGAGCAGCACTTCTCACCGAGGTTTTTCTCATCTTGGGTTTTCCTCATACATTTGGTGTTATGAGATGTCCCTTTTATGTGTGGTTGTATTTGTTTTATCCTCCCATCTAACTGGTATGTCTATTTTATGTTAGATCAGTTAACTAGTATACACACATAGGATAGAAAAGGGTTATGTTTGGAAATCACTGATTCACCCCTCCCCTCTCAGTGGCATCTTGTGTTCAACAGTTATAACTCTGATTTACACTGCTGAAAGGAAGAACTGAAACAAGGTGTGGATCAAGGTTATAACCCCAATTTACATCATAAAAAGATTGATTTGGTATAAGTCAGGGATACAACCCCAAACAACACCTTGGAAAAGCACTGCACAAAAACTGTAAAAATGACCAAGTGGTGTCGAGCGGGTTTTCAACCCAATCAAAATTAAATGAAAAGAGGGCAAAAAAAATGGTGGGTGGTGGGTTTGTAACCCCACCACACACCACTAAATAAAAAATTTGTGTGTGATGGGGTTACATCTCCGCCACGCACCAAGAAATGGAACTTAGCAAAGCAAAACATGGAAACGATGGTGGGTTGAGGTTATGACGTTGATCATCACCACAGTCAAAGACTATGGTGGGAATCAAGTTAGTAATCTCTCCCGATACCACTATAAAACAATGCAAGAAAAAAACAGTGGGTGGCGGGGTTGTGTGCCCACCACACACCACAAAGGAATAGCAATGGTGCATGATAGACACACAGTCCTGCCATCCACCACTAAGGGCATAATCAAAATACGATGTGAGTCGGATTTGAATCCAACACATATTGAAACCAAAGCTTCGGTGTGTGTTGGGTTCAAAATTTGGCTCACACCATCTACAAGGGTTTCTAAAACAAAAGGGAAGAATGAGTAGTAGTTTCTTGAATAATAACAATATACATTGAAGTATGAACTTAACTGTATATTTTTATCATTCTAAACCTGCATTGATCTAGCAAAGATTCGATGAATAAAAAGTGGGGGTAAGATCAAAAAATACCTATGAAAGATGAATTAGATTTTAAACAAGAAAATCCTCGATGCCTTATGAATCTCCAAGCAAACAAATGATGAGAAATAAGGGCGTGAATCGATAATAAAAAGATACGAAACACAATTGCAATTGGACTCTTAAAGCAATAAATTGTAAATCATGTATCATAATGGTTTTATTTGGACTTATAAGTTCAATTGACACCAACATTGATCTCCAAGGTGCAAGATCGGGTTTAAAACCCGACATGACACCAAAAATCCAAAAATGATGCAAGATCGGGTTCAAAACCCGACTTGACACCAAAATAGGAAAGATAACTTATTTAGTTAAAATTTGAAATTTTAAACAAAGGGATAGGATTCCAAGATCAAATACTAAGTATTCGAGGACAAATGAGATGACAAAAATGCCTCATTACTTGACTTAAGAGAAAAGAGGATGAATTTTTTTAAAAATCATAGGGGTTATCCTGTTTTCACAAAAAATGAAAACAAGGACAACACCATGATCTAGAAAGGTATAGTTTCTAGTGGATTTAAAAAATTTAAAAATGAATTGAATGGAAACTTGAAGATTTCAAAAGTATATACATTTTGGGGGGCTCGTGGATCGTTGATTCGCCTTTTAGTGTCTTACGTTGGACAAATCCTATTATTTTATCTTTCACATTTATGTTTTTGATAAAATTTGTAGAATATATTAAGGAAATGAATGTTTGGAAGAATGTGTTTGTTCCTTCCAATTTGAATTATACCTACCAAATCTCAATTTTTGACTGCAATCCTTTCATATTATCTAAGGTTGATTATAGAGATGTGTTAATTTAGGTTACCTCTCCTACTAAAGATTTATCATTTTCCTCCTTTCTAATCAAGGCCCATATCTTTTTGGTATGATATTTAAATGATCCTCTTGGTTATGAAGAACATTTTTTTGTAGTTGGAAACCAAAAATAAGTTAAAGATCGTTATTTTTGTAGTTGGAAACCAAAAATAGCATCCTTATGGTTGATAACTTATTTAAAAGAGGCTTTACTTATCCTCATATATGTCATACTTTATGAGTTTGATGAAGAGAGTGGATCCCATTGATCAATTACATGCCATTTGTCTTGGGAGGTTTGGATTAAGATTTTGGATCTCTTTAGAGTTTATTAGGTCTTCTCTTTTGAGGTATAAGATTTGATCTCTTAGAAGACTCCTTTATAAAACCACTCTCTCAAATGGAAATTATGCCTCCTTATATAGCATGGGGTATATGGAGAGAGAGGAATAACATGGATTATAGGGACATAAATATTTTTCTACAAAAGTATTTAATAAATTTTGTCTTGTTATTGAGGAGAATTTCCTCTTGCATACCAATAGTAGGGCTACTTATCTTCCTAAATTAAAGGTTTCTATTGTTGACCCAGAGGTGGTTCTTTCATATAAAATTAGTTTTGATACTGTTTTTCATTTTAATGCAAAAAATCCTCTACAACTAACATTAAATGATCCATACTACCCTTATTAGGCTAAATTAAGTTTTGATGTAGCTTTGAAAGGAAATATTAGTGTAAGGAAGTTAAGTAGCAGAACAACTTCCTACACTAACCTTGAGAGGAGGGTAATACAAAAACTTTTATAGATTGTTATACCAGTTATAGAAACTTAACAAAAATAAATAAAATATCACGCATACCACAACACAACAACATAGTGATTTATGTGGGGAAAACCCTTTCGGGAGAAAAAAAACCCACACTCTAAAAGTAGCTCAATATATTATTTAGCAATAAATAACAAATTATAATGTATTTCCAAAGCAAGCTCTTCATAGGAGTACCACTAATTAGAGACTCGAATGTAACTCAATAGCCATAAGACTCTTACACACAACCTCTACCTCATCCACCTCATATAAAGGAGATACAATACAAGAAACTGTCAAACAGTATTACAAAACCATGGGCTAAAACCACCCAATAAAGTAGATCTCACCTTATCTCCATTTTAGATGCCCTATGACCTATCAAAACACACATCAATAGGCGTCCCTCTCTTTTATAGCTCATTTATGTGTCCGATGCAATTTATATTTCCTATTTCAGGAGTCCATACTTTCAGAGGCCATAACTTGTGAACTATGTGTCCAATTGACAAACCATTTGAAGCATTGTAAAGCTTTTGAAGGGCTCTATCATCTTGTAAATGGCTATTCAATTTATGTCCACTTTTCAGGGTATTTCAGAGGCTCTAAAGTCCTCAAAATTAAATTTAAACCTTTCATCGCACCTTCCAAAAATAAAAACTTTAATATCTTCAAAACTAGCTATGATCGTGTGACAAAAATTTACCGAAACGCTCATCTAGCCAAATAGAAGCTTCGGGGAGAATTTCGTACCATTTCATGCTCAAACAAAAACTTACTATAAATATTAACCTCATGTAAATACAAGGTTGAGACACCATTTTCCCAACAATTAGGCCTACTAGAGGTATAGTCTTAGGAGATGATACAGTTGTAGTGTCGTAAATTGAATCTTAATGCAATTATTACTCATCTAGGCCCTATTTTAGCATTCTTAGCTTTTTGTGTCCAACATGCTTGATCCAGCCCCAATTCAACATCTATTTTCGACATCTCCTCATTTTGGACCATAGGTCCCAATTTGAGGCCACATGGGGGAGCAAGGTGCCCCGCTCCCTGATGTTTGGCCCCAAATTTAAACCATGGCACGCTAAACTAAGCTGGGTGGGAAATCATTTCCTATGTTGGCCTGCTTTGAGTTTTACACCCCAAAATTCTTGGGAGAGGTATATAAGCAAGGTATCCTCCTCATTTTGGGTAACCCACTCAAGTAATATGATGACATGATATCGATAACACTGTCGTGCATGTGAAGTGTACCTGTACCTGCAAACACAAAAACACTCAATAGATCATTACAAGCATGGTTATGAATTTAAATCAAAGAAAGATAAAATCATAACTAAGCGATCTATCGCCCCCTAGTAAATGTGAGTATGAATTTTGCTCTCAGATCTTGTTATGCAAATTCCAGTGACTTGACTACACTTAGATGAAGGATTTGAATGAGAAAGATGCATGATCTAGCAATGATAGCATGACTAAGCTATATGATTTCATGATTATTGTAGAAAATAAGCTAGAATGAAGATGCACTTAAGCTAAGATTGAACATGATAACAATGCTTGAAATGATAAACTAGAAGCTGGATGCCTATAGTAACAATGTTTGAATGCAAATGAGATGAATCAATCGGGGTGAAAAAATGATATGAAATTGTGACCCTTTGTGCTCCAAAATGAGGTCTATTTATAGGATTTTCCAAGGCTAAGGGTGATGTGGCAGGAATCAACGGTCAAGATTGATTTGAAGATATCAATGGTTAAATTGGAGGAGATTGGAAAAGGGGTTGGATTAAAGGGAACATCTGTCATCTCTATGGTGACAAGTGTTAAGAGGCTTCTAGAAGGGGTTGGATGAAAGGGAACACTTAGTGACAAGTGTCACAAAGCTTTGCTCATGAGAGGGTAAAGTGTTCAAGGAAAGGGGACATGGTGGTTAGGATGTGCAAGCTAGGATGGAGTTAATTAAACCCAAGGTTAGATGAAATGAGTTAGGTTTAGAAGGGGTTAGGTTAGGTGGTTAGAAGTTAGGAGAATTTGAATTTAAAAATTTAAATAATAGGAAAAGGCTAATTAATCTCAACTCATAAATTTGATTTGTTTTAATTAATTAGTGGATTAGAATAAATGAATTTGATAGGGGGAATTAATTAATTTGAATCAATTAATCAAAGGGGATTATTGAAATGAACCTATTAAATAAATCCTTAGATTTATTAATAAGTAGATGAATGGGAGATTTAATCAAATTGTTGATGAATTCAATTAGATTGGGGAGGAGGATTAATTAAATAATTGCTTATTCAATTAATTATCTTCAGACCATTTTTAGGTGTATACAATTACATCTCAAGTCCTCAAGAGCAAGAGATCAAGCATTGAAGGTATTGAAAACTAGGAGCATTTAACAGGTCTATGCATATCTGAAGGTCTCCCATATTTTATATTCTTAAGTTCAACTATATTTAAGGCAACATCATATCTTCATGAGCATTTTGACATTAAAGAGGGTTTTGAAGGTGTAATTCAATTCTAGCCTCTGCTACTTAACAAAACACTTTCATTTGATGTTCAAATTAATTCAATTCAATTTCAAGGTTGATTCCAAAATCAGGATTTGACTTTGGTAAATCCCTTGCCCAACATTTTCTCTTTTCTATTATGTAGGAACATGTGGCACAACTGCAGAAATAGGTACAAGCTGATTAGGTGGATATCTACAGTTTGTAATTCGTCAAAGCAAAAAGTCTTGGGAGCAGGTCACCCATAGTCCCCCAGTCCTTATAGCAGGTCACCTAGGGCACCCCAGTCCCTCCATTTATGCCTCAAATTTGGACTATTTACAATATGTTTTGTTTTCTCCTCTTCTGCAATTAGTCTGCCAATTTCTTATCTTGTTGTGCATGTCGAAAGCTGTCAAATTGAGCTTATTTGATCCTAGTTCATTTGATTCTTATTTACAATTACATAGTCATCTTCAAGTACACAAGAACGCAGAATCATTGCATCCACCTAGTGCTTAAGCCTTCTTGATCCTAGTAGATCATCTCCCTACCATTACATATTGATGAACCTGACATATCCTATGCTTATTTCTAATTTAGATGTCTAGATCTGATTTGTATTACATTTTATGCATTTAGAGATTCAAGTTTTCTTCATTTTATGCAATGTTTAAATAGTCAATTTGTTAAAAATATCATTATTTAGACATTTCCTTCATTCACTTTGTGCATGAGTTTTATGACTTTGAGCCCTACATCTAATGTCTCCATGAGAATAAATTATAGACTAATGGCTTCCCTAAAAGGTGTAGGGCCCAAGCAACTAACATTTTCCATGGAAACCTAGGTGAAGCTTTGTTGGGTGAAAATTTTGTAAAATAGTGAAGGATTACAAAATTTGAGTTTCACAACAGTACATAAGATAACACTCCTCAAAAGGAAAAGTACAATCTCTCCTAATTATAAGGGAAGGATCCCCCTTTCTACGACAATTTCTATTTTCCCTTTTCTACCTGCTAACTTTACACTAATCCAAGATGCCACAACAACTTTATTCTCTTTTTTCATAACAAGTTATATCTAATTCTCTATTTAGAACGAATTTATTCTTTCAATCGAAATGATTCAAACTTGCAGTAATATTAAAACTATGCTTATAAGGAAGTAAAGTGTCTGTGAAAGAACAAAGCCTTCTGTTACTTATCTTTCTTTTTTTTTCTGAAAATGACTTAGGGATGAGCCTTGTGTATACAAATAACTAAAAGTTTCTCTCAAATACCTAAGTCCCATCAACCATTGTATCCCAAATACCAATATATTTCTAGCTCAAAGGCTTTCAGATATATTGTAAGACTTTTTACTCTAACAAGATAATTTTGTAAAGTACAAAGACTTTACCTTCTTATCCACTCAATATAAAATTCAAAGACAATAAACAAAAGCTCAAAGACTTTCCAATATTATACACACCAATTTCCTATTCTTGAATTCTCAAAGTAACACAAATTCTACCTTTATAAACTCGTGTTACTCCTCAATACATTGAAGCAATAATCATACACAATTTAGATCACAAAAATGACTAAGTGTCATTTTCTTCATATTGTCTTTTTTTTTTGGAACTCTTCAAATTTCTGTAAGACATTCTTCATTTGAGTTCCATCGGGTCCCTGGGTATGACTGGTTATAATATTAACTTGTATGATAGAGTCTTCTAAGTCGATGCAACACTTCTTATGTTTCTTCATAAGAGAATCCAGAAAGTCCAAAATGAATTGTAGATCAACTAAATTATCAATTGAGGACAAAGAGAAGTCCTCTCTATCAATTTTAGAAGATGTCAACAAGCTGAATTCATTAATGACCACATCGACATCAAGAACTTTTGATTTTCATCAAGGAAAGCACATGGGATCTCAGAGATTTTATCAACAATATCCTTCTTCTTGTCTGCACATTCTTTTTGGGCTTTCCTCATGTCCTTGATAAGGTGCTCTAAAATATTCATTTCATGCTCCAGTGCTTCTCGTTGCTCAACATATATTTGATAAGATCGTATAAATAAAAGTCTTCAAGCTTTAACCATGCCTCAAAAAATTTCTCTTGTGCTTCCAATTCTTGACAAAATATTTCTATAATGTTGTCCACTTCTATTCTTACAACATCAATATTACTGAGAATAGTGAAATTCGATCTCAAGAGTCGTGTACCTTGACTTAGCATGTGGTCCATCCATTCTCGCATTTCTCTACTCGTAATGTTGCTCTATCGGCCCTTTTCACAACTTGTTCATCCAGTGATGAAGTCACCAGCTCAATAACTTTCAAAGACTTGATAACTTTGAGTAACACAGTGGTGAGTTGATCAATCTGTGCCTTGAGTTGATCCTTTCTTGCCTTATCTTCATCATACTTGGCAATAAGAGCTTCCAAAGCTGATTGAGCATCTTCTGCAGTAGAGTCATGAGTTTGTTTGCCTAACTCGATCCTCTTGATTACATAATCTAATTCAAGTGAATATGATCAATATCTTTATTAGGAGGAGGGATGGCAATCTCTGCATATTTGTTTCTTGATTTCTCCACATTTACTCTTCATAAGGTTTTGGCTTTCTTGGTGACTTTTGGTTTAGTGGGGAGAAGCTGACTAAAATCAAAGCCATTAGGAGACATTGCTTGCTTCTTTCTCTTGGGAGCATTAGATAATAACCATGGAGGCAATGTTGAATCATCATTGTCACCTTTTGTCACAACTTGAGAGGGATTGATTGACTCTTGAGGGGTAGTAGTCATAATAGGTGACATTGTGGTGATAACTAGGGGAATATTTTCAAGGGATGAATCATTGGTTCTAGGACCCGTCTTTGTCATAAACTTGTCAAATTCATCTAACATGGTGGTAGAAACTTCAAACAAATTGCAAAAAGCAGAGAATAAATTCTCAATATTATCATGGGGAGTATCTAGGGCAGACTCACTAGCACTAGTGGAAGAAATGTGAACAACCATGCTAGGAGAAATACGTGTGATTATTGTCACAAGGATTTGCACCCGATGCAAATATGAAAAAATATGCAATCTCCTACAACATGGGAATACTCTCAGGCTATGGGTATCCTATAGTGAGAGTAGACCTCTGGATTATAGGTCGATTTCCTTTTTTATGATCCTAAAACTAACAATTTACAAGGAAAAGGGTAAGAGAGATGCTTTAAAATTGAAACTAATGACTAACAAATGATGCACCAATGGATAAAAAAGACTTGAAATGTTGTCAAACTCACAAAATACTCTACTAATAAGCTAAAAAGGCTCACAATTTAACTGCACATGCTTTGCATAAATGTTTCATTGAAAGGCTTCAATATTTGATGCTTGTTTGAAAGAAAACAAATATTGTTTTCATAACTTGCATTCATAAAATGAGAACACGGTCAAGGACCCGCACTATAGCATGCTACTCTTGAACCAAGCATTGAAGGAATTATATAAAAATAAAGTATTTCTAATCAAAATCACAATATTCTCAACTCACTATTCACATACAACAATTTGACATCAAGATAAAATGAAAAGGAGCTCAACTTCTTTATTGAGTATAAGGAATTGATTGTATTGCAAAATCTTGAAAATACTCATGAGAAATGAGTTACAGAAGCATGAACAACCTACTACAGTAGTCACAATCTCAGAACTAGAGAGAACTGAGAGAAGAAGAAAGACTTATACAAAAGGTTGCAAAAATTCAAAATTTGAATTTTGGCTCCAAAACATGATGTGTTGTCAAAACTCCATCCTCTCCATAAATCAGGCATGTGACTGAAAGAAAACTCCTCAAAAAATACTAAATATTTATCAATTTGAAAACAACTTCAAGGGGTCAAATGCAACTGAAAATCCCTCCAAAATAGGGATGTAACTAAAAGAAACAAGGAGTTATGTTCCTCAAAATCCTCCTTGACTCAAACTCCAACCACTTGGACTCTTTAATTGAAGCTAAACTATCAAGTAGATGACCAAATCACCTGATTTTGCTCCACATATTTGCAAATCTCTTCAATTGTCTCCTAGATGCATGCAAAGGTATCAAAGATAACTAACCCCTTTTATGATTATTCTTTTTAAAAGCAACGTAACATCTATGATATCTACATTCTTGCATTTCAAAATATCATTTATTCAAAGTGATTTATGATTTTCACTTTAAAATAAAGATTTACAATCTTTTTAAATAAATGCAAAAATAAAAGAATTTTATATGTGTTTATGAATCACTTAGAAGAATTACAAATTCAAAAGACCCATGACACAAACATGTAAATAAAGCCTTTTCTAAAATAAAGGTAAAAAATCCTTTGCATCTTATCGACTCTATTAGGGTTTCTAAACCCTAATACCAAGGTAAAAGCCATCAAAGCATTTCATTTTTTCCCTCATTTGTTTCTTTACCACTTGTGAGGGTGTCGCCGCCATGGAAACCCTAATCGACTAGAAACTGAACTTGAATGAACCCCCAATTGATGTTGTCTCTCACAATTTGCTGATGATTTCTACTGAGGAATGCATGGTAAGCTCACTTCCTATTACATTTATGCTCTTTTCTCATATCATTTTGTGACTACTCCTGGGCAAATATCTTGTGAAATGAACATGTGGTTGCATTCTTCAAGATCACCATATTTGCGACTGTGGCATCTTTCTTTACTGGTTATGAAAGATCTGCCCCTATTGTATATGGTAATCATGGGTTGCACTATCGCTGTGATTTTAATGATACCTTGCATCATATTCTCTGTTGTTTTGTTTTGCGAGACTATTGAGCTCTTGGTTGTTTATAAAATAGTGATATTCTTGTATTGAGGGTTGTAACCCCATACCAATGGGCTCATTTGAATGCTTCATTGTGTCCCTGAGATCTTTGTAAAGTTTGTGCTTGTTGCACACTACTATATTTGTTATCATGGAGCCAAAACTATTACTGCAAATCATATTGCATTCTAGTCAATCTATGTACCTTGATCTTTTTTGATTTGATATTACTCATCATGACAATCAAGTTGTCTTTGTTATTGGTCTAATATTTTGCAGGGATGACTATGCTATAACCAAAAGTTGTGATCATAGATGATTATCTTTTGTACCACTGCTACATCCTTTGTAATTCCCCTGACCATTGGAAAAAGAACAGTCCTAGCTATGATTGTTTCTATATAGCTAATGTTTCTTTCTGTATCAAGCTCATTAGAGCTCAAAGTTGCTCATGATCCATTGGGCCTTACTTATTGGTTTTTTTTTATTTTGATGCATCATGGATGATAAACAATGATTGTCTTTCACTGCATATGGCTCCATGACTCAAAGATTTGTGAGTTCATGACTTGGGCCTCTGTCTTGGCTCTGAAAACATTGTCCCTTTGATAGAGAATCACTTTACTATGTTCCATTTTGACTTTATACTCCCTTAGATTCATTGTTACTATTTTTGTTTCCTTGTCTCACTGCACATGTCTGTGGCTTTTGAATGTGTTGGTAATAGTCATGAATGACTATTTCCCTATGGAGAAGACTATTTTTTGATTACTTTTTATGGTGATTGTGTTTTTTCAGATAGTGACTTTATTCTTTATGGTTGCTCTATACATCTTGTAATGGCTTTAGTGTGATCATTGTCTACTAGCCTTAGTGACTTCTATCAAAACTGTAGCTACCAATCTTCATATGTCACTGTTATTATTGATCTTTCATGATAATATATCATGCCTTGATGTTTTTCTAACACTATACATTATGCATTGAGTCTACCAAACATTTCTTATCACCAAAACTGGTAAAATCCATGATTTATTATGTCTTCATGTTCTGATCTTAAGACTGTTGTAACAATACCTTATCTATCATTGCTCCTTATATCTTTATGATCATTAGTTGTATCAATGACATATATTGTCTTGGTCTTTTTGACAGTGATTAATTGTGCCCTTGTTCTCAAAGCTTCTCATTGATTCTCTTTACCTTTGATAGGGGTTGCTCATATGAAATTTTGTTATAGATACTACAGTCCTTATGAATACATATTGTTTTTCCTCTGTGACATATTATTGTTCGGTACCATTATATTATGATCTTAGTCTTTGATAGACCTCTTCCTCTGTATTGCTTTCTCATGAGGTGTGGTTGTGTATTATCACATCAAAAGATTTGACTACCCTTTAGGCAATGATCTTTGCAAACTTGACTGACTGTGTTTGGACCTACGACTGGAACCTTCTCCTTCAAAATAAGCTCAATATGATATAGCTGAAGGTGCCTTTGACTATGGTGATTCACAATTATTTATAATTATTGCTCAATGTCCCTTCTATGTGAGTGATGTTGAAAACTTTGTGCTTGTTGACACTGTATTGTCTCACATAGGTTGCTCTAAGTATTCTGAAATAGTTTACTTTCGCTATGTGCACTTGCACTGTGAGGACTGCCATGTTATATATCTTTGCCATTATTTGATGATTATTCAAAGTCATTGTTATAGATCTTCTTAGTAACTGTTGTTTTTCTATAGCTATGTTTGCCTTAATACTATGAATACAATCTCATAAACTGTCTTAAATATAATTTGTGCTCCCAAAAATAGCTTTTTAACTGCCATTTCATGGTATGATATCACTGTGTTTGTTTTGAATACCGCTTGCTATCTCTTAAGTTCACTGTGCTTTGACCTTGAAGGTACTAATACAAACATGAATTTTTCAATGTGACTGAAGATTGCTTGCTCAATGTTATATTCATTGTCCTCACTTATCAATACAAATTCATTGTAATTGTAGAAGCTTCCTGTGGTAGTTCTATGGGGTTGTGAACTTTAGTGTAGTTGTTGCAAGTTGTATCTTTAGAGTATCACCACAAAAGGAGAACATGTTGGGCTCAACCCTTGTGGGAGCCATATTTTTACCCACATGGTGTAATTTGATAAAACAAAACAGGAATCAAGATTTGACCTATACCTGCAGAGGAAGCAAACAAGTTAGATAAAAACAGTGAATTTGATGATTTTCTTTCATAATCTCCTATTTTTGGACACTATGGTAATCAGAATGGGTAGTTGTTTTAATGAACATGAGGATTATATTATATGTTTATAGATGCATGTGCATATACTAAATGATGACTCTCATTTATCTAACAATATTCTCTCTCTCAAATGCAGGCACCTAGGGGCAACCAGGAAGAAACAGTTGGATATAAGCTAGGCGGAAGACTCAAGATGACAAAAGGCAACTCAGTCAAGACTCATCATTTAGGAAATGATGAGTCACCCTTCCTTATGTGTACATTTATTTATATTTGCATTTACAAATATATAATGTTTTCTTTCATTTGCATTATTGAAGTTAGTCTCACGGCTTGTGTGAGACATCATCCATTTATACTATCAGTAAAGATTACTTTTTCCTCAAAAATTGTGCACTCTCCTATGTCATATGCATCTCCATAATGAAATGTGATGGTGTAATCTTATGTTCTCTTCTTTATACACATGAATGTGATACAACATAAATAAAATGTACCTTACTATTCATTAAAAACATAAAAGCTCTACCTAATTGAGCTTATTAGCAAAAATAGGTAACATATCCACTTTCATTGATATTTATGTTTAGAATGTGTTAATTAGTTCAAGAGTTTTCATGATTGTCCTTAATCTAATTAGCTTAGTTTTAATTATTTTAACCATGAAAACAATGGTGAACTCAACGTGAAACTAGAGTAACCTAATTTTCTATGTTTTTGTAGATACATTGTACGGATTTTCACAATTATACATAGGTTTTTGCATGCATATGAGCAGTATTTTGCATGTGTGTAGATCATATTTTGCATGCGTTGAGATGGTGTTTTGCATCCGTTCTTCAGGTGTTTCGCACATGTTCCAGGTAAAAGCAAGGTAAAGTATTTAAATCATTCTGATTTATTACTGTGTCGCCTCTCAGTTTTAGACCTCAAATTTTTTTTAGTGGATTGAATAGATGAATGTTCTATTTGCAATCTATTTAATGAAAATGACATGCAAAGTGAAATTTAAGATTGCAGGATCTAGATGACGCGCAGACCAGAGAAGACAACAAAAATATTATCTATGAACCTTTCATGCAGAACGCAAATTCATTGAACCAAAGTTGCAAATCTCCTATTTTCAATATCAGAGATGTGTCCAAGCCTATATAGTGCAATACAAGATGATAGAGGGTGTCAGGTTAGGAATCTGATAATAATTCATGAATTTTAACCCTCATTTTTGTAAGATCTTGTTTTTCAATTTTTACACAGAAAAGTGTTTCGCATGTGTTGAATTAGTGTTTTGTATGCATTCAATTAGTGTTTTGCATGTGTTTAATTAGTGTTTTGCATGCATTCTATTAGTATTTCACAATCGCTCAGACAATATTTTGCATGTGTTTAGTTAGCATGTCACATACATCCAGTTCCAGTTTCGCATAAGACTGATAATCATTGATTTCATTCTGTCTTTGTGCTTTACTCTAATCTAATTCTCTGGTGCTATTAATGGTTTTTCTACAACATGTGGCAAGGGTAACAAAGATGTTTTGATCAGCCAAATATTTAAATCAAACTACTAACTTGTTGGCCTATAGGATGTGTTTGTTTTCCTTTTAGCAATTTTACTCTTCAATTTGGTGCAATAAAATGGATATGCATGGTAGCTCACACTTCAATTTGGGTTTAATAAATTGGCATGGATCTGCCTTTTGTTTAGATTAGCTCACAAATTGCTATCTTTAAAAGAAATGAACTTTTTTTTTGTCTCTTGAGTGCTTGCTCGATCTGAGGGTGGAGCCACTATTGCATTGAGTACCTTTCCACCCGTCTTCGAGGTCTTGGGAGAGAGGGAAAGGTGATAATGCCACCCACATTTTATTTTCTAGTAGAGGTATATCTTTGCTTGGGTATTATATCACCTCACAAGGGTATTTAAAATTGGGATGCATTGGGGATATCACTCTCCTAGCGTAATCTCAAGCGGGTTTTTCAAGATGATATACAAATATATTGATCAAACAACTGAAGTGCTGAGTAAATTTGATGTATGTGGAGGCCTTCTCTATGTTGATAAGATCAAATAAAGCCTTAAGTAGCTTGCTTCGAGAATCTTTTGTTGGACTGGGATTCCTTGGAACAATACTACGAACCAAATTAGTACGAAAAAATCTTACATTTAATGGTTCGGGGTGTGTGGATCATACCCCATAGATACCTCTTATGTACCCTTCAAGATGAGACAGGAATGCCTCGGTTATAAGATCTTCAAAATTTGGGGGTAAGAGAATATAGCATGCCCAATAATTGTGTCATGGTGGGGGATCCAACACTAAGAAAATCTCTATATGTTCATCTTTCTTGTGGTATTCTATTGTAGAGGCTCAATTGAATGGTTTCCACATTACAAACTAACCTTGCAAGTGTTTTAAAAGTATCTTTAAAATCATTCATGTTTTGGACTAGTAAAGAGTCAATCAAATCTTTGGCTAATCTAGGTCCTTTCTTGTGCAACTCTATCTATCAAAGTTTGTCAAAAATGAATTCATTTGGCCATACTGTCTTTGCAATTTGTATTCTATGTTCTCAAAAATTATTGAAATGTGCTCAAACAAAATCATAGAAGTGACAAACTCAATCAACAACAAACTGCAAACAAGATCCTCACATTCAAAACAAAAGCATCTTATTCACATCTTTTGCAATCATAAGTTTGTCCAAAATCCATAGGTCTCATAAAGTTGCATAGTCCTCATATTGCATAGTCCATCAAATAGTCCTTATCAAGTCTCAAAAATTCCATGCATAGTCCTAATTTAGCACCTACATTATATTAGGATCAAGTCCAACCATTTGTTTAAGAATTCATTAAGATCAAAAGACCCTCATATCAACCATCAATCAAACTAGGTGCCTTGCTCATCAGTCTAGTATAAGGTATTGTATATCAGTGTCTCAATCTGGGTCAACATTAAACCTTAATACTTTTAGAGCGGTGTTAACCATTTGGTCCTTTATCTTTACATCTCATTAATTGCATATTCATCTTAGAAATCATCTCTCAATTAGAAAGAGCCTTAGAGCATGAGTCAATATGGGTTTACCAGGTGACGGTTTCTTTCCATTCCTGCAGCCTAATTTAGGACCAAATGATGATCAAGAGGAAGTTATTGACAATCTTAGTAACCTTGCTTGGAGGTTAAGAAGGAACGTCCCTCAGTGTATAGGAGTTACATTTATCATAGAGGATGAGATATGAAAATCTCATCGTATCGAGGCCGAAGTTGAAAGAGAAATCATTCAGTAGAGACTTGAGAGACTCAGGCTACAACAACAACAACCTTGTCCTAACCCTCAATAGGTTGTCAAGTTAGGGTGCATACTAGCATACAAAATCAATCCTTAGATTCAAGTCTTGCATTTAGATCCATAGTTCATCATAAACAGTCATAAGCCTTACATTTTTTAGTCATCTTAGGAGCCCTAAATGCCCATAACACAATCACAAAAGGCTAAGAGTCAGATGGACCCAAACACTAACCAATTATTCAACCCTACCTGGGACATGAATTTGTCTACTTATCCATGCTCACAACCCTGGAGGGGTGTAACATTGCCAACAAACATGAAGAACATGTGGTCAATAGACAAAATCCAACACAACTTAATGGCAAAAGAACTAGATGTTGCCCAACAAGACCCGCATGTTCTCACGGTCCTAAATGCTCTTCTTAATCATGATAGGGATAGATATCTTTCCCTCTTAATAAAAAATGGAGCTAAGTTACCCTCAAACTTTGACGTCACAACAATATTGCCAGTAGAGGTCACTTTAAACCAAGGTGTGAATCAAACACCTAACTCCTCACAAACATACACTGCATCTTCAAGCTCAGCCCATGGTACAACTCAAAATATGCAAGCAACATCAACTCAAGCCACTATGGCTTCAACTTTGAACTCACAATCTGGCACTGTATCCTCAACGACAAACATCACATCTCAAACAAATGCTAATGTCACTTCACAATCCACGTTGAATGTCTCAAGCACCTCAACGCAAAATCAAACTAGCACTTCTTAGATCACCACTCCCGCAAGTACTTCCCAACTTGCAGTATCTGTCTTTGTGGGATCTACTTATATTGGTCAAAGATTGAATCAAGGTTTCACCAATATACATTGATCAACTCAACCTAATGCTAGCACACAGTTTGCTTACTTTACAACACCTAGTGGAGCCCATGACACACAAATTTATAATCACTCAATGTTCCAACAAGCACCAATATTAATAAACACTAATCCTTTTGTGGGGAACACATATGTAGAAAATGAGTCTGTGACTCAGATGAATATCTCGTCCCAACAAGTACAAAACCTATAGAAGAAGATGGCAAACATGTAGTTTGGAAATGAGAAGAAAACTTAAACAATGGAGGATCTTCATCCTCGTCCCTTGGATAGGACCTTATACATGCCACCTTTTCCCCCACATTTGAAACTCCCAAGTTTGATAAGTATGGAGGAAAAGGTGACCCTAGAGATCACATCAGGGAATTCTTCACTGCTTACATTGAGGTAGCTAATGAAGACACATATTTGATGCGTCTATTCCCTAAAAAGTCTCGGTGGATCAACATTAGAATGGTTTTCACACTTACCACCAAATATCACCTCAAGGGGAGAATTAGTTGGGTAATTCATAACAAACTTCTCTCATAACATAGATAATCGAATAACTCTGATGGATTTATGTGCCACTAGGAAAAGAGAGTGTGAAACTTTCGCCTCATTTCTACAATGTTGGAGATCCCTTGCTTGTAGATGTCCATGTCACATCCATGAGGTAGAGAAAGTGGATATTTTCACAAAAAATCTTGTTCCTCAAGTCAAATACCCACTACAAATGCAGTGTCTCAGCACTTTCAAACAGATTACAGAGAAAGGCTTATAGTGTAAGAAAGGTTTTGTGGAACAAGGTATTGTAGACACCTAAATTTGACCAATCGATTTAATCAAATTTAAATCCTATTCTTCCAATTAATTAATTAATCCCCCAATTGTATTCCTCTAATTAATTAATGTCCCTTTTCCCCCTTTTAATTAATTAATAAATGCCCCTTCTTTCCCAATCCGATGAATTGATTAAATCAATTAATTTAATTAATTCTCTATCCCATTTGAGCACATGGCTCCTAACCTTAACCCCCCATCTAACCTAACCCTTGTCCTAAACCTAGGGTGATAACTAACCCTATCCATCCAAACTTCCCCGAACCTAGTCACTCTCCAAACCTCCCAACCAACCCTATCCTATCCCTCCTAAACTCCATATGTGCACATCCTAACCACTTTTCCCCGTCAAAAGGGGAAAAATATCCTATTTTGGGTGGCTTTTCCCAAAATGGACATGTGTCCCTCACTCCTTTCCTTTTTAGTTGAGCCACTTGTCCCTTTTGAGGACAAATATCTCCTCTTCACCTCCCCTTCCCTTCCTCATCTTGCCTATTTAATCCCTCCATTTTTAGACCATTGGATCCATCTTCATTCCATGCACTGTTACTCTACAAAAATCGCTACTCACTCCCATCCCATCGCATATTTCACCAATCATCTTCGCATTTTATTTTCCATCATGGAGCATAATCGAACATCTGTTGACATCTTGAGCACACATCCAATCTTAGAATAATCAAATTAAAGCGAGAATTATGGTTTGTTTTGTTTATCGCTTTGTTCTTTGTTTTAGTTTTATCATTATAATCTTGAGGTGTTTGAGTTTAATGACTTGTTTGGTTATTTTCTTCATTATTTCAATCGTTTAGTTTATCTTGCACATTTTCCCTCACACGGGTATCTTGAAGAACAATTAAAAAAAAGTGGTTTGACCAGTAATACAAATAATGATAAGTCAAAATTCTGGTCAAAAAACAAAACTGTGACAAGTGATGGGGTTGTAGATGCCCATGTGGTTAACAGAGCTCAACCCGTAGTTTCACTATAGGGACCTGTCAACTCTTTCGCGCCAAGCAGAAATCAGTCTCAAGACAACAATGCAGCTTCAAATGCAAATGCAGTACAGTCTAGTAATTCCAAACCTCCAAGGACTAATGTATATAGAAGAAATTATACGCCACTTGGAGAACCAATTGAGTTTTCACTCAAGAAACTAATACAAACAAATTTCATAACTCTACATGAGATCAGGCCATATGAACTAGGTCCTTTCAAACCAACCTAGTGGAATGATAATGATTTTTTCAATTATCATCACACCAAAGGCCACAAAACAATAAGTTTCTACAAGCTAAAGAACTTGATTCAAGACCTCATTGACCAGGGAGATATCACTATAGATAACAATAAGCGTTTGGCCAATACAGATCATATTATTTTCAAGGAACCATTTGTTAAACATGACAAAGGAAAAGCTTCAAGCTCAAATTCATAGGACAATCAGGCCAACTACACTAAGGTTGCCTATGATAATGCAATCAACACTATCAGCACATGCGATGAAGTAGTGGCCATAATTACTATCAACCCAAGGAATCGAGACTATGAGATTATCACCCACTGATAAAAAGTAGCATTGCAAGGAGTCCCTTCTAATCCTCCTCCGCCAACAGGTACCTATAATGTTGTGGACCAATTGAAGAAAACTCCAGCACAAATATCACTCTTTGAGTTGATCCATATTTCTCTTAATCATAAAGCAATCTTGGATAAAGCTCTTCATGAGTCTGTTGTCACTAGAGACATAGATGAAAACACTTCCCAATCCATGGTTGGAAATTTGGCTATTGCTCCCTATGTTGCCTTCATGGAGCAAGATGTCCCAACAGATAGACCTTTTCATAATGACCCATTACATTTAGAAGTTTCTGTCCATAAGAGAAAAGTTAAGAGAGTGTTGATAGATGGCAAAGCTGATCTAAACATATGGACTATCAATCTGATTAAAGAATTTTGGTACTCACATCTTCATATTGATCCAACAAAAAGGATAAGCATTAAAACCTATAATGATGAAGAACATCCATCAAGAGGTGTGGTTACTCTATCTGTACAAGTAGGACCTGTCACTACGGATGTCATACGTCAAACAAAGATCTAGGGTCTAGCATGCTACTGGGTCGCCCGTGGATACATAAAATGTACAAGTACCACCAACTTTTCATCAATGCATTAAGTTTCCATATAATGACATTGAAATCACCATACAAGGTGACCCAAACCCATTTTAGCACTACAACTACTTAAGAGCAAGTAGCAAAAACCAAGTTCCTATCAATCAAGCAACTCCTCTTACATCACAAGCAAAATCCTTGGCAAATACAGATGCATAGGCCTCTTCATCTAATACACCTATTGCACCACCTTTACAAATTAAAGAAGGATGTGAATATTCCTATTTGAGCGCATTGTTTGTGGGGCAATTGTCTCTCTCCCCAAGATCTTTTGGGAGACCTTTGCCCAATTCAGTTATTCAAAGTAAAGGGAAGGAAGTGGTACAATATTGCTCTTCTTTCTCCTTTATTAGATGGGGAGACTTATAGAAAGAATATGTGGATGAATATGTGAACAAATGGTTGTAAAAAGATGAGGAAGACAATCCCTCTATTAGAATCCCCTTAGATCAATATGGAAATGGCTTTGAAATATTGCAAAGGCATGGCTACAATGGTAAAACAGGCCTGGGGGCACAAGGGAAAGGAATCATAGAGCCAATTTTACCTTCAGAGAACCTAAGAAATCAAGGTCTGGGATATGGGGATACATCACAGAGACTAAGGTCTAGACAACATACCTTAGTTATATTGAATATGCCTACTCCAGCAACACAACATCCTATTAGCATAATCGCTAATCCAAAATACTTGAATCAAGAAAACCTATCAATGAAGATGTTTGTGCCTTCATCTCATCCAAATGCATCAATAAAAACTAAGGTAGATCCCTCTAATGAATCAAGTATCATGGAAACTAAATCCCTTACTCAAGAAATGGCTTCTTTCTTGGTGATAGAAGAGAGGCCCAATATATCAATGGGGACTAGTATAACACCCGCTAATGATATAGACGTCGGGAGACCACTACCTCTTATTCAAGAAACTAGCATAGCCACAATAATGGAACAAGTGTCAACAAGTTATGGAAACATTCCACTAGTCATAAACATTGTTGGGACACCTCTTTCTCCAATTGAATAAATTGAAGAAATATATGAGTTTGAGTCAAACATGGAGACATATATTGAAATAAAAATATACTCCCATTGAATATGAATGGTTGTCCCTTCATAGCAGCAACACAGATGCAGTGGACAGATTTTATGATCATCATCCACCCGTGGATGATGGCATTACTTATGAGGACAAGGAAATAGATCCCAACTCTTGGAAAAGATATTATGACAATTGAGCATGCATGATATTAGCAACACCTCACTCTGACGACGACAATGATTTTTGCCTCATATATCCACATTTGATAGACTGGGAGTAGCAAGAACAACAACACCTAGATTGGTTTGAAAATGATGAAGCCATAGCAAAATTACTTGGAGCACAAGAAGGACTTCCTTATGGAGACCGCAAGGAAAGCTTCACAATTGACTTAGACAAAATGACATATTTTGGAGAGGCAAGCTCCTCTCTTGATCTAGAAAACCTTGACGAAGACCAAAATATAGACAAGAGAAAACTCAAAGATCTCCCAATTTATCAAGAAAGGTTAGCATTGTTGGTAGAGAAGATAGTGGAAGTCAGCATTAGGGATGCTTAAACTGTGCACAAAATCCACTTGGTATAATCTTCAAACCCAGAAGAGAAAGAGAAATTTATCCAATTCTTCAAGCAAAGATCAATCAATTTTGCATGGTCATATGTTGATATGCCAGGGTTAGATCCAGAACTTGTTTTGCATCATCTGCCATTACTGCCAGGAGCAAACCCATATAAGCAAAGACTTTAAAAAATGCATCCACGGATCACTTTGTTAGTGAAGGTAGAATTACAAAAGCTACTAGATGTGGGTTTTATCAGGCCAATAGACTATGCAGAGTGGATATCTAATTTGGTACCTATAACCAAACCCACTGGGGGCATTAGGACCTACACATACTTTAGAGATAAAAATTAAAGCATGCCCAAAAGATGACTTTCCACTCTCAAACATTGACATGATTGTGGATTTGATTACTAGGAATGAAATCTTATCATTGATGAATGGCTTTTCTAGGTATAACCAAATAAGAATTACACTAGAGGATCAACACAAGACAACATTCACCTATCCATGGGGGACAGACTACTAGAATGTGATGCCATTTGGGCTTGAGAATGTCGGTGTTACCTACCAAAGAGCTATGGCGACTTTGTTCCATGACATGATACACGATATCATGGAAGACTGCGTTGATGATTTATTCGCAAAATCCACAACCAAAGATAATTGTCTTGATGTCCTTGCTAGAATATATGATAGGCTCGAGAAATACAATGTATGACTAAACCCAAAAAAGTGTGTATTTGGAGTAACAACTAGAAAAATCCTGGGTTTCATAGTATCAAATAGGGGCATTGAAGTAGATCCCACCAAGGTAAAAGATATTCTAGAAATGCCTACACCATCTATGCTAAAAAAAATTGAGATCTCTACAAGGAAGGTTACAATACATTAGGTGCTTTACAACACAATTGGCAGATAAGTGCCAACCATTTTAATACCTTCTCAAGAAAGGTGTAACTTTTAAATGGACAGACCAATGCCACGAAGCATTTCAAGCACTAAAAGATTACCTTTTTTCAACACCAGACCTAGTATTTCCAACACCAGGCAAGCCATTGCTATTGTACATATCAACAACTAAGTCATCTCTAGGTGTACTCTTGGCACAAAATGATGACCATGGCAAAGAAAGAACTATCTATTATATCAACAAACCATTGGTAGGCTATGAGCCCAAATACACCTCCATAGAGAGAGCATGGTTGGCAATGATTTTTGCATCACAAAAATTTAAGCACTACATGCTTAGCCACAAAGTACAACTTATTGCAAAATTTAACCCGCTCAAGTATCTCCTTAGCAAGGCTACGCTGACAAGCTGACTAGCCAAATGGGTCATGATCCTAAGTGAATTCGACATCAAGTATGTTGACATAAAAGTAATCAAATGACAGATAATAACAAATCGATCAGCAGGAGCACCTGTACAAGACACTCATCCATTGCTCAAAAATTTCCCTGATGAAGCAGTATTTACATTGGCGACTTCCATAAGGTGGAAGCTATATTTTGATGGATCTTATACAAAGCATGGAGCAAGAACCAAAATTCTTTTTTTATCACCCCCAAGGTGATTCAATTCTGAATTCATATAGAATAAGTTTCCCATGTAATAACAACATGGCTGAATATGAGGCCCTGGTTACAGGACTTTGCACTGCAGTAAAGTGGAAAATAATAGACTTGCACATCTATGGAGATTCACAGCTCATAGTCAACCAAGTCAATGATGATTATACCACTAAAGATGATAAGATAATGCCTTATAAAAGGATGGTGGATGACTTCAAGCAACATTTTAGTCACGTTACTTTCAAGCAACATTTTAGTCACGTTACTTTTGAGCAAATTTAGACTACAAAACATAGCAGCAAATGCAATGGCAACTATAGGATCTCTTCTTCACGTGTCGATTAGTGTAACACGATTCGATTTCATGGTAGAGTAGTTGATGGTTCCAACATATGAAATCCCATGTTTAGAATATTTATACGTAATAGTCGGTCCTGAGTCACCATGGTATTATGACATATACGCATATCTTCATGAATAATATATATCTCCTAATCTATCACCCAATCAACACAAAAACCTCATGCGTCAAGAATCTAGACATGTCCTCATAGAAGATACCTTGTATAGAAAAAGTATATATGGTACACTTCTTCAATGTCTGGATTTTGAAGAAGCACAATTCACCTTAAAAGAAGTGTACAATGGAAACTGCGACGCGCATTCTAGTGGTCCTACATTGGCAAAGAAAATCTTGCGCATAGATTATTGGCCTACCATGGAGAAAGATGCATATAAATATGTGCAAAAATCTAGACAATACCAAATAGATGGAGATCTGATTCATGCACCTACTCGAGACCTCCAACCTATCATATCACCACTACCATTTTTGCAATGGTGACTCGACCTAGTAGGGAAAATCAACCCTACTTCTTTCGATGGGAACAAATTCATTTTGACAACAACAAAATATTTTTCCATGTGGGTAGAGTAAATCCCTCTAACTTATACAACCGACAAACAAATAGCAAAATTCATGCTCAATTACATTGTCGATATGGAGTCTCGATGTGTATAGTGATAGAAAATGGATGTCCTTTTAAGATCTAGGAAGTACAAGAATTATGTAATCAATTCCACATTCAACATTGCTTTGCAACACATTACTATCCTCAGAATAACGGCCAAGTAGAGGCAACATATAAAACCATTCTCAAAATTCTCAAGAAAGTTTTCAATGAAGCTAGAAGAGACTAGCACCTACAGTTGAATCTTGTACTTTGGGCTTATAGAATGGGTGTTCACACAACTATAGGAGCTACGCCCTACTCTTTGGCCTATGGATCAAAATTATTTTGCCTATTGAGGTAGAATTACCATCTTTGAGAGTCTCTTTGAAACATATCATATTAGATGAGGATTACAGAGTAGCAAGGCTACAAGAGTTAGAATTACTAGATGAAAAAAGACAAAGTGCACTAAACCACTTGCAGGGATATCAAAACAGACTAAGAAGGAGCTACAATAAAAAAGTAAGGGTAAGGTTCTTTGAAGTCAAAGACCTAGTCTTGAAACAAAATCAAATAAATCTGGTAGAACAAGAAAGACCAAGCAAGTTTGAACCTAACTAGCTAGGCCCGTATATAATAACAAAGGTCGATGGAAATGGTTCATATCATCTGACAACAATGGAGGGAGATTCACTCTCTGAACCCATTAATACTATGCATCTCAAAAAGTATTATGTTTAGTGGCTAGGTAGTTTAAGATTACTAGCATTTCATTTTGCATTGTATTGCATATAGTTTCTTTCAAAGTTACATCACATTTACATTTACATGGCATTGCATATAGTTGATTTTCCCATTTAAGTCAATTCGTCTTGCATGACATTTATACATAGTTGCATCAATAAAACAAAGGCAATTGTGGGAATTGGTCAAATTGTTTCCATCTAAACATGTCAAGCTTCATCTCATTTCTTAGATATTCACTTGTGAAGTTTTAGAAACTAAAAGTCACTCATCTTTAGTGTCTTCTTGTCGTTAGGACTGGTCTTTGTTTGGGTAGAGAGTTCATTGTTGTTCTTGTTACCTAAATCTATCAATTGCTATATCTTACACACATTAATAAGTTGCTATAATTCATTGTAGATACCTGGTTGATAATGTGGCTAGTGAAAAATCTAAAATCCTACTTCAACGCCACTGTAATTATCATACCCATGTAAGTTTCATTACTTATAAGCCAATGAAAGGAAAAAATAAAAGATGCCTAACAATATATCCAAAAATAAGACAAAACTAAAAGAAAAAGAAAATATAAATCAATGCATTGAATATCAAAAACTTGGCTATGGGAACATGCAAGTAACTCTATTGGGGCTATGGACGCTTGGCTGACAATAGAGAAATATTCAAGAAATTATATTGATAATCTAATCGGGGCTATAGACGTCTGCTAGCAGCGAGGCTCTATCCAAGATGCTTTTGGAGTTAGGATGACTCACATAGCTAGTCATACTAGATTATAAGGGTCGTTAATGATCATAATAGTGCAAATAAATTCAAATGCACACACATAGGCAATTGTGGACCAAAGTCTCAAGAGTCAGTGGAGGAGTTTTCTGCATCTATATTTATAAATCATACTCACCTGGTGCGGTGGGTTAAGTCATCTAAAGGTTGTTGCGAATGGAATGGGTCCTTATCTCCAAAATGTTTTGCAACCCTAACTTTATTAGGGTGTAACAAAATGACCAAGTCACATTAGTATGTCCTTGAAATAAAATCTTGCATTTTATTTATCATTCTAGTTTGCATTGTTTAAAGTGTTTATGTTGCATCAGTTGTCATCATATGCATAGTTCATCAATTGCATCACCCGAGTTTGCAAACTAGTGGCAGGTCCTAAAAAAATCATTCAAAAACATTCACATATGATCCTAAAAAAAAATCATAAAAATCATCAAATGTCCTGAAAAATCCTAAACATTATAAAATGTTCAAAAAAAAAGTCTAAAAAATGGAATATGTCCTAAGAGAATCCAATAACATTGAAAAAAAAAAAATGAAAATCACAAAAATCCAAAAACATTGAAAAAGAACAAAATTCTAAAACATCGAAAAAAGAGTAAAAACCGTAAAAATTTGGAAAATCATCATACAAATCATCAAAAACATTCAGAAAAATTCTTGAAAAAACTCCTAAAAAGAAGAAAATGTCCTGAATAAAGCACTAAAAATCGAAAAAACCAACAACAAAATCTTGCAATAAAATGTCTTGCAGGGATCAAACACTTAAGTAGATATCCAGTAAAAATTTTGCACAAAGTCAACAAAGGATAAAACTATCTTATCAAAATCTACAAACAAACGAATCAAGTCGTCTTATCAATTATATCAACCAACCATATCAATCAATAATCATCTTGTCTTAAACAGGGAAGGTTATGATGAATATTAAGAGGGGGGGGTGAATTAGTATGCCAAAAATCTTTGCACTAAAACACTTACATAGTCTAAAGATAAACCGGTAAAGTAGTCTGACAGTCAAACCGGTTACCACACATGCAAACCAAAATGCAAATAAAACATTCACCCACAAAAGTAATACAACCATAACACAAGATATTTGACATGGAAACCCAACTGGGAAAAACCATGGTGAGATGGAACTCACAAGTCACTATCTGCAGAATAGAAACCAGACTGGTTAAGGTCAGACCGGTTAAGGTCTTACAATGTTCTTCACCAGAACAGATCCTGTTAGGAATCTCAATCTCTGTTAGGAGATAAGTCTGATTAAAGACTACCTTGTTAGAGGATTTTAGATTCACATGTGTGAACCACCTTGTTAGAGGATTTTACAAAGGCTTTGAGGCCTACCCGGTTAGGGGCTACAGACTTGTCAAAGATATGAGTAATCAACAAGTGTTTGATCTATCTAATAGCACAAACTGCTTGGTTAGATCCAGTATTGCTCATAGCTAATGCATTCCAGCATTACTTCAGTCTTCTCTATCTCTCTCTCAGTTACAACTCGATCTTCTCAGATAAGATCGCTTTTACAACAACTCAACATCCACCTTAAACCCTAGCTCAACATTAACCCTTTTCGCAACCACCTAAAACCCTAGACATGATGTCCTTTTAAAGGAATCTGATTTCATGTTGGTCCAATAGGATTTCTTTACAATTTCCTAGGTTCAATGAACCTAGACATACTTAGTAACACGACATAGGAATCACCGTAAATGTGTCGGCACTGTCAAACAATCGGTGGATTGGTAACTCATCACAAAATGTCGGTTGGTAACTCATCACAGAGTATTACCGGTTCACACAAAATACCAGTTGTCGGTTTGACAAAAATGAAGACTGGTAAGAATGTGTTGTGCCGCTTTTCTCCCTCGTACCGCTTGTGATCTGCGAACCGCTTGGGGTCGACATGCCGCTTCAGACCGGGAAACACATTCTGCAAAATTGCCACTAGTCTAGAGACTAGTATACAACATACCGGTTGGAACAAATACCGGTTGAGCATAAGCTCATACATATAAAGGGGATCTCAATACAAGTGTGTGTCCATCAATGACAATCATAGCATAAACCACAAAAATGCCAACAATCTCCCCCTTTGGCATTGATGGCAACACTTAGGAAAATAAAATTTTGACATCTAAGTGTTTTACAACAGAAAAACTTGACATTAACAAAATTGCTCCCCCTAAGCATATACATTATCCCTTAATCAACAGAGTGTATAGCAATTTTGCATTCAGAGCATAATCATCAGAGCATATAGAATATATCACAGCATATATCAAAATTTCAAAACAAATACTTCTCACTCTAATATACCAAAATTTCAAAATTTAAAACCATATACTTCTCCCCCTTTGCCAACAATGACAAAGTACCGCTGAAAAACTTGTTTCCATATATATATAAAAGAGTTTATGACAATAATGAATAATACTTGTCAAAAACCACTTTAAAGTCCTGCAAAAATTGTTTCATGGAAAGAGACCAGGACTCAAGTAGGGAGGTCGCCACTTCCTTCTCTGTCTGCATTTGTGATACCTGTTCCTCCATGGCATCTATTGTGCTTAGTTCTTGTGTGACTGTCAGGGCATCTAGGTTCAGATAGCATTTCTAGAGAAATTGCAGTCGTGGAAGTAATACCAGTTGAAGCTCATGCAAATCCCTAGACCTTGTGCTGATCTCTTGCTCCATCTTGGCTGACTGGATCTGGAACCGGTGAACGGTTTGCCCATATGCTGCAAAGGAGTCGTAAGGAGTCTTGAATGTGCTCAAGTAGGACTGTAAGTCCGTTTGAAGCTGTTGCTTCTTGGCTAGCACATCATCACAGAACAGATGAGGTTGACAGATTTTGTTGAGTAGCAAGTTTCCCTCATCCATGGCACTCCTTATGTCCTTTTGATCCTTTAGCAGTTCAGTCCTAAGCTCATTCAATTTCTTCACTAGAGCAACATTAAGAGCCTTTTGGTGCTCTTTCTTTACATTGGCCTCTGCTGCTTCTTCTAGACTCTGCACCTGATCATCCACTACAGTACACAGAAGTTTGAGTTGTGCTAGTGATGAATCAATGTCAGGAAGATTAGTGTCGGGTATTAGACCGGTAAGTGTATCTACAGCTGCTTGGATGATGTCCTGTTCCTTTTTCCTGCGAATGATCTCAAGGCGCTCTTGAGCAACCTTGATGCTCTACATAAGCTCCGACTCACTTGCAGATTGGAGATCGATAGGACTAGAGAGATCAACCGGTGAGGGTTGACTTCCGGTTGCCTTCGAAGTCTCCACCTGAGAGCATTTTGTCGTTTCTTGTTCCTTGGCTTCTTCAGCTTTCTTCTTTTCCGCTTCTCTTCTCTTCTCTTCTTCCTTGTCTTCCTCTGCCTTTTTCTTCTCCTTTGCTCTCCTCTTCTGCTCGTCCTTTTCTTCTTCTTCCCTCTTCTTCTTCTCTTCCTCTTCCTTTTTCTTCTTCTCTTCCTCTTCCTTTTTCTTCTTCTCTTCCTCTTCCTTCTTCTTTTCTTCCTTGTCCTCTTCTTCTTTCTTCTTCCTTTCTTCTTATTGCTTCTTCTTTTCTTCATCTTTTCTTTTCTCCTCTTCCTCTTTTCTCTTCTCTTCCTCTTTCTTTTGTTTCTCATCTTCATCCTCCTTCTTTTTCTCTTCCTGATCTTTTGTCGCTTGTTGTGTGTCCACGGCTTGTTCACCACCCTGATCGGCCTGTTGCCCCTGTTCAGTATCCTTAGAAGGTATATCTTGAGTGACATCTTCTACATCCAGGGCATCGACATCTACGGTGTCGATTGGTTCTTCCACCAGGTTTCCTTCCTCATCAAAAACCTCATCCGGTTTGGAAATAACCGGTTCCTTTTCTGCTTGGAGGTTGGCCATTCGTGCTTTGTGAGAACTGATAGCATGGGCCATGTGCTAATGTGTATCTTTTTCTACATCATCAACTCTCCCCTCCAACAACCAGAGTCTTCTTCTCCTTGTGAAGAAGAGACCTTTATTTTGATCCAATACATCAAACAATTCTGAATTTGAGAGTTCAGGGAAGTACTGTGCAAAAAATTTCTCCCTAATCTCCTGTTCCTTTTCAATGGCAATGCGCCATTTGTTATCCAATGCTTTAAATAATGAATCCGGTGTTTGAGATTTAATCTTTGATGGTGATCAGTCATTTTTACATAAATAAAGAATGATTTCCTCTAGTACTTCATCTTTTTCCTCACTATTGAATTCATCATAATAATCTATTAAATCATGAAGCAACTTTCTCCTAATATTCTTTACTGTTCTTTGACAATGTGTCAAAGGTTTGTAAGAGGAGATATCTATATTTACCAGTGCGGATGTTGTCGGTTCATTCTTCTTCATCTTCTTGGTCTGTCTAGCCTTCTTTGGCTGTTCATCAGACTCGGTTTCTTCGGAGTCCGGTTCATTTGCCTTAGTCTTCCTCTTCCTTTCAAATACTTTTGTTGGTGTTACCTCCAGTTTCTTCTTTGCTGGTGACCGCTTGGTCACTCTTGGAGTCGCAGTGGTAGCTGGTGTCGATGCTGCAGGCACTGCCTTAGCTTTCTTAGCTATCGGTTCTTTTCCCTTCTTCACCGATGGTTCTTCAACTGGTGTGATCCTCTCCAAGTAGGTTTCGATCCTCTTAGCCTTTGTATCAAGAGGCGAGGCAATAAGGGTTGAAGCATACCCTTCCAGCATGTCAAACATGACCTCATAGCCCATAGGCTCCACTTCCTCCATTCTAGTCTCAACAGCCTCCATTAGACATTTGTCCACCTGAATAGTGAAACAGATGTCATCTTCGTATTTCTTTACTATGTCACCTAAGATTCTTACCCTCTGACTCATCTTTCTTCTGAACTCATCAAAGTATTTGTTTAGTACCTCAGGGTAGCCGGTTCCAATGGCTTGCACACTTTCCTTTATTTGCTTGGTTACCGGTTGGTCAGGGGACCACTGGACATCTCCTACACCCAGAAAGTAGCCTTGGAAATAGAAAAACAACCCTACCAGTAGTTGTCCAAACTTAAACCTCAGTGAATTGTCCTTTTTGATTGCCTTAAGATTTAACAGGAGTTGCCTCTGCATACCGGTGCATATGTCAAATGATTTATCCTCTTTAATCATCTGGTAAGCGGCATTTACCACTGTAGTAGATACAGAATTAATCCTGTTGGCTGAGAATGTTTTGTAGCCTATCACCATGCAGGCGTATTTCACCAGTTCATCCTTGATAGGATTAACTGTCATACCTCATGAATCACTTGTCGAACCGGTGAGCTTGGCCATTTCCGTTTTGCTTACCGTTCTCAGGGCTGGCACTTCCCCTGTGTTGTAGAAACCGGTGACTACATGAATTGCCTCAGGTGTGATATCATGCGTCCTCTCCAAGTACATCTTGTCAACATGGACTCTGCTCAAGATGATCCTGATGTGATCCTCTGTGAAGTCTTCCAGAAAATATACCGCATTATGGAGTTTCTTCTTCTCTAAGATACTGAACTCTGGTTTGATCTTTTTATCATTGCCACAAAATAGACCTAACTGAGTGTGAATAGCTAAAGACCCTAGGTCTTCTATTTTGCAATCAATATAATCAGAAATTCCTTCTTCGACTATGACTCCAGCCGGAACTTGTGATAAAGCATTATATTTGGCCTTCCTTTGAATAAAACTTTCTAACTCTATGGATGTACTCGAACTGGTATGTGATGCGGAAGCCATTGTAGAGTATTTCAAGAACACGAAAAATACCTTTCAAACGCGAATTTAGGGCTTCCAGATTCTGCTTCACTTCGCTCTCCGTCGGATGCCAAATCACCACTTTGAGTTCTCCACTACCACTTGCAAACTAAATTTGAATCTCTTTCAAGAATATCCAATTTCTTGAAATCTAAGCTCAAATCGCCTTTTCTTCGCTCTGTACTTGAAAACTTTTCTTCGCTCGAAAACAGATAGTGAGAAATGATTTGAAAAATTGCATTTATACATGTCTCTCACCTACCGTCATTAATGCTCCTCTATTAGGGCATAAACCCTAATTTGCCTTTTTACCGTTTCTGGTCTTCTGCCAAGCAACAAGTATCACATACCGGTTAAGGTCTTTTATTGGTGTCAACCGAGGGTTCGAAAGCATTTCGCCATTTGCTCCCCCTAAGCCTTTGAGGCTTAGTTTGCCAATTCCGATATTTCCACACTAGGTGCAAAAACCAATTTCTCCTCCGACAATATTGGTTTCTTCCTCCATGTTTTCTTCATCTGTCCTTGAACTTTTTCAACATCTATTTCTCCTTCCAGAGTGATCGGTATATCATCAGATATACTTTTTCTGCTTCTGCAGAATCTTGCAATGTGACCCGGTTTGTTGTAGTGATAGAAAGCAAGTCCAAGTGCTCTCCAAGGTCCATTGTACATGTTTCCATTCTTTCTTCTGCATGTTGCAACAGTGTGACCATGACCATGACAGATCATACAACTTTCTCTCCATCCGGTTGCCGCTTGATGACCGCCGCTTCTTGACTGATGATTGAAGTCATTAAACCGACTATGGTTCTGGTTCATAAAAGATTCAGGACCAGTTCCTTGGGTCCTCTGAGGATATCTTCCAGTGTTATCCACTACAGACCTGCATTCAAATGCTCTATGCCCAAACTTGTTGCATGCATAACAATGACCATTGAACTTATTGAATCTAGGTACATTATTGATGAAATAAGGAAAATTATTGTAGGCTTTGCTCCTACATACATTGGCAGTGTGTCCTTCTTTAAGATAGTTAAAGCAAACAGGTTTGAATTTTTGCTTACCTTTTCCTTTGAGTGTCGGTTGCTTCTTTGATGCTTCAGCATTTGTTCCTGAGGATTCTCCTTCCTCATGTCCAGAAAAACCAAGACTATTGGTATTCTTTGCTGGTCTAGATGACTCAAGCTTTTGCTCTAGCTTGACAATACTTTTGCCAAACTTATCAAGTATTTCCTTTGACTCAAAGAGTTCTTTGGAAATAGCAGTATTTGTCTCCATTAGACTTGCATTTTTAGTGATGGCTATGTTCAGTTCTCCTCGCATGTCTTCCTTTTCCATTCTGCTCTCATGAAGGTGAGCAGTCAGTGCACTAATCTCTTGTTTCAACTTGGAGATCTCATGATCTCTATGCTTTATCCGATCTTCAACTTTTCTCCGGTTCTCAAGCTCTTGACTAAACCGAATAGTCAGTCCCTCCAATTCCTTTCTTAGATTGGAGTTTGAATCATTCAGCTTATTCACTTCAGCAATCATGGCTTCCATGTTAGCTTCATCTTTAGAACTACTTTCAGATAGTTCCATCAATCTCTCTGCTTGTTCTCTTCTTTTTGCTTAAGATGCCTTGTATTTGACCATAAGATCATCATAGGCTTGCTCAAACTTAGTGAGTCATTGAGTAAGTTCCCTCAAGGTGTATTCCCCCATATCTCTTTCCAAGTGGTTAAACTTATAGAAAGGTTGGCTCTGATACCAATTGATGAATACTAAGAGGGGGGGTGAATTAGTGTGCCAAAAATCTTTGCACTAAAACACTTACACAGTCTAAAGATAAACCGATAAAGCAGTCTGACAGTCAAACTGATTACCACACATGCAAACCAAAATGCGAATAAAACATTCACCCACAAAAGTAATACAACCATAACACAAGATATTTGATGTGGAAACCCAACTAGGAAAAACCACGGTGAGATGGAACTCACAAGTCACTATCTGCAGAATAGAAACCAGACCGGTTAAGGTTTTACAATGTTCTTCACCAGAACAGATCCTGTTAGGAATCTCAATCTCTGTTAGGAGATAAGTCTGATTAAAGACTACCTTGTTAGAGGATTTTAGATTCACATGTGTGAACCACCTTGTTAGAGGATTTTACAAAGGCTTTGAGGCCTACCCGGTTAGGGGCTACAGACTTGTCAAAGATGTGAGTAATCAACAAGTGTTTGATCTGTCTAATAGCACAAACTGCTTGGTTAGATCCAGTATTGCTCACAGCTAATGCATTCCAGTATTACTTCAGTCTTCTCTATCTCTCTCTCAGTTACAACTTGATCTTCTCAGATAAGATCGCTCTTACAACAACTCAACATCCACCTTAAACCCTAGCTCAACATTAACCCTTTTCGCAACCACCTAAAACCCTAGACATGATGTCCTTTTAAAGGAATCTGATTTCATGTCGATCCAATAGGATTTCTTTACAATTTCCTAGGTTCAATGAACCTAGATATACTTAGTAACATGACACAGGAATCACCGTCAATGTGTCAGCACCGTCAAACAATCGGTGGATTGGTAACTCATCACAAAATGCCGGTTGGTAACTCATCACAGAGTATTACCGGTTCATACAAAATACCAGTTGCCGATTTGACAAAAATGAAGACTGGTAAGAATGTGTTGTGCCGCTTTGCTCCCTCATACCGCTTGTGATCTACGAACCGCTTAGGGTCGACATGCTGCTTCAGACCGGGAAACACATTCTGCAAAATCGCCACTAGTCTAGAGACTAGTATACAACATACCGGTTGGAACAAATACCGGTTGAGCATAAGCTCATACATATAAAGGGGATATCAATACAAGTGTGTGTCCATCAATGACAATCACAGCATAAACCACAAAAATGCCAACAGGTTACACTCGAAATTAGACAAATCAGTCTTAAACGGGGTATTCAATCTTTGAGATTAGACATTATCAACCATCACATCAAACAATCAAAGAAAAGGCAGAGATCAGTATGGCTACTAGATTTTTGGTCCTAGTAAGTCTTTATCTTTTATCAATTGGCAACAGGTCATGTTCCTACGCCACTCAAGGATGTCCACAAGAGAGTAGAGGAGCCAGGATGGTCCATGATCTTTTTCTTTGTTTGTTTTTTTGTGGTGTGAACTAATGAAGTTCTGGGGCAATGGTACTTTGGGTTTCTATGTTGGTACATTCATTCAACAAGTATCCTATGCAAAAATGTCAAGGATAACTAAAGAAGTTGAGAAATACAACTTTAGAGATACCAAGAACACATGCAAGCAAAATACCTGTCACAAGAGAAGAATGGAGGCAAAAAAGCAATAATGACTCTGAAGAAAAAGACTATCATTCAGAGAGGGAATGAAAAAAGAAATGCAATACAATCCTTATAAAAGGAGATTGTGTTTGGAACTCTACTCGACTGGCAATCACCTTCAAAAGTCCCAAAATGGAAGTGAAGTAAAAGATGCGATGTGAACCCTTTTTCATCAAGGGATAATGTGTATTTAATAATTAGAATAAATAATATTATTAAATGCCTAAGTTTAGCTTAAGTGTAGAGGATAATAGACTAATTATTAAATAAATAATTATTAGCTAATACGTGATAACTCTAACACACCCCCCCTAAGATGAACTTAGGGAGTAGCTAAAAACAACTAAGGATAAAAATGCATGTAAACAAATGCATGAAAGTAACAATGGGTCTCGGCAACTAGGCCTGATGAGGTACCCAAGTACAAAAGATCTCTCACAACTGGAGAAAAGGAGAAAACCTCATGGGAAAAACTCCTCTCCTAAAGAGAGAAATACAAGTGAAGGACTGAAGAAGCCTCCGAACAAGAGAATGTCCTCGAAAAAAGGAACAAAGGATAAACATGAAGAACACCACTGAAGTATAAAGCTGCAAACACTGTCAAAGAATAATTGTCGATCTGAAGAACCTCCACTGAAATAGAAGATGATCAGGTAGAGAAAACTATAATCTGCATGAGTGCACTCAAATAACACTACTCGAATTAGATGGCAAACAAAGGCAAACAACTGAACTCGAAGATACAGATGGCAATAACACCAAAGTTTGAAGAGTTGATAAATCAAAGATGGAAGGTTACCTCCAAAAATAAGAATGAAAGAGTGTCCATATGGTAAATGATCCATCTCACCGAAATGCATAGGTAACCAGCCACTGCATCTGCCTAGTACATAGGAACAAATATTGAATACATAGCTCACTCCAACGAACCAAGGAAGCATTAGAACCAACAACCAACAGGAGAAAACCCCCCATAATGCTGACAAGGGAGAGGGGATAGGTACACTGAAACTTAATGCCAAGAAAAATTGCATGACGAAGAACCAGGAACATCGAGAGTGCAGCAAAAAGTAAAAACACATATAAAGGCTAGTGTCATGGAAGGAACACTCACTTGACAGACATCATGAGGTTAATGTTGTGGAAGGAACACTCACGTGACAAAGGTAGATGGTAAACAAAGGAAAACATCAAACCCCCCCATGGCACTTTATAATGGAGTGTGAGTACAATAAGGCACAAGATGTGCAAGATCCCAAGCATGCAAGACATAGTGGCACTTTATCTCAGTGTGTTTGCAAAAAGGAAAATGCTTACAAAATGATGTATACAATGCTCAAAGAAGACAAAAGGCTAGAAATACAAAAATAATAGCAAAAGATGAGTCATCCCACACAAAGAAAAGGATCTCAGGAGCTGAAACATCCAAGATATTCACCAGAGTGCATAAATGTAAAATACTAAATAAAATGTACCTAGAGAAGAATCTAGAAAGAAGACCCATACCACTGGAAATTTCACATAACCAACTTGTGCCAAAAATGGAGTCCAGATGCTCAAGATATGCCTCCCAGAGTGCAAAAAAGAACTTTTGGCTTTGACAGTAAAAAACAGACATCAAAATAGCAAAAATAGAAGATTAAACCTCGATATTTGAAGAGAGCTTGGAAAGAGATTTTTGATGCCTATTTGTTTGCCAAAATCCGACTCCGTTTACCCAAGTTATGGCAAAAAAATGACCCCCCTATCAAAAAGACTTTCAAGAGGGGTCTGGCGGTGACTAACTAGAGAAGGTGGGTCGGTCGGGCAGCGGTGGTGGGTCGGCTGACAATGGCGGTCACCGGTGATGGTTACTGCCATTGCTGGTGGCAATTATGGCTGCTGGTGGTGGCAATTACCACTGCTGCTAGTGGCGGGACAGCGGTTTCGGTGACCGGTGTCATGACCATAGCGGTGCGGAGACCATGTCGGCCTAGGTACGTCGTTAAATTGCCCAATTTTTTTTCTCGAAATGCATGCCCAAAAGGGAAAAAAAACAAAAAAGAAAATTACAGGGGCCAGAGTTGTCCAAATTGGACAAATTTTATACGAAAATAGGGGTTTGGGGGTGTTTTTGAGCTCAATCGTGAGGTTTTCTTGAGCCCAAAATGACCATAAACAAAGAAGCACCCCATATTCAATTTAAAAACTTTGAAAATCTTGAAACCCTAGCCTCCAAAAAATTCTTTTGGAAAATCAGGAACAAGTAGCAGCGGATGTAGGCTCTGATATCATGAAGAAGTTGAGAAATACAACTTCACAAATCCCAAGAACACCTGCAAGCAAAATCCCTGTCACAAGAGAAGAATGGAGGTAAAAAAGAAATAATGGCTCTGAAGAAAAAGATTATCATTCAAAGAGGGAATGAAAAAAGAAATACAATACAATCCTTATAAAAGGAGATTGTGCAACCCTAAAGAAACCTTAAAGGGATCATGTGTATTTAATAATTAGAATAATTATTAAACACCTACAATATTAATAAATGCCTAAGTTTAGCTTAAGTGTAGAGGATAATAGACTAATAATTAAATAAATAATTATTAGCTAATACATGATAACTCTAACAATAACTATGCTTGGGACTATTGCACATACCTCAACCTTTAGTGCTACACCCAAAATGGAGAGATTCACTCCTTTCCTATAACGTGTTTGTTTTTGCAATGGGATATTAGTTACACCTCGGTTCCTTATACCTTGGTGTAGCAATCTCCATTGAAACATAATAAGGCTCAATGATGAATATGTTACGCTAAAAAATAAAGGCACAAAAGTTCCTAGTTCTATCATGTCCGATCTTTCATTTCCAATCTTTCATCTCTAATTCTATATCAAGATCATTTTCTCATCAACTATTTCTATCTCTAATCAAACAAGCACTAAGGAGTTTCTGAACATTAGAAAATTCATTATCATTATCATCAGGTTGAATTATCATTCATTATCATTAGGTTGCATTCATTTTCATTAGATTGCATTCAAGTTGCATTCATTGTTACATTTTTCATTAGGTTGCATAATCACATAAATATCACATTTTAAGATCATTACTCGTTAGGTCATTTTAGTTTTACCATTATAAGCACACTCATTCATTAGGTGTTACCATCATTGCATCATCATATCAATAACAACATTTAGGAAGTGCATAAGTAAGATAACATCACATAATTATAAAATGCATCAAGAAAAGCATATAGAAAATCATAGCATAAACAACATAATAATCTTCGTAAAAAAATGTAAATCATAAGCACATGCATCATAAAATCATGCATATAGAACACCGTCAAAACTACATATCTCATATATATCTCAAAATAATAATGTGTTAGAATACAATATCATAAAAGGCCCAAAGGCTCAAATAACATGACTAACAAGTGTCTGAACCGACACTCACCCTATCAAGAGCCTATCCAGGTGCCTGACCACTCGATCCTACCTAACCACTCGACCCGGTGGTGGACGAGGTGGCCCCATCACACCTCCACTGCTCGTCTCTCAAGTATTTGATCTACTAGACCTCCTTTAAGACCTGTATGATTGATAACTATGCAAACACTGTCCCATAGGAACAATGAACTCATAATGCTAGCACCAGTGTAAAGCCTCTTTATGCCAGATGAATGAGCCTAGCATCACGTGAAGTTGTACCGGTACCTAGAGAAATATAATGCTCATATGCATCATGAGCTAATTTTCCTCATCGGAAAACATCATCACACTTAGTAAGGAATAGATCTCTCTCTACTATAGAAAAATCTTGAGCCACCTGGAAACTATCACGCTCAGATATCAATCTATCTTGCTCACTGATCCACACCTCCTGCTCACAATGGAATGTGACTCAATTGTCTCGCCTATGCTATCGCTCTCTAGCTATAACATCAGGTAAAGTGAGAATTTGTGCCCTCATAACCTGTGTATCCTCACTTGGGGCAACATCCTATCCAACAGGAACATCCTCCAAATTAGGCATGCCAGTGTCATTTGTGCTCTCCTCACTGCCCTTTCCACTCAATGATCTCGATAAAGAATCATCCTCCCTGCTAACTGACTTGGTGTCTCCACCAATGTCTATCTCCTCATCTCAGTCTCCCTCCCCCCATCTCCATCTCCATCCCTCCCCCTTCGTCGTTTAGGTCGATGGTGAAATGGGCACTGCAGGATCAATCAAAGGAATAGGATGATGTCTTGCCCACCATGCATCATACTGAGGAGTGGTCCTAGGATTGACAACTCCTACTACCCATCCCCACTACATTGGTCTCGGAGAATCAAACTCTGCAAAGGCAACATGAGAACCTATACAGACCCCCAATCTAACACCTCTTGAGCGATACGAGTAAAATATGTTGTAACATTTGGAATACCCTAGATCTCCCCAAACTGTCTCAAAATTCAATTTGGCAGATGCAACTCAATGATTTGTTGTATATGAACAATCCTGCCAATAAGATATTGTTTTTACCTACAAAATGAAAGATGTTGTGCATTGTCAACCCAACTAGGGCAATCCAAGTAAGGCCTCCATGTGAAGTGTTGAATCATATTAATAGCATGCCACCAATATAGGGTATTACCTATACCCCTATGTCTGATTGCACCTATATATTTATAAGAATAAGGCTCATCGACCAATAACTGAACATGTACAACTAGATGAAAAATGGCAATGTGCTCCCAAGCCCAAATCTAGAGAGGCATGACACCACAACTGATAGATCTATATGTGAAATAAACAACTAAGTGCATCTGATAATATAGCATGGCTAGAACACACGAAACCCATGCATAAACTCGTCGGTCCATAATCATGCCTGTTAATACCTGACCCCATCCTACCAGGAATCTATGGCATCATCTGTCAGGAACCAAAGGACCTACTATTATGCTACATAGTACATTGGTCAAATCATCATAATCTGGACTAACTTGATCCCATTTGATCTCATAAGCACTATCCATATGTAAATCTTGCTCATCGCACTCAAAGAGCTCACAGAGAGCAACAACCCCTACCTGATGATCATATGCGACTCTCTCTCCATGGATAGGAATGTGGAGTATCCTCCATACATCCTCAAGAGTCACAAAAGCCTTCCCGGTCGGCAAATGAAATGAACAAGTCTTAGAATATCATTTCTCGACTAGAGTTGTAATAAGACCCTTGTTGGTCGTAACCTCAGGGAGATGAAGAACATGGTATAGTCCCAAGTGGCGAATCAAGGCAATATCCTCAGGAAGTAGCTGAGTCTATAAGGCTAGGCTTCTCAGCCTATTCTGTCGAGTCCTAAGAACACAAAGCATGGCTTAAACGACAAACAAATTAGAGTGTTAATGAAAATGATTAATTTTCATGTTAAATTGGACCAAAGCACTATAAATTGTCACTATTGGAATGAATTCAAAAACATAAGTCACTTGCAAAACACATTAAAAATGCAACAGAGAAATAACAAATTTGAAATACTTATTGCTTGTGCGACACACTATGGACTTAAGTGAATAAGTTTAGACTTAAGCGAAATACATAATACTTATGCGATAAACTTAATGTATGCGACATGCAAATGACTAATGCAAAATATTTAGAACGAATACGAAAAAATTGAACTACGCATGCGAAATGATTAAAATTTGGAGCTCTAATAAATTTTGAAAAAGATGGAAAAACAAGCAAAATTCAATGAAAAATTTGGATAAACTCACCATGTCTCGTGTGTCAGCTGGACACTGGCATGATCGAACTCACTCAGACAAGTGTTGTCGTGTCCTAATGCCTGCCATCATGCTCAAATCACTCACTTAAAGCTCAAAAAGTACTTTGGATACCAGGAACTCAAAGAAAGCAAATGAACCAAATGGAGCTTGGATTTCCTATTTATAGAACAAAAATTAGGGTTTTTTCCCTCCATAACGACCGTGGTCCCCCTGAACTTTAAAGCACTTGTAGATCAATCAAACATACTTGAAAATTCCTAAAATAAAAAACTATGATTCATGAGCATGATATCGTTAATTTGTTCTCAATTTCATAAATTTTTGACCAAATTTTTGAGGGGGCATAATTACACCCTACTATCGCCGAGGCACATTGGGGCAGGAAAATCTTTCGTTTACTTTGAAACAATATTGTTTCATCATTGTCTCAAAGAGGGGCAAATGTAGACAGCTAAAAATGTCTCATTATTAACATGCAAATTATCCACCTTTATTAGTTAGATAATTCTTTAATTATTTAATTAAGGTAATGTTATTCTTCTAAACTAATTTAATCACCATATTTCAACATTACTAATTATTCTATTTCTATCTTCATCAAATAATCATTTAATTCCCTTTTTTATTATTAATTAAATATTTATTATTTAACTAATTTTGAATTAATACCTTTAATTAAATAGTCTTTATTATTTAATTAAAATCAATTTTCAATAGTTAAATAATTTCTTTAAATTATTTAATTAACTAATTCATTCATTTCAAATATTCAAAAATCCCCAAATGCTAATTTCATCTAATTTAAAATAAATGTACATTTCAATTTCATGATTTGAAAATCAAAATTCAACTCAGATGCAAATCAAAATTGAATTTTTCAAATAAAAAATCCTACAGCACATGCTAAAATCCTGACTGATTAATCAATTCAGTTATCTAACCAGTTAACTTAGTTAACTCCTCAATCACCTTTTCCAACTCCAAATCAACTTTTTCTTACAATGCAATCAAATTAGCTATCTCCCCAGTTAACTCAATTAACTAATCAATCTATCTAGTCATGTAATCATTCTATTCAGTTGACTCATCAATCAAATGAGTTTATCTCTTAATCAATTCAATTCAACTATCAATCAACTTTTTAGCTCACTTCAGTTCTACCTCTCAATCAATCTCCTCTCAAAATCTATAAACTGATTTTCAATCCTTCAATTTCAACGTGAACTTCGAATTCTTGTGCCATTTTGCAAGATGATAATTGCAACACTAAGAGCCAACATTTCACAAGGAAGAGAAGGACAATGGAAGCGAAGTTGCAAATAGGGTGTTTTAATTAGAATTATTTGATATTTGCACACTTTCATTGATATTTGCATTTAGAATGTGTTAATTAGTTGGGTTTTCGTGATTGCCCTTAATCTAATTAGCTTATTTATGATGATTTAACCGTGAAAACAGGTGGGAGTTTTACCTACTTGGTAAATGTCAAATACATGGTTACGCCAATTCAACTAAGGACAAACAAGTGGTTATGGGAGGTGGCAAATAAATCCAAAAGAGGGTGTGACATTCAACAACCTAAAAGTGGGTGCGAGTGACACATGTTATTGAATGATTATGCCACGTGTCCTCATACTAATCATTATAATATAACCTAAGTAAGCTTAATAATGTATGTAGGAAAAAAAAATATTCCCTAACAAAAGAGAAACTAAAAACCTACACTAACACAAAATAGATACAAAAATATTTGAACTTTATGGATATTTCATTTTTATGTAACTTTCTTAGGTTCTCCTTAGTGATGAGATGTGGAGGGATAAAAGGTGAAAGAAAGTGGCGAAAGTATTTTAATGGATAACATTCAAGTATATTAAATCGAGACTATCAATTAAAGTTCTATGTTAAATGATATACATTTTATTTGGAAATCAATGTTTTTCAACTTCTAATGTGAGTGACATCATAAAATCAAAAATTAAACATAAATAAAAGAGACATTTTGCAAATTACTTGTAACAAAAGGACTAGAGACTAGGACCTCACATTTATTGTCACACACATACACACACATCCATGACTCCTCTTTTCATTAATAGTCATATGATAACATTTTACTCTTTTGTTATATAAATGTACTTTATTGAAATAGTTAGCACAATTTTTAGTTACCAAAAACTCCTGTTTTTTAAAAAAAATTTATGGTAAAAGTTTTATATATTATATAATATTAAAATAAGAAGCTACACATATGGTTGTATATGAATACATATCCCAGTTTAAGCACAAGGAACCCATCCAAAATAAACTGCTATATATTTCTCAATGTATAAATATCCATAATATGAAGAAACTATAAGCACCGACCCAGACTCCCAAACCAACAACTGAACAAAAACCATACTTGATACTATTGCTTACTAGTGTTGCTCCTTCTCCTTCAGACTTCCACCACCAATCCAATAGTCCTCCTTTCAAAACACAAGTTTCATCTTGTCCTTCTTCCGCTCTACTCCTCCCATTGTTTGCTCCATTTGCCCACGATTAAACAAAAACTCTTTATTGAGAGACCACCCCTCATGAGCTTCTACCCTCCTCTGCTCAAGATCACTATTTGCGCCCTAGAGTAAAAATGATCGTAAGGGTGCAATGAATTCAACATCACAAATCCATTCAACCCCCCTTAGGAATGAAACCATTTCCCGAATGTACCATTATCAGTAAGGTCTCCAAGCCGTATTTCCACTCCTCCCTTACACATTCCCTCATGACCCATTTAGCATCTTCTTTGGTGCCCATCTCTAGGCACCAAGCCAGAAACATGGACACCACGAGCACATTGGTCTAGTATCTAAACTTGAAGCTCATGAAATCCTCACCTATAAATTTGTCAACCATTCTCATAAATCGGGGGTCCTCGATCTTGAATATATTCCTTAGTTGCTCCTTTGAAACCTTGCCCATGAAGGCAAGTTGTTGTTTGTCCATCCCCAAGGAGAAATTGGTTTCTATGGCTTACGCAACTGGACACATATCTCTCTTTTACAACTACTATCTTTGTTAGCACCAATTTGTGGGAAGAGAAAAGTCGGTAATGATAAGGAATGATACAAAGAGAGTTTAAAGGAGCAATTGCCCCACTTCGCATGAATTTCAACCTACATCATTAATGTTTGCAGCCCTCGGAGAACCCAATTGCTACGCTCCTATGTGAGTCAATTGTCCAACTCAACAACCAAAATCCACATTACTCCTTGGCTGACCCTCATCCCATCCTTCCATCACATCACTCATCTCAGTGATGAACTAAAAGTTTTTAAAATCATTCCACAATTCCTTTTGGTTACCTTCTTGGGCAAGGCAACCCCAATTTGAAATGACATCTGCCTCCTTGTTCCCCTCTTGCTTGATGTGAGAGACTTAAATTTTTTGAAATTGCTTTAATTTTGAGATGATGAGCTTGACATATTTTTCAAGCTTCCAAGATTGCGCCTCTCCCTTGATAATTGAGTTAATGATCACTTGGGAATCACCTTCAAAGTGGAGTTGTGTAACAAAGAGATGAGAATCCAAGTTGATTGCAAGAATTGCCACTTGGGCTTTCACCTCATTCTTTGTTCCATATTCGAGCTTCTAAGCACTAATTGAAAGGATGTTACCCCTATCATCCTTTGCTACACACCCGACACTTGATGGACATGGATTTCCTTTAGAAGCACCATCGAAGTTAATCTTAATCCACCATTTATCTAATCTTTGCCACACTACTTTATCCTCATCCTGATTAATTGGATTAGCCCTATGAGGCCCATTAACAGGCCACCAAAAACTCCTATTTTCATTAATAGTCATATGATAACATTTTACTCTTTTGTTATATAAATGTACTTATAAAAATAGTTAGCATAACTTTTAGTTACCATAAAAATGATGATGAAGATTAATTTTTATAAATAGACATGAGATTACTTTTTTTAAAGATCATTCATTAATTATAAAATTGTATTAATAATTATTTTCTCTAATTTTATAGGTACTTTAAATATTTATTAATTGTTAATTTTAAAAATCAATATAAAATCTTATATCAAATGTTTTTTTGCATTCATCATTAATTTTACACGATATTAAATATTAATAATTATGATCTAGTATTTACATTTTAATAATATAAATAAATGATTTTAGATGCTTATGTTTTTATGTGAAAGTTCTTTTTGGCTAAAAAAAAATACCTTTCATATCAACACATAACTCATTGTTGTCATTCAGGATTGTAGGCAAAGCAAAACTCTACCATTCCCCAATAGAATGCTCATTTGATCACATGGAAGGTTTCTTCTAGGAAGGCCCAAGTCAAGGCATCCTCTTCTTATTTAAATTGGTCTTGGAGTGGGATATGTGCAGAAGCAACAATTAGATTATGAAGGTTGCATTCAAATGCATATAATATTTTACAATGGGTCATTTGGTAGATTCATGTCCAAAGCTTCTATAGTTGTAAAAAAAGGAAAGTCCTCTTAGGTTTAGTATGAAGTGATGTGATTTGAATGAAATTCATAAGTATATTGTTTCATACTCTCTTCCTCTTTCATCTTAAGCACCTTTGCAACATGGTTTAGGGTATTTTGACCCACTTAGAGTCTCCCCTCATTTTTTGGATACTTCCTTGGTGGATTATAATCCTACTTTTAACATCGAAGATTACTCATTCTCATGTCTTATGAATTTGAATCTTGACCAAAATTTTGCCTTACTCACAAATCTTTAGAATCTTCTCTTCAAATCTAGTTTGTCACATTTTGTTGTAGATTTTCTCTCTTTATAGGGCCTTAAATTTAATCAAGGATCCATCATTTTTTTATGGCAATTCTAGGAACTAGATCATAGTTACCAAAAAGGATCTTCTCTTAAGAAGGAAGCTAAGCCAAGAAAAATACTACTCCATTCCTACGTGAGGAAAGGTTTATTGAAAACCTCTTTTACACAGAGGTTTTGTTAAAAAACAGTATGGAGTGATTAATCCTAAGTTCATCAAGCCAAAAATCATTGAGATGGACTAGTATGGTTTAGTCTAGTGTGTTTTAGCTTTAGCTTATATAGATTTTTTTTTAAAGATTGTTATATGTATAATCATACATGGCATGCTCAAATTTTCAAGTTGACTTGTGAAAATTCTATTCCATGTTTTGAGAGCATGAAATAATGATATTTTAGTTTATTTTACATATTTATAAATAAAGGATGTGAATATAAAGTTGTTCAATTCACAAAAGAAAAAATTATAATATATTTTATATTATTATATTAATAAATCTAATCTATTCATGAAATATACACATTTATATAATAATTTATCATCATGAATCTTAACTAGTATAAATTTGAACAATTTCACAATCATTAGAGAACACTCACTTTTATCTGTAATAACCAAATTAAAACATTGAAGAACTAAAATATATATAGCTTCATCACTCTACAAATACATAATTAAACACCCAAAAATGATGATGAAGAATACTTTTCATGACTTATTACTTTTTATAAATAGACATGAGATCACTTTTTATACGATCATTCATCAATTATAAACATTGTATTAATAATTATTTTCTCGATTTTAATAGGTATTAAAGTATTTGTTTTTTATATTAATAACAATAAACCATGGGTGTTGTGACAAAATACAACAGTCCAGAGGGCATAAAGTCAACCAGAAAACCAGTAGCAACACATTAATCGCATACTACGAAGATAAAAAACAAAACCAGAAAAACACCTATAGCAAGCAAAAAGAGGCTAGCCATAACAACACTTCAACGCCATACTGACATAACTAATAACAGTCTTGGCAATATTAACCAAACTACTTAAGGAAACCATAATAATATTAAAGTATTTAGAGTCTATCCAAGCCTAGCTTAAAGCAATAAAAGAAAAACACATAAGGGACCACATCCCTAGCGAGCTTTTCCAATCTTGCACCCTGCTTGCTACAACACATTTGACCAATCTTTGGTGAGGAACTTAAACAATTCCTTCCAGTTCCCATCCACTTTGTCATCCTAGCCAAGCATCTCCTATTATAGAAGGTACAGGATGGTGGTCGTGCTATGTATCACCCTCAAGCTAAACCTAGAGATGCTAGCCATTTTTCTTTCCAACTCAGCCAACCTCCCATTAGTTTTTTTCAACTCCACTTCTAATTTAGTACATTTCAAAAAAGTCCCCAACTGATTATTTTTATAGGTCCCTAATGAATCCCTTGCAGTCTCCTCCACCACACCTAACATCGTATCCTGGGTAAGGTCAATGGGTTAATATTTACCAGATTTAGACACATGGGTCAAGCTATTAGCAGTCTCTAAGTCCTCCCCTTCTTTTTCCACTTTTTTCTTTGTCAACACCTTTTTGATCTTAATGTATATCTCCTCACTCATGTGCTCTTCCTCCTCCTTAGACCACGAATATTCGATGTCTTTTTTCTTCCCCTTCGTAATAGGTTGAGAAGCAAGCCTATTAGACCTTCTAGGAGTGCCAATTTCCTCGGTCGCTTCATCCTCAGAACCCACTTCATGGATAGTGAGTTTAGCCCTCTTGGTCATGGTTTTCCCTTTCTTGTTTGGCAATGGAGTCTTACGCTTTCCTTCTACTGTACCCGACTTCGTGGCTTTATGGGTAGGGGTTTCCTGAGAGCTTTGGCAAGACCTGAGGTTCGGTTTCTTGATGCATTTTTTCCTGCTAGGGCCTGGGGTGTCAAGTAAGCTAAGAGAGGGGGGGCGAATAGGGGGATTCCTAAATCACAATTGGTCTCGATGGGCAGAGGGCAAGATGAAAATGGAAAAATGGAAAATTAAGCCTTGGTGTAAGGGGATGGGCTTTCTACCCTACGTTTTTGCTCCTTCCACAACCTCCATAACGAAATTCTCTAAAGAGTGTAAAAGGAAAAATAGAAAGGAAACCAAAGTGTGATTGTGGAAATGGTTGAGTAAGGGCATGTGATAGAAACAAAAAAAATTTAATCTACCCTCGAGCATAAAATATTTCATTACCATGAGGCATACCGGGTCCTAAGGCTTTGGTAATTATTCCCTCTCAAAACCACCATGAAGTTTGATAGGTCTTTCATTCTCCCTAAAAAATTGATTGAGGCTCTCATTATCAGCTACCTTGCTCATTTTATTCCATTTTCTCCCCATAGTAGGGAGACCCATTGCCTTCTCTATCACCTTTTCATTAATCTCAAACAAAATCCCTCCCATTGTTACTCTATGATCAACCCATGAGGAGGTGAATTAAATGGATATATTTTCATTCTATCCATTCATGCCTTCAATATACTGGGCCAACCCTCCTTCCTTGCAAATATGCCAAATAGTAGGCTTGTTTTTTAATTCATCATGCTTATTAGCTTTGTTCTTACTCTATCTCCCCCAATTGTCACTCTCTACAATAGTGTTCTTAGAGCACTTCAAAAGTTCAATATTGGCACTATTAATTTGATAGAAAAAATAACCTCTGATAGGCCTATAAAAACAACAAAATAATTGAGGGCATCATTATTATGCATGTCATTATTTTCCCTTTTCTTGTAATTACACTCCACATGTGTTGAAAAACCATTCCCATCAATAAAATAAGAGCAACATTGATCACATGATCTTGCCAAATCTATCTTTCGACTAAGTATCTTATCACACCCTTAGCTATGTCCTTTGGATGACACCATCCCATCATATTAGCGTGTACCTTGCCCTATAGTAATGTTTGCACAACATGGGCCATGTTATTTTACCACTTGGGGTCTCTACCTCGTCATCTTTCCACTTGTCAACTTCCTTTTGTCTATTCATGTGGTTTGAATTATCTCCCACCCTAATCAAATGTTACCACTGGGCTAGCATGTTCATTCTCTCATTGTTCCTATTAAGGAACAAAAGCAAGCCTAACATGGAGCACCAATATAAGTTAATTTTGATTTGCATCTCCCAATTTATTTTTCTTGATTTCCTCCCTAAGGAGTCTTCTTACTTGTTGGGGGAGGGAATCCCATTGTCTCCAACATATAATACCATTGATCTGCAGTCCAATTGTCGGTATTAAATCTACACCTCTATTACCCTCCCTATAAGTATGAGTAGTTGTGGACAGAATTAGACTTCTGAGGAGCTTGCTAATATCCTCCATTATAGCATCCATGGAACAATTAATTTTGACTTGTCCTTTGGTTGCATCAATGACCAGCTTAGAATCACCCTCAATAGCCAGAGTTTTTAATGTTCATAGAGGGAAATTTTGATCTCCCAATAAAGGGCCATGGACTTAGCTTAGTTATTGGTAAGTTCATTGAGGTTACCTGAGAAAGCAGCACTCAATTGCCCCCCAGCCCCTCTGATAACTCCACCTCCAACTACCTTCTCTTGTCTTGTAGCCCCATCAAATCTAATTTATAATATCTTGGGTTAGGAGGTTTCCAAGTAGTGTTCCTCCTAACAAGCCTTTTTGAATTGTCAAATTTAGCATAGTCTTTAGACAATCCCCAATTTTTGGCCACTCTATCATCATAGGGAGTCGAGGGGTAGCTTGGACATTTCCAAGTGGTAACTGATAAATTCTCTGAAAGCATTTTACACATGGTTCTAATAACCATCTCCACTGCGTTTTCAATGTCTCTAAAGATTCTATTTTTTCCTTTCCTTCCATAGGCTCCAACAAACATGTGGGGGGATTTGTCTCCAGAGTTGCTAAATCGGCAAGTTATGGGAGGGACCTTTCCATTCTTCTACGAGATGCTAAATATCACTACTTCTAACCCAAGAGTCTTCAAGTTTTTCTATATCTTTCAGCCAAACTTGTTCAACAAACTGAAAAGTGAGCATTATATGTGAGATGGTTTCTTCTTCCTGTTTACATAGGGCACACTGATTGGGGATTTGGAATCCTCTTTTAACAAGATTGTCTTGAGTGAGGATTCTACCATGCATGGTCATCCACCAAAAGAAGTTAATTTTAGGGATCAAGTGGGGGTTCCAAACCTTTCGCCAACACCCAAATGACAAGTCACTCTTTAACAACGCATTGTAAGTAGATTTAACTAAGAATTCCCCTTTGTTATCATTTTTCCATATAAACCCATCATCCCTAGTGTTGGAGCTCAAAGTTGCACGTTTCCAAACTCTAAGAGGATGCCAAACTCTATGATCAAGTTAGACAATAAACTTTGACCAGCTAACAGAATGAACCTTTGAGGTTGCAAATTTCATTCTCTCCAGGTTCTGCTATACCTTGGCAGGTGTACCACTCATACAAGCAGATTATTGATTCTCTTCTATTTCCTTTGTTCTATCCCTCACTGGAATAAGGTGAGAAAAATGTAATTGAATTCAATACTATCTTCTATAGTAACTCCTGCAACTTGAAACTAAAAAATGAAAGTAATTTAATTGGTATTGTGTTGATTGAAAATTTTGTATGCCTGTGGGATGTACAAAATTGTGGTTTCAGCCATAGTGTGTGAGTATGATACTCTCCTAATTTAGGGAAGGGCCCCCTATCTACAAACTAAACTAATCTAATATGGGTGAGAACGGTCTTTCTTCTTCTTTCAAGAAAAACTATACTCTTTTCTCTTCACGAAAAAGCAATAGCAATTGGAAATAAATAACATCAAATACAAAAATCAGACTTTTTGTAGAACTTTTGGAACATAAAGGGAAGCAAAGTTTCCATGAAGGCACAAAGACCTCTGTCACTTCCCTAGGATGAGAAAACATAAAGGAATCTCAAAGTCTTCAACTATCTATTCTCTTATCAACCTTTTTTAGATGGTTTTCTGGTAACCAAGCACGATATGTAGTAGCTCAAAGTCTAACTACATGATACACCTCTTATGCACAAACGTAGGAAATAAAAGCACCACAAAGTCTGCAAGTTACCCCCTTTGCTCGAGCTTTCTACACTAGCTTCAAACGTGATAAACAACTCAAAGTTTGCAAGACCAAGTCTGAAAACCAAACCTATATCTCCAAATGCAATTAGCAACTCAAAGTCTGCAAGATTGAATTTAAATCCCTCTTGAACAATAGAACAAAAATCACAATCGACTCCTAGAAAATGTCGTCACATAACAACTTGAATTGGCACAAAGTATCAACACAACTTGCCTCTTTTATTTAAAGCAATTTGATTTACATCCAAGCTCAAAGTCTTGGAGTGCACATACAAATTGGCAGAATTTTGTTGCAATGCCAAAAGATAAAAATTAAAATAGACCCCCTCAAGTATTTATAGGAGAGGAACCTTGAAAAAAAGGTGGGAGGATCCTAACTAACTTGATAAATTCTCTCAACCACCATGACTTATTCCAACTATAGCCCTAATTGAACTCTACTTGTAGTTGCTTTACATGTAATTAAATTTTACAAAATGCAAGTAAAAGTGACACTTGCAATTACAATTTTTAACATTACATGTAGCTTGTAAAATAAAATTACAAATGCATAATTGAAATTATTCTATGTGTCCAAAGACATGACTCTAACTACATCATCCTTTGTTTATGATGATCTTCATGCTGCTACAAGATGTTAGAAATTGAAGTATTCTGGATTAGTGAAGACATCTTGAATCGGAACAAGAATTTGCACCCTTGATAGTCTTTATGTCTTTCGCCAACAAACTTCAATATTATTTTCAATCTTGGGGTAGTACCATTCATTCAGGAGGGAAAGGGTTGCCTTCCTCTTTTCATGTCATGACCATCTCTATCTTGAAAGAATTCTATAATTTGCATCCATGAATTGTTGTTGTATCTCTTCTTTGTATCATCCTCCAATCCTGAAATTTGCTTGCAAAATAAGGCCCATGCCTTAATTTATTTATTTGGTAGGTCGTGTGTGCAAACAGGATTGACATGGGTAGGGATAAATTGATTCAAAGATGGGCTCACAAGTGAATTTCGAGTTTTGATAACTGCATTACAGGTGTGGTAAAATAAGAGCATTGACTTGCAAATATTGAGAACAAACATGTAATTTCATATGTGTAATGGGAAAATAAAAGTTTGCACTTGTAATTGTACCCTAGAGACTCATTTTCAAGTGTTTTTTAGTGCATTTTGGACCAATTTCAAGTGCTGGAAGGCTGACTACAAGTGAAGATGCAACTGCAGTCGGGTTTTAAAATTTTGGTTGCAAGTGGACTTGTAATGGGAAAAATGATACCAACCGGTAATAGCAAACTTTATGTGACCATGGATAGATATGGAGAGGGACATTCTCATCTTGGCAACTTGGACAATGGGAAAAGCTCTCAACATTGTATTTTTTGTAAAAAGAAGGTTAACTCTTTTTACCAAAGGGAAGGACAACATAATCAAAGCTACTTGTAATCGGGTTTTGAAATTTTGAATATAAGTAAAAATGAAAAGGGAAAAAATCTTGCACATTCACAAATTGCTTTGCAAATAACTTACCAATTTGGGGAAGATCTTGAAGAAACCCGAAATCTGAGCAAGAGCAAATGCCCTAGATCAAAGCAAATGGACTTGAAAGAAACTGAAATGCTCTTTAAATAGGTAAGGAAGCCACTAATTTATGATTGCAACTAGCAAACCAAATCGATTTTGCCTTCAAACCCTTCCAACAAAAATGGCTTAAAAGGAGAGGTATGCTTGAGTTCAAACACTCATTAATGGAGGACGTGTTTGCAATGTGGCAAGAAGGCAATTCTCATACTCCAAAACGTGGCAATAATCAGCAAAGATGTCTCTAAAAACGCCTACAAAAATGCAAAATGTGTTTGCCCAATCTGTTTTTGGTGAAAAAAATGGCAATAAACATTGATTTACAATGATTTTGCATGAATTTAGGATGGATTTAGTGGAGAAATGCCACAAGAAGTGGATTTGGGAGAACAAATGTGCAGGTTGGGTTCTTCCTTTCCAACTCCAAGTAAAATGTGCCCTCCAAAAGATGCATTTGGGTTCCTAAAACCCCTTTACAAGTTTTAAATTACATTATTTTTTCCTTCAAAGGCAAATTTGGGTTTTTTAAAGAAGAACACAAAAATAAAGAGCAAAACAACTTGTAATAGAGAAGTAAAATCCCCATTACAAGTTTTAAAAACATAAAGGAACAAAAAGACTTGTACTAGGGAAATAAAAACCCTATTACAATTAAAAGAACATTAAAACTTGTAATAGAGAAAAAGAATCCCTACCAAAACTTAAAATCACTTAAATAGGAACTTTTAAAAGAAATTACAAGTTCTTTTAAACTTATGATTTTAAATTCACTTGCAATTTGTCCAAAAAATTCCTACAATGACTTAAAAGACATAAAAGCAAGGGGGAAATAAAACGTAAGTTACAAGTGACAAGTTTTAAATAAAGTGCACTTGTAATTGTTTTAAAATTTCCCTACAACACTAAAACAAGAGAAAATTAAAACTTGCAATCAAAGGAAAATTTCCCACCTGCGGTCACGAAGAAAAAACCCGAAATTGAAGAAAAAACATAGCAAACGAACTCGAAACGTGGTGAAATTTTAAACGTGGATCGACAATGGCCTGAGAATTAATCCAGTCCAAGAAGAAGCAAAACGTTTGCCTCCATAAGCATGCCTTAAGAGTAAAATCTTCAACCTGCAATGACTGCTCTAAAACCCGAAATTGCACAAAACGCTAGGAAAAAGAAGACCAAAATTTGGACAATGATGGAAAAGACACTCCCAATTATTTGACACTAACAAATGTGAGTTTTGCACCTCATAAAATATGCCTTGGAGACAAAAATGACACATTTAAACCAAAAATTTGTAGGGGTTGTCACATTTTTGAATTTTCAAAAATGAGGACAACATATTGAAATGAGATTTGATTAGTGCCTTTCATCCATTAGGCAATAGAGTCAATCTCATGTTCTTTCATTGGTTTTGCACCACTTTGTTAGACAATTTTTACATCCATGCCTTGCATGAATCTGTCAGTTGCTTGAATCCTTACATTCAATAATTTTATCCTTATTACTACAACTCGTCAACAAGAAATTTTAATCTCTCCTTGAGAGAATCAAGACAACAAATCACACAAAGATAGTAAAATATCTTTGATCAATATGAAATACCTTTGATATTCAAATCAATATAATAGGAAAAATATGACATTTAGGAGTTCTCAAACAACCTTGGCTACTTTAGCCAATATAACAAGTGAAACCAAATTAGAGAAAATCACACTATACTTATTTCACAATGTTTGAAAGCTTTTTACATTTAAGCCCCTTTTTTGAAAATAATATGTTACAATTTCTACCCTTTATGGATAGTCTTCTATTTTATCTTATGTTATTCTCCTTTCATATCTATATTTTTTCACCACTTATATATGTGGTTGAATGGGCACCATACCCCCTTTGGGGTGAAAAGTCACCGTTTTACATTAAAATTAACAAAAAACCTTGAAAAATGATAAAAGACTAGTTTAGTTGATAACTCCATTTTAAGCTATCATTGTTGGAATAAAGGAACACTGAGGGGAGGGGGGGGGTGAATTAGTGTTCCACTGATAAATAAATCTTCAAACTTATTCTCAGACCACCGGAAGCAAATGCAACAAAATAAAATGCAGAAACACAAGATAATCAACCACAAGATCATAACACCAAGATTTTTACGTGGAAACCCAGAAAGGGAAAAACCACGGTGGGATTGGAACCCACAATATTCATATACTGTGATCAATAGTACATAAAGATTATAAAGGGTGGATGCACATGCATTCAGGCTCACTACCTAGATCTCACTGCTCAGATTACAATAAGGAAGTCTCTCTAACTTATAGATCATTTACAATGAGAACTACAATGATTGAACCCCAAAATAGCATCAAACACTGTCAGGATGAGTTTCGGTTAAGTGCAAAAAGTCTGACTGCAACACCTTGGCAACTCTACTTTGTTCTGCTTCTCAGTCAGCTACCGGATCAAGAATGTGCATGTGAAACTACACCAAATAGGTTTCTCGATCACTACTTGCTATGCCATGCAACACTATACACCAAAAAGATCTTCTATATCGATCATATATATCCGCAATCAAAAAAATAGAACATTCATCAAATCGACCATCCATATTATGCAATGCAATGTGTAACCGGGTGTCGGCTTAGACTGGATCACCAAAACATATGTAGATCAACCAAATAATTTCTAAATGATTTCTACATGTCGGCCCTATCATCCCATGCACAAATCTCACCATTGCAATCGTCGCAAAGATTCCGAACCAAAAGTGGTCTGCTTATCCTGAAATACCAGTGACAGATTACTGGATCACTTCCTCTATCGGTTACCAAAATCCATAACTACCAAATGGGATTTCCAAGGAGAGTTGCCATAAATGACAACCCTTATCCATTATGCAAGCACTATCAAATCCATCAGATGAGTGTCAATTTCCAACAATCTCCCGCTATGGCATTGATGGCAACACTTGAGAAAAATGGCTAAGTGTCAACCTGTATACCGGATCAAAAATTTCTAAGGCTCTCCCTTAGACCAAAAACTCAAAACTTGTATCACCTCTATACATTTTTAACTCTACTCTCCCCCTTAGACCAAAAACTCAAAACTTGTATCATCTCCATACATTTTTCACTCTACTCTCCCCCTTTGACAACATTGCCTGTATATGGTGAAAATGGATAACAATAATAACAATATTGAAAGGCTAAATAGATTCAACCACAAAACCCTGGCCTAACAATCAACAAAGATCCACCATAACATATGAAGATTACCTAAGACAATGCAAATCACATGAAATCACAAAGATTATACCATCACATGTCCAATAGGGTTTTGATCTCCATTCTTCCTATCTCCATTGATCTTGCTTGATATATTTCCTCTCAGATTTTATATGTACAAGAGCTCAACAAAGAACGGAATGTGGTTGCAAGTAGGATCGTAGTGTAGTCAAGTCCTCCAAATTGTCGATTAGGGTTTGATAATGAAGAAGGCATCTCCTTAAATAGAAGACACAATATGAAATGGAGGGATAAGATTGAGAGGTGTAAAAAGAGGTCGGCTATGATTAGAGGGTAGGTAGAAGAAATAATAAAATAATGAAAGGGGTAGGTAATGTATGAATTAAGAGATGAATGACATGTGTCATGTGTAGAAAAGGATAATGAATTAATTAAATAAATAAAGATTTATTTAATTAATAGAAGAAGTGGGATCAATTAAATAAATAAAATATTTATTTAATTTAGGAAAATGATAATTTAAATAAATAAATGTATTTATTTAAATGAGAAATAAGGCTAGAAGAGGATAAATGAATTAATTAAATAAATAAAGATTTATTTAATTAATAGAAGAATTAGGCTTAGATAATTAAATAAATAAAATATTTATTTAATTAGACATGACAATTTTGGGTGTCTACATTTTGCCCCTCTTTGAGACAATGCGGCTTGTCGCGTTGTTTCAAAGAAGATAATATGAACTGATACAGAGTTGCCCCAAGATGGGAATGATATGCCCCCTCGAGAGATTGGATGAAAATGTCTGAAAAGATTGCAGACAATCTCTCGATAAGAAAGACGGGATAGAATGGACTGACTGGATAAAGTGACAGAGTCACGGGATAATGAAGACTAACTTGGGAAATGAAGGCTAGGGCTAGGGTCCAAAAAGTGTCAAAAAATGTTCAGGCGCCTCTGTGCAGAGCATAGGCACGTCTGTGTCAAGAAGGCGCGTCTATGTTTTTCAGGCGCATCTATGCAGTCTTTGAGCGCGTTTATGTCATGTAAGAACGTTTGCATTTGAAAAGTGCAAGTTTGGTCTTCTAGGTCAAATCGGCAGTTCTGTGATAAACATATGCTGTCGATTGGATAAGCTACTGAGAGGATACACTCAAGCAGGTCCTCTAGGAAGACTAGGATAGATCAAGGCACTTTGTGATGAACAGCGAGTACCAAGATAGAGTACTTTGTGATAAACAGGGAGTACTGAAATATGAGCAGCACTTTGTGATGAACAGGGAGTGCAAATGTGAGTAACACTTTGTGATGAACAGGGAGTGTCACACACGTAGTACTTTGTGATGAACAGTGAGTACCACTAGGATAAATAGCAACACTTTGTGATGAACAATGAGTGTCACTAGGGTAGATAGCCATATGCATTTAGATAGCGAGTAGCATTTTGTGATAAATAGTGAATGCCACTATAACTGACATGATTGAGTTGTTTGACTGCAGGAGTATTTGTCGATGCTAGAGTCACGGGAGAGATTCCTGTCGACACAGAGGTTGCGAACTGAGTTGTCGCTCGAGGACAGAGCTGCCATCGAGGAGATGGGTTTGAGACATGTGCTGTATGTGCCTGAGTTTCGGGCGAACATGGGTTTGCTGACTGCGCTGGCTGAGAGATGGCACTCTGAGACATGCACATTTCATTTACCGATGGGTGAGATGACAGTCACCCTGGAGGATGTATATAGTATTATGCGAATACCGATTGATGGGGAGCTGATTCCGTACGATCGAGATGGAGATAGGGATGCCCTTAGACGAGTGTTCTAGGATCCAAGACTAGAGATGAGGGTGGGACATGTGGCATGGGATACCATGACATGGATAGGATTAGCACTACCAATAGTGTTGGCAGGAGTGATCAGTGAGTTCCTCTGTATCAGTTTTGTACCATTTTGTATAATGATGTAGACACCTGCGGGTGATTGTAGCCATATGATTTTGACATCATTGTATCATGACACTTTATATATATATATATATATATGAGATGATGCATCTTTGCGGCAGCTATATACATGTGTACCTATGTGATGAAATGTTCTTATGTGATGCTTATGATATGGATGTAAATATGTATATGATGCAATGTAATATTTTATTTTTTTTGTTCGTTTATGTTTTATATGTGTATGCATGATGCAAATGTGAATGTAAGTAATGCAGATGAATATGACAATGCAAATGTAAATTGTGCTAATAGGTGTTGTGTGCAGGATGTGATGCTGTTGTGATATCTATATGTATGTATGAAATGCTTATATGTGGTAATGTAGGTGCAGCTACATGAAATGCAAATGTTTTTGGTGTGTCATTATACTCAGTCATGTGATAGCAGGCTGCGCGGACTCGAGAAGGATGATGGAAGTCAATCAAGAAAGGGGGGATGGAAGACAGAAGATATGAAAGTGAAAGAGCTTCTTGTGCGTTATCATCATTGAGCTTTATTATGGCAAGTAGGTTATGACAATCGAGGCATATGTTCGACCCAGAAAGTCATTGTACCTGTTTGCATGGAGATAAGACAGTCACAAACAAGGAATGCCCCAGTTCATACTAGACTCACAGTGTCCTCATATCCTTGGACAAGTCATAGCATTACTAAGAGACAATCCACAGACAGAAAATACAAATAGGTGACGATACCCCATCCTCGCCTTTCTAGTCAAAGACATCCTGGAGATAGAATCTCTAGTCAGAGACATCCCGGAAAAGCTAAAAGACATGTCACCAGAAAGATAAAATCAGAAGAAAACCAAGACTCAACACCAACACCCACTGTAGTCCTCAAGTTTAGTGTCTCTTGTCACTTGTATAAGTCTTATTTGATTGTGGTCACAATGTTTACTTTCACAAAAAGGATAGATAGCACTGAACCATATGTTGTCTGAGTCTGTTGAAATATTTGATTTGTTGAAGCCCATTGTTGCTGTTGTGTCTCATCTGAAATTGACTGAATCCATGAAACTGATACTTTATTGCAGAGAAGATGAAACTTTATTGCGGATCTGTGATGCAAATGTTGCTTTATTGCGGATTGTGCGTGGATAGACTAAAGAAAGTTGGAAGAAACTTTACTCCTTGAAACATGTGATGTTCTCAGTTCCACACCCATCACTAGACGTAGGATTTTCCTTAGCCACAGATAGGATCTGATTTATTATGGATGGAAAGGGATGAAAAGGAATGTTTATTATGAATGGCTAACCAATCTTGGGTAGATCAATAACAAGCCATGATGGGAATGGGTAAGTTTATTATGAACAAATAGGTTGTGAGTGTGTGCAAAGTGAAATGATGAAAGAGAATCCTGAAGGAGGGAGGAGCAATGTCTCTACGCATGGCGCTGGTGACCCAGTTTTCACCATGGTACTTGCCCAGGGCGCCACTGAAGTGGTTTTCACCATTGGACGAAATTATTTTTCTTTACTTTTTTCGATTTTTCAATGTTTTTGTGTCACAAGGTGCCTGTTTGCCAGGTTTTCACCAAGTAACGATTTTTTTGTTTTATAATTTTTTTTTGTATTTTTGAATTTTTTTTATTTTTTTTGTATTTTTGAATTAGGATACTCTGAAGAGCTATGTGTAAAACCTGCGAAGGTGAATGTTGTTGATTGGATCCTCCAAAGGTTCACCTTCTGTACTTGAGAGCTGATATGCCCTAGATCCATATGCTGCTGTAATAATGTAAGGACCAAGCCAATTTGGTTTGAACTTGCCCTTCTTCTCTCTGTCTTGCTGATTTTTGGGATTTTCTCTGAGAACCAAGTCACCTACCTCAAATGTGCGAGGCTTGACTTTATGATTGTAGTTGTATTGTTCATTGACTGAATGATGTGTAGCTCGAGTGACTGTCTTCCTTGATGAAGGAATTGAGATAGAATTACTAGTGTGTGGACTACACAGGCCCGTATGCGTGTCACCTGAAGAAGTTTGGGCATCCCTGATAACAAAGTCCTTCAAGGAAGCTCCATTAAAGGTCCATGATGTATCGCCAGAAAGGAAATGATGTGTGGAACAAGTGGATGAGTGATGAAAGCTTATGACTGTGAAAAGAAGTGAAAGTAGGATAGCATGATGGAGACTTAGGATCAACAAGTATTATTTTTGACTTGCAATTGTAGAACTTTTGCCCCCAGTTATTTTGGTATTAGGGGAGATCAACTCTTGCTCTTTTTCTTTCATTGGATTTTTATCCTTGATCTTGATTTTTGCAGAGTCCAATAGCTTTTGATTTTGATTTGGACTAAAGGACTTTTCTTTAATTTTGACTTTTAAATTTTTCTTTTCAAAGCTTGATTTTTGATCCCCAATGAGTAAGGGCTTTTGTAATGCTTGTTGATCCAAGTCTGGAAGTGGAGTGGAAATGGAATGAGTGGATGATATGGTAAGGCTATGTGAGTTATCAAGAGGGCTGGTAATACGCTCAATAGATTCTTCACTGGAACCACTCTTAGGACTATTGATATCAAGAGATGCTTGCACCACTAGAGGAGATTTGCATTCAGACTTAGTAGCCACAACACTAGGTGGTTCACACCCAATTCCTTGGCCTTGCATATTGCTTGTAGGTTGTTCCAGTTGACAGAATACCTTAGGAGATAATGGGAGTTGGTCAACATGAAATATATACTCACCACATCCTAGGTCTTTAATCTTGAACTTTTCTTTTAGCTCTGCTTGTTTGGATGTAGAAGCTTTTAAGGATTCAGGATCCACATATGTCGATGAAGGAACAGCTTCGCGATTGACTGGGATTGTTATTTCTAATCTAGGTCGCAGATTGTTGCAATATATGAATGGATTTGGATCCGCTTTGACGGTCACTTCAACTCCATTGTGTGGAAACTTGATACATCGATGATATGTAGATGGGACTGCGCTCATTTCATGAATCCATGGGCGTCCCAAGAGTATGTTGTATGTGAGATCGATGTCTAGGACTTGACAAACCACATCCTTTGTAACTGGCCCAACTTTGAGAGGCAAGGTGACTGTGCCTTTGGATGAACGTTCTTCATCATCATATGCCTTGATGGTGATTTTGTTTGTGGCATTCACAAATTTATCAGAATATCCCAATTGTTTAATAGTTCTCAATGTACAAATGTTTAGACCTGCTCCTCCATCTATCAGGACTCGTTTGATTCTATGTTTGTGTATGAAGGCTTCAATGTGTAATGGTGCATTATGTGGCTGACTTACGGAGGTGTCATCGGCTTCTGTGAATGTAAGGGAGTGTGGAATGGAAAGGTATCCCACCATGGCTTGAAACTGGTCCATGTTCAGATCAGTAGGAACGGTAGTGTCTCTCAAGATTTTATCAAGAATAGCTTTATGAGCGGGGGATATGCGTAAGAGCTCAAGTATGGAGATGAGCGCGGGTGTCTTCCCTAACTGTTCTCCAAGGTCATACTCAGGTTTGGTAGATGAAGAAGCGGTGTTTTTAGTTGAGGCACCTGGCAAAGTAATTTTACCTCGACGGGTTGTAACATGACATTCAGAGGTAGGTTCAGAAGAAGATCCAACACCTTTTAGGACAGTCTTGGGTCGCTGAGGAGGATTCTCAGGGTTTTTGTTCTTGATGGTAATAGTAGAGATATGATTGTCCATCGAGATATGATTGATAGTTGAATCATAGTTGTAAGGTGCTCTAGTATAGTTGGCTTGATCATCTGTGACTTTAGCTTTTCCCTTGTCATGCTTTGGGAATGGATCCTTAAACATCTCATGTTCTTGATTGGATGAGTGTCCCTCAATCTCAATGTCACCTCTATCAATGAGATCTTGCACAATATTCTTCAGTCGATGACAATTACCTGTCTTATGACCCTTGCTCTTATGAAATTCACAATACTCATCATCATTCCACCAATTTGGTTTAACCTTTGGTTCATATGGAGGAAAATCTGGAACTGTGATCACTTTGTTTGCCACAAGCTTTTTGAAAACTGACTCAAGTGGTTCTCCCAATGGAGTGTACTTCCTTCGTGATCTGGAAGTTGTTTGAGTATTCACTTGATTGTTTGTAGAACTTGATCCCGAAAAGACGAATTTGGGTCGCACTGTATTGGCATCAACAACACCATCATTGATTGTGTTCTTGTTTTTATTCCAAAATCTTGGCTTGTCTTTCCCTTTAAAGTCATCTTTGTTTTCCTTAAATATCTTGATGACTCCTTGTTCAATTAGAACCTTTTCTGTCGCTAAGCCTTTTTCAATAACGTCCTTGAAGGTGGACAAACAAGCTTTCCTTAGATCATAACCAATCTCTTTGTTAACATTTTGGGTGAACATTTCTACCATTTGTTTTTGTGGAATTTCACAAGAGCATCTGCTGGCTAGATTTCTCCATCTTTGTAAAAATGATGCAAAAGATTCTCCCTCTTTTTGCTTGGTGTTGCACAAAGTAGTGACTGATATGTCTGTCTCTATGTTGTAGGAGAAATGTTGAATAAATGCCTCTGCTAAGTCACCCCATGACTTAATACCAGGTGGAAGTTGGGAGAACCATTCCATAGCTTGATCACCTAAGCTTTGTGGGAATAATCTCATCAAATATGTCTCTTCTGAAGCTACTTCAATGCAAGCTGTGAAAAACTATCTTATGTGTGCCTTAGGATCCCCTTTTCCTCTATACTTATCAAATTTAGGCGTCACAAAGTGTGTAGGAAATGGAGGCATTGAAATGCTTTTGTCAAATGGATAGGGACATATGTCTCTCATTGTGTATGTTGGCTTTGGTGTATTTATGTCCTCCATTTTCTTTTGTAAGTCCCTGATTTGTTGCTCCAAATTGCTCTTAGGTGGAGATCGACTTCTTGGACCATATCCTATGTTTGAGGTACCCATTGGAGGAGGTGCATGTTGCATATATGGATGATATTGATCATACACATGTTCATATGGAGGAGGTCTATAATGATGTTGCATATATGGACCACTTGGTATAGATTCATGTTGAGGAACACCATATCTATTTTGTGCATGTATACCATACTCTACAGGCATGTCATGTTCTATTGTATTGCCCCCAAATTTGACATGAGGTTTCCTTGTGTCCAAATTTTGAGCATGCCTTGGAATATCCCATTGCTTTGGTGGTTGATCCTTAGCATTGATATGTGATTGAGCATATTTTTCTCCATAAGACTTCCATAATGGTCTGCGAAGGTGAGCATCATATGTTTGACCATGTGTATGTGGGACCTCTGGTTTTTGAAGCAAAGCTGATGGTGATTCAGGTACCATGTGTGGTCCTCTATTTCCTCCACTATTAGGTCTCCTTTGATCCATATTGGGGTGAGGTTGTTGCAAAGGTCGATTTTCCATTATTTGAGACATGTCAAAATCATGAGGTATCTTGGCTCCACTTTGTGCCATCATGTGTAAGAAGTATTGTCTATCTCTCCTCATTATTTCCTCAACCAATCGATTGAAATGGGGATTCATAATGGATTCTTCCACATCTGCTGAATGTACTGAAAAGTTGTCCACATTGTCATTGTGTGTAGCATTGTTGTTTGGAGTGTCCATGTTCTCAACATTTGGAATGTTTCTATAAGCCTCCATGTCAGGTAATGTAGTGTGATCAGTATTGAAAAATAAATCATTGTCATACTCATAAGACCTCATGTTTGCGGACTCTTGAGCCTCCTTAGTTTCTCTCCTAGATTTTTGAAGACGGGTTTCAACCATGAACTAAGTATTGACCAAGATGTGTAAGACTAGATGAAAATGAAAAAAAGTATGGAAGACCAAGAGTTGGATGGAATGTAAATGAATCTGAAGTTTACTTGCAATGTCCAAAGTGTAAGACCAAGTATGTATGTGGTAGAGTAGGTGTGACTTCCAAGGAGAGGATAGTTTCTCTTGATGAGGTAAGTTGGCCTTGACTCTAAGTAAGACCAAATGAGACCCAAAGGTAAGAAACCTTGATGAGGGACCACTTAGCAAAGTGTTGTTGTATGTAGTGTGTTGACAAAGTATGATGAGGACGAGCAAGTGACCTTTTGACCCAAGTTTAGACAAGTGTGAATGTAATGTAAGGTGTAAAGCAATGATGGATTTTGTGAGACCCAAAGACAAGTTGAATGCAAGATGAAAACCTGGAGAAACAACCTAGGAAGCTCAAGTATTCCGAAACTGATTTCTCTTGTTTGTTGGACTGTAAAATTTTTCCAATTTGTGAAGTTGTGACCAAATCTGAATGTTTGACTATTTTTCGTGACAAGAGGACACAATGTTGATGAGGACTCAATGTTTGCAAGTGTTTAGACTCAAAATGACTCCAAGAAAAGTGTGTTGTTTGATGTAAAGTTGTTTTGCATACACTTGAAGACACAAAAGACACAATGTTTTGTTGTTTGGTCTTGAATGTTTTGAATGTTTAAAATAAGTCAAGCACAATTCTTAAGGCTGGCCAAGACAATAGTTGTTGATCCCACATGGGGTTTTACCCCCGAGGCTACGCTATTCAGAGCGGATACTTAGATGCTTGACCTCACTGGCTCCACCCTCGGCACTCACTTCTCGAGTCAGCCAAGCATCAGTCCCCATGAAAACTCCCCATGGCGAACTTTGTATCTCTACTAAGAACCGTATGTGTGTGGGTCGCTACCAGAGGTCCGACCTCCTGCCCCAACAACTAGAAGGATTTGGGCTTCTAAAACAAAAAGGTGCTAGTAAGGGCATCCACTCGTGTGGCCATACATGCGGCACTTTCAGCTCTGTAAATACGGAAGGCTCCCATCCGGTAGGGGTTACGCCCTACAAATGATCAAATAAATTTGATCAAACGGGTTTATGGGGAGACATAGTGTCGGTATGAACTAATCAGCACACGTTATTCATAGTTTTCACCATGAATACATTTGATTATAGTGGTTCGGATGAGGTGGGTTTTCCTTGCTACCACTTGGGTTGTTCTCTTCTCACTATTAGTCCTAATGACCACACGGGAAGACAGACCCTCTAAAGATTAAACAAAAAGAGCCTATTGCTCAAGACACAAAAGACAATGATTCAATTTTAATGCACCAATTGAAGTGTTTGCTAGTCTATGAAAACAAGGCACACAATAAAAATCCAAAAAACCCTTGCCAAGGACCTGCAACAAAGATTTATTAGTAGTTTGGATTGTTTGAAATAATCACCCCTTCCTGCAAGTACACAAGTTAGGTAAATTTTAGATCCAAAAGACTTTGTGAAATAGGGGCCTTCAACAATGCCTTTTGTTGACCAATTCAAAGATCTGATTCATCATAAAAAAAGAGCACCTGTAAAATTTCAAGAGATTTCCAGAAATGTAAGAAAATCCAAAAAAATTTGCTAATTTGCTCCAAAAATTAATTTTTTATGAAAAATCATAAAAAATTCATATAAAATGCAAAATCGATCCAAAAAATCTGAAATTTTTACTGGAGAGTCTTGATGGTCTTCCAAACTTGCACAAAAAATTTTCTACAACAAATCCAAGCAGTTTGTGAGATATGAGTAAAATAATGCAAAACCCTAATTTTCAAAGATCTAATTTTTGAAGAATAATTTTGCATCAAATTTAAAATAAAAAATAATAGATCCTGTGTATAATTCTGAGAGATTTCCAAAAATTTAAGAAAATCCGAAAAATTTGCTAATTTTCTCTCAAAATTAATTTTTTATGAAAAATCATAAAAAATTCATATAAAATGCAAAATTGATCTAAAAAATTTGAAATTTTTATTGAATCTTTTTGATACTTTTTCTGACCTGCACAAAAAATTTTATGTCAAAATTCAAAGCCGTTTGTGAGATTTGATCAAAATAAAGAAAAACCCTAATTTTTAAAGATCCGATTTTTAGGGAAATATTTTGCATCAAAATTAAATTCAAAAAGAACAGATCCTGTGTATAATTATGAGATATTTCCAAAAATGTAAGAAAATCCAAAAAATTCTCTCATTTTCTCTCAAAATTAATTTTTTATGAAAAATCATAAAAAATTCCTAGAAAATGAAAATGTCCTCCAAAAATTCTAAATTTTGGATTGAGAGCTTCTAATACTTTCTTCAACTTGCAAAAAAAATTTGGTGCAAAATTTCCTAGCCGTTTGTGAGATATGATCGAATCTCTCCAAGATCTTGATTTTGTGTCCAAAACCCTAGCTGCACAAGGTTATTCTCCAAATTGTTTTACAAAATAGCAATATAGGGTTAGAAAAATCTGCAAAAAACATAGATCTAAAAAAAATCCATGTCCCACCGAGCGTGCCAAAATGTATATGGTGAAAATGGATAACAATAATAACAATATTGAAAGGCTAAATAGATTCAACCACAAAACCCTAGCCTAACAATCAACAAAGATCCACCATAACATATGAAGATTACCTAAGACAATGCAAATCACATGAAATCACAAAGATTATACCATCACATGTCCAATAGGGTTTTGATCTCCATTCTTCCTATCTCCATTGATCTTGCTTGATATATTTGCTCTCAGATTTTATATGTACAAGAGCTCAACAAAGAACGGAATGTGGTTGCAAGTAGGATCGTAGTGTAGTCAAGTCCTCCAAATTGTCGATTAGGGTTTGATAATGAAGAAGGCATCTCCTTAAATAGAAGACACAATATGAAATGGAGGGATAAGATTGAGAGGTGTAAAAGGAGGTCGGCTATGATTAGAGGGTAGGTAGAAGAAATAATAAAATAATGAAAGGGGTAGGTAATGTATGAATTAAGAGATGAATGACATGTGTCATGTGTGGAAAAGGATAATGAATTAATTAAATAAATAAAGATTTATTTAATTAATAGAAGAAGTGGGATCAATTAAATAAATAAAATATTTATTTAATTTAGGAAAATGATAATTTAAATAAATAAATGTATTTATTTAAATGAGAAATAAGGCTAGAAGAGGATAAATGAATTAATTAAATAAATAAAGATTTATTTAATTAATAGAAGGATTAGGCTTAGATAATTAAATAAATAAAATATTTATTTAATTAGACATGACAATTTTGGGTGTCTACATTGCCAAATATGGGGTGTTACACGAAAACTTATATATACAGGGGTATATACCAGATATTCTATACATACTTGAAGATATCTACAAAAATGGTCTTCAAAAATCCTTAGTGTGTATCCCACCCATTCTTCAAGTTGTTCAAAACTATGATGAAAGCACTGAAAGCATAAGCATATATCTCCACATCTTTCAATTCTGACAGAACTGGTTGTGCCATTGTCTTCAAGCAGTCAACTTTTTTGCTCAGCATGGTGTCCATCCGAGGAGCAATAAGGTTCCAGAGTTCACCAACCCACCTCAGTATTCTCTCCTTTTCAAATCTTAGGCTCGATATTTGATCAATTAGAGCTAGCATTTGCCCTTCTGTGCTGCTAGTAAGGGCTACATTGGAGTCAAATGACTGAGATATATTATCAAGCTTGCCCTGGCAAGCACAAATTAGCTTGTCTATGTCTGATGTGAATTTGGGCAGTAAACAGCGTGAATTGTATATCTTTCCTCCTTCACTCAATGCCTCAGAGATAGTCTGTAGTCCTTTATTCAATCTAATTATGTCATCTTCAATCATCTTTTGGAAGGTCTGCATACGCACCTGCTTGAATTTGTCCAATACTTTCTTGGTGGTTGCCTTCTCCAATGACTCAAAATTGGTACTGATATTACTGATTAACTATAAGAGCTTGTCAGAGGGGTTAGAATTTGGATCTAATTGCAGTTCCAGTGCCACCTTTATCAAAACGCCTACGAACATCTCAATCAACTTTTTGTCCTCAGTCTCTGATTTAACCAAGTCCTGACTAGCTTGAGCCTGGACTGCTGTAGAAACCATCAACCTTTCAACTGGAGACATTTTTACAATGCAAAGAGGTTTGTCAAAGTTGATGGAGATATGTGGGAAGCTCCTTTTCCCTTTGTCCTTCGGTGTATCAATTGCCATGATTACTGGGACATCATCAGATTTTTGCTTTCCCTTATTGACCTCTTCTCCCTTGTCCTTCTCTGTTTCACCTTTACCATCATCCTTTTTTTGTTCTTCAATCCGTGCATCAGTGTCACCACTTGGTGCAGTATCAACTTTTGGTGTCTCTTGGCCGTCGGCAACTTTCCTTTCCATTATCTCTGGGTGGTCGACCGGAGGATTTTGACTGTCTGCTACATCAAGGGTTACATTGGCTTGGTCTATCGGATGAGAAGTATCTTCCTTCTAAGGTTCATCATTATTGATTGGCAATCGATTATTCTTTAAGAACCTTTTCTAAATCTCTTAAGTTTCTTTTCTTACTTCCTCAACCCTTCCAACCATAAGTCTGTTTACTCTGTTTTTGCTTCAGAATTCCTTCCGATTGGCCTGATCCATGAGATTATCAACTTCTTCTTGAGAGATGAAAGCACTGATATTGATCAATTCACGCTCTTTCGTTTCCTTATCTAACCAGCTTGTAGTTAGCCTTCTAGCATCAAAAATATTATACAAATATTTTGGAATACTGCATTCTAACTCAATTAATGATTTGTTGAAGTTATGCAAATGCAACACAACTTCCTCAATTTCCCTTTATTCATTCTCATCAAGATCATCATAATATGCACTAATGTTCTTGAGATTACCATCAATAACTATTTCATCAGTTAGTTATTTTGCAGTCAATGGGGGAATGATGGTATATTTACTTCCCACCTTGTTGGATTCAAGGTCTTCATCAAGCTCTATCCTTAGCCTTCTTCCTCTTTTAGGCCTTTCGGTTAGACAAGGTTCTGATTTTATCTTTTTTCTTGGTTGTGCACCACCAGATTGTGGTTTCCTAATTACTCTGACAAATTCTCCTTTCTTCTTTGCTTTCTCCGCTTCCTTATCTAACTCCATCTCAGATGCAACAGGGAATACAACGACATAGGTTCTTTTTTGTTTCTCATTTTGCTTCAACACTCGTTTTCCTAATGAGCTTTGAGTTGTTGATGACTTCACCGGAGTTGGGGAAGACTTAGTCTCTTTAGGCTTTGACTTGGAAGGAACCAGTTTAGTCTTAGGCTTCTTTAATTTCATCTTTGCCTTCATCTGAGCCTTCTTCTCCTTAGATTTCTTGATAGCTTCTTTGGTAAAGCCCATCTGTTCAGCTATAGCCTCGACCATTTTTGTTGCTTTCCTCTTCCTTTCAGGCTGAGTGAACTTCTTATGCAATTCCATATCCTTTTCCTTGAATGTACCAAATTTTGGTTCTTGAGTGTCAACCGGTTTGCTCAAGAGATGTTAAGCATAACTTTCAAGAGTTTGAGCATCAACCTCATAACCCATTGGCATTATCCATAATGTTCTTCTTTCTACAACCTCCATATGGCACTAGTCCTTGTCCACCATGAAACAGATAGTATCTGCATATTTGTCCACCACTTTTTTAGGGATCCTTTCCCTATTCTTCATCTGGCCTTGGAGGTTTTGAAGAAACTCCACAAGGCAGTTATCTGATTCTCTCTATTTCCTAATCTCTGCAAACCTTGCTTGATCTAATTGGCTACCGATAAGTCATATGCCCATTGGACTCTGCATGTACCGGGGATTTCATTCATGAAGTACAGTGCTAAACAAACAATCAAAGAACCGAATTTGAAGACATTCTTCTTGTTTGTTTTGATTTTCTTCAGATTGCTCAAGAGCTCTTCAAGAAGAATTATGCACAAGTCATACCACATATCCTCTTTCACCATCTGATAAGTTGTATATATCGCAATACCAGAGACCAAATTCAATCTGCTAGACTAATAAACTTTGTATCCAATAATCATTGATGCAAATCTGACATCATGCTCTGAGATATCATTGTAGACACCTAAAATTGTCATGTCTAACTAAATAAATATTTTATTTATTTAATTATCTAAGCCTAATTCTTCTATTAATTAAATAAATCTTTATTTATTTAATTATTTCATTTATCCTCTTCTAGCCTTATTTCTCATTTAAATAAATACATTTATTTATTTAAATTATCATTTTCTTAAATTAAATAAATACTTATTTATTTAATTATCCTACTTCCTCTATTAATTAAATAAATCTTTATTTATTTAATTAATTCATTAGCCTTTTCTACCTATGACACATGTCACTCATCTCTTAATTCCTACACTACCTACCCCTTTCATTATTTTATTATTTCTTCTACCTACCCTCTAATCTTAGCCGACCTCCTTTTTACACCTCTCAATCTTATCCCTCCATTTCATATTGTGTCTTCTATTTAAGGAGATGCCTTCTTCATTATCAAACCCTAATCGACAATTTGGAGGACTTGACTACACTACGATTCTACTTGCAACCACATTCCGTTCTTTGTTGAGCTCTTGTGCATATAAAATCTGAGAGCAAATATATCAAGCAAGATCAATGGAGATAGGAAGAATGGAGATCAAAACCTTATTGGACATGTGATGGTATAATCTTTGTGATTTCATTTGATTTGCATTGTCTTAGGTAATCTTCATATGTTATGGTGGATCTTTGTTGCAGGTTCTTGGCTAGGGTTTTGTGGTTGAATCTATTTAGCCTTTCAACATTGTTATTATTGTTATCCATTTTCACCATATACAATCATCAATCGTCATTGACCTGCTATTCAATTGAGAACTAGTTAGTTTTGTGAGAGTTGGGTTGGTCACCTTTCTCAAATTAGGTTTTCCACCGGTTTGATTCAGACATGTGACTGCATGAATTGCCTAATTGGTTATCTTGTAGGGTCTGTCCAGCCGAATGAGTTCATCGTGGACATGGCTCAAAATATACCTCACCCATTCATCCTCATCGAATGTCAGAAAATGAACAAATTACGTGAAACCCTTCCTCTGTAACTATGTGTATTATGGTTTGGGGTTTCCAATTTCATCCATTATCTGCTCAGTATATACAAGGTTAGGATTTTCTTGATTCTGATTTCCTCAATTGTGCAGTGAATGTATGCCCTAACATCATCGATGTGCAAAACTCTGTATGGAATGGACGAAAATGCACCATTGGGATTGTCCTCAATAGACTTAAATGCATGTCTTTTAAATTGAGGCCTCACTCACTCAGAGATTTCAACTACTAGAGGATTATCAACAAAAGAAGACGCTATTTCCAAAAATTTATGGTTTAAAGGATGAACACGCTTAGATAAATACCTTTTCTTCTATTGGATGCACAAGAACTTCTTGTAGGATCACCTCAAGCATTCTGATCACCTTGAAATTTGGTTCGGAGCGCTCTAGAGCTTCAACTCTTCGCTCGTAATATGAGAAATGATTCACATTTTGCCCCTTTTAACTTTGAAAACCTTAACTTTAAGTTGAAATAAATGCAACTGTAAAGTTCAACTGGATGTCCTATTCAACATAATCCATTCCACCAGATTCCAAGATCGACATGATGAATTATGGATAATTATCTCCAAGCATCTGCAATCAACCTTAATCGATCACAAATCTCTTTAGGGGGTTCTGCAAGATTGTGCATGGAGATCCCACCCCCTAAGGCTAAATGCCTTACTTACCAGATGAAGATTCTGCAATGGATTTAGGTGCAGATCCACTGTCTACCTTGGATTCATCTTTTCTGAGCCACATCTTCTCATGCTTGATCTTGATCTCTTCTACCTTCGCTTTCCCCTTTTCATCAATTTTATTCTTGTCTACCGAAGCATTCTTGCTTCTACAAAATTTTGCAATTTGACCTGTTTTGTTGCATGCACAACAAATGACATTTCTTTGCATAGGTCTAAAATTTCTCTAATTTGGTCTCATCATGCATTGGTTAGAGATATTTCCAAACATCCCACAAGCATAACATATCTTGTTCTAAAAATTATTCATTACTACTTTGCTCATGTTTGACTTGTGACCAAAGTTATTGCATATGAAACACTGACCGATAAAGGTAGGACCATTGTTCATATTATTCATTCCATTGTTCATCCTACTTTTGCATTGATTCACCATATGACAAAATTTATTGCAAGTAAAACATCTACCATTGAATTTATAGGCATTGTGCTGCCTTACCAAAGGATTCTTGCTCTTCTTATGATTAGGCTTTGCATTGCTCTGTCCAGAACCAGAGGATTCTCCTTTCTCAAATCCAAGTCCTCTCATGTATTTTCCATGTCTCTGACTATCCAACATCTCATCAAGCCTTGTTGAGATAGCATTGAATTTTTCTTTGTATTCATTTGCAGTAGCAAGTTCATCTCTTAGGGCAACAATTTGTCTTTCAAGTTCTTGTCCATTATTCCTTGATTGTGTCAACTCAAGCTTTAACTGATCATTCTCATAGCTTAGTCTGAAGCATTAATCTATTCTATCTTTAAATGATTGAGTGAAACTTTCTTCATTATTCTTCTGTTCTTCAGTCTCCTTAGTCAGTTTCATTACAATGGATTGCATCTCATTCTTCAATACAACATTCTCTCTAGCAAGATTATAACATTCATCATCTTTGTCCTAATTTTCCATGTTTTGTTCTTCTTTCTCCTTTATCTTATCCATCAGCTCTTTCCTCTTATCTCTTGAAGTGTTGATTTGATCTTTCAAATCATTAATGAAGTCTACAACTACATTCAAATTTTTCTTTAAGGAACTTATTTCATTTCTTGCTACATCAAGATCCTCAAGTGGCACACAAAGTTGTCTCTGCAAACCGAAATCCATTGATTCAATCTTCCGGACCTTCCTCAAGCAGTTAGGCTTCCTTAGAGGAACTAGGCAATGATACCAATTGTTGGAATCAAGGAACACTGAGAGGGGGGGTGAATCAGTGTTCCACTGGTAAATAAATCTTTAAACTTATTCTCAAACCACCAGAAGCAAATGCAAGAAAGTAAAATGCAGAAACACAAGATCATTACACCAAGATTTTTACGTGGAAATTCAAAAAGGGAAAAACCATGACGGGATTGGAACCCACAATATTCATATATTGTGATCAGGAGTATATAAATATTACAAAGGGGGAATGCACATGCATTCAAGCTCACTGCTTAGAGCTCGCTGCTCAGATTATAATAAGGAAGCCTCACTGACTTAAAAGTCATTTACAATGAGAACTATGATGATTGAGCTCCAAAATAGCATCAAGCAATGCCTGGATGAGTTTCAATTAAGTGCAAAAAGTCTGACTGCAACACCTCTACAAATCTGCTATGTTTTGCTTCTTAGTCAGCTACCAGATCAAGAATGCGCATGTGAAACTCTGCCAAATAGGTTTCTCGATCACTACTCGCTATTTCATGCAACACCATACACCAAAAAGATCTTCTACATTAGTCATATATATTTGCAATCAAAAATATAAAACATTCATCAAGTCAGACATCCATATTATGCAATGTAACGTGTAACCGGGTGTCAGCTTAGATCGGATCACCAAAACATATGCAGATCAACCAAATAAATTCTAAATGATTTCTACATGTTGACCCTATCATCCCATGCATAAATCTCACCACCGCAATCACCGCAAAGATTATGAACCAAAAGTGCTATGCTTATCCTAAAATATCGGTGATAGATTATCGAATCACTTCCTCTATCGGTTACCAAAATCCATAACTACCAAATGGGATTTCCAAAGAGATTTTCCATCAATGACAACCATAAACCATTATGCATGCACTAGAATCCACTGAACGAGTGTCAATTGCCAATAATCTTTTGGTGTTTTTCTTGGTCGACGGTCCAAAACACCACTTCAGCACCTGAAATTTTAATAAAAGTAGAAAAAATTATTTTCTGAAATGGGTCTTTGTTAGGCTTGAGATTTTCACACATTTTCATGCCCACTCGACATCTTCTTTCATGCAGATCGAAATAACAGGGTTTTTAGCCTGCTTATGGTATTCTATATGGTCTATAGCTAAAAACACATCATACAAACCTAATATTTTTATTGGATCTTGGAAACTTGATTTTCTAAAATGGGTCTTTCTTATATTTTCATGTTTCACTCTTTTTCATTCTCTATCCACATCATCTTTTCTGCATGTCAAAAACAACAATCTGCAACAGTCGGCAAGCATAATTAGTAGGTCAAGAGTCCATATTGGGTAATTGACAGGTTGGGATAGCATATTAGCTAGTATAATGTGTATTAAGTATATTTAGGAACATGTAGGGATAACATATTAGGGTATGACATGCTATAATTTGAAATGGCAAGTTATTATGAGATGTTATCATCCTCATAAGAGAAATGGCTCATGATAGCACTCTTTGGAACAAATATATATGACATGCCTAGGGTTGTGAGGATGGGGTGGTGAAGGATTATATGGACTTCTTAACTCATGCATGAAGTGGGATAGAGATTTCAATATGTTTAGAATATATGGACTCTTTATGTCTTGAAGGGAATGGATGTATATGCGAAATACAAGGTATCTTAACAACCTTTCATGGAGGTCCATTGGAATTGATTTATTCATATCCTTATATTATCCTCCTTTGCTTTAGGTGCAATCATTCACCATACATTACTATGCCATTTCCATAAAGTGACCACCATTTTCAATAGTAGGGTGCTTGAAATTATTTGGAAATTTCAAGCCCCAACACCTAGGAAACAGGGGGATTTTGATACTGTCAATTTCTCTCTGGAGCTCAGTAGCCTTTTGAATAATATGGAGGTGGTTTTGACAAAATAGTGAAAGGTCAATCCATTTTCTCTAAGGGAATATGTAGTCCTTCACCATGAGACCAAAGTATCTCTTACAATAAGCCTATAAATCTCTAAGATTTAGATTAGATGCTAAGGTATTATCCTTAGCCCAAACATCCTCCCAAAATTTGACATTACTTCCATTACCAATTCCCCATTTTAGGCCATCTAGAATGGTAAATCTGCATTTCAAAATGTTGTTCCAAATCTTAGAGCCAATAAGGAAGCTCACCGACGAGAGGACTCTATAGAAATTTTTCAGAGTTGAGATACTTAGCCTTCATAATGTTACACCAATAAGAATTACCTAAAGTTAACTTCCACCCGTAAGTCAGTGAGACTTCCTATTTTGTATTTGAGCAGTGAGCTCTAGGCAGTTGGCCTTCCTGCATGTGCAGGCCCCTCTTGTAGCAGTAATATTCTCTTATTGGCCAGTAAGTGAATATTGTGGGTCACAAATCCCACCAAGGTTTTTCCCACACCGGGTTTCCTCGTTAAATCCTTGTGTTATGGTGTGTTTTTCATGTGGTTGTTTCTATCTTTGTTTATTGCATTATTTTCTACTTACCGGTACACTGTTCTAATATGTTCTACATGTTTTAAGTTAAGAAATTGTTCATACCAGTTAGATACTGATTCACCCCCCCTCTCAGTATCTGTGGGAATCCTAACACAAACTTCCCTCTAAGGCTTTCTTCCTTGGCTTGTTTTGCATGCTCATCACCGCCATAGATATTTTCAAGAGTATCCCATACTTCCATACTTCTTTGGGATTTACTTTAGCTTGGACATCAATAAACTCCATGTCAGATAAATTGCTAATTAGGGCTTCCATGACTTGCCTATTCTCCTGCATCTCTCTCTTTTGGTCATCGGTGAGAGTACCGGTAGGAGCAACATAAGCATTCTCAATATAGCTCTAGTGTTGAGCACCCATGCTTCTGATGTATATCTTCATTCTGTCTTTCCATATACTGAAATTATTTCTATTGAACTTTGGACCTTCCCTCTTCATCATTAGACTGGGATCTTTTCCTCAAGCGGTTAAGCTTATAACACAGAGGACTTGGAGGATGCTTTGATACCAATTGATGAACAGATAGTACCAAACCAGTACTGAGAGGGGGGTGGGGGGGGGGTGAATCAATACAAACAAAAACACAATCCTAAACCGGTTTGTCAGTAGACACTGTGCTTTGACAGACAAATAGTAACACCGGTCTTAAACAAAGTACAACCGGCAAAACCCAGAATAACTGAGACAAGCATAAACCGGTTGACATTTATCTTTTCATACAATCTAATACTTCATTTCCATTTCACCCTAGTGCATGAACAGGTAATCTATCATCAAAGATATATAAACAACTAGATTAACATGATTTACCTTCAGGCACAAATCACTTAAACCATCACATGAATAACACCACACATGACACACATATTTTTCATGTGGAAACCCAACTGGGAAAAACCACGGTGGGGATGAATACCCACAAGCTATTTTTTTAAACTCTTTAGAAGTTCGCTCTGTTAGGAGCCTTGTCCAGTTAAAGACTGATACAATAGGTTCTATTAGGAACCGATCATGTTAGGGATCACCCGGTTAAGGGATGGCTAGAATACCCGGTTAAGGGTTAAACCCTGTTAAAGGTTACCTTGTTAGAGGATTTCAAGAACTCAATGGTTTTGAGTCACCCTGTTAAAGGATTTACAGTAAGCCGGTTAAAGCTACCCTGTTAAGGGATTTCCCAACTGTTGCAGTGGTTAGAGATCAACAGGTATTACAATGATTTGGTAACAACACTCAATGCCAATACAAATCCGCTTTAGCTCCTCTTCACCTTTTGTACTTACACTCTACAGGTATCACTTCTCTCTTATGGTCTGGCAAGAATCACGTATCTCTTCACTTGGATACTCACACACAACTTTTGCCAACAACCTTAGAAAGAAACACAACATCGACCTTATAGGAAACAGATAGGTCGGTAGCATAAACCCTAAACCCTAAACCTGTTAGGTTGAGCAATTCAAATGGTCCAATCCTGACCATTGAGCACATTGCATTAAATGCAATAGTCTTGAACCAATCTCAAGACGTTCTCCATCATTCGTTTTCTACCGATTTCATGGCGGCTGATAACCCATCACGCGTTATCACCGTTTATAGACTTTGCACATTCCCGAGGTAGATAGGGACAATCTCCTTCATGCAAGATCCTTCACGCGCACAAGGCTGACATATCAACACAATCTGTTCTTCATTACAATGCTAACTCATCACACACAGTCACCGATTGAGTCACACAGGCTTGAGGCACTTCAACTGGAAACCCTGAAGTTGAGACTACCAACCTGTAGTCATATAAAGCTTCCATGTACCGGTTCCCATAACCACATGCCGGTTCACCTTGAACAAACACACCGCTTCACTTTGGCACATATACCGGTTCACAATGTTATACCGGTTCTCACATATACCAATTTTTGGTAACATACCAGTTCTCTCTTCTTCAACATATTGACATCAATGACAACATACAATGTCATCATGTCCTCATACCGGTTCACATAATGCCAACAAGGGATATGTCGCAGATCCTCCACCCAACTTGTCATGCCCATATAGGGCCTCCATATGATACTATTGACATCTAATATGTCCAAATCTGCCCTCTAATTATTGACATCGTTGACCTCCTCATAATGTAGCCCCTCACATTAGTAGTACACCACAGGCTCCTAGACCCTCCTATTTGTCCTATCTGTTGGTGTGTCACCACAATGTGCTTCGAGGCCCAAACCTATAGCAGCATAATGCAACCATAGCTGCAACTTCTATAGTATAAAATATCATGCAACTCCATGTATAACTTCTCCAAAACAACTGTGACCTAGGCCACGGGTCATCTTGCATCAATCACAACCTAGATCATACCCAATACTACTAATCAACCGCCTTTGTCTGGCAAAATGAACCTGCTGACCAATGTAGACACATAAAAGGTAGATGCATTTGTCTGGTGGCGCCTATCTCAATGCTTGAACTAGTGATATCTATCCATGCTAGACTACAATGTTTGCTCCTACTAGTTGTTGTACTACATCCGGGGGTGCTCTCTTTGCGATCACTCGTACACCTCGAATCAGTGGCCTAAGTGTTAGTGTAATTTATGTCTCATGTAACTACACTTTACTTAATTCAACTTAGGATTATGCATATCATGGTAATTTGCATAAGAGACACTTAGGGAATTGCAGGAGAAATTCCACCTTTGGTGGTGTTATCTTGTTATCACATTTTCATATCTACTTATAGTGGAATGATAATTCCACCTTTGGTGGGTGATCCAATTTTAGTGGAATTATCTATTATTTTCTCCTACCTACCCTTGCATCTCATTGGGCCACACATCATGATTATTTGCTCTCTTTTTCTATGGCCTTGCTTTTATAAGCAGGCTCCTATACATTGTATGTTGATCCAACCATTTGCATCTTGATGAGAATAAATTTTGTTCTTGTAACATATTATTTTTCTCTTATTCTCGTGCTTTCCATTGCCTCTAGATCTTGGGTGGCTACCTTCATAGCCAATTCTTACATGGTATCAAAGCCATTAGAGTACCATTGGTTTGCCATTTAAGAGATTTTTGGTGCAATTTGGAGCTTTAGATTCGTGGCTTTTTTTATTGCAGGTCAAAATTGGAGCATGTTAGGTTAGATTTGAGTCTACCATTGGATTCACGAGGTTTGATAAAGTTAGATTTGCCTTTTGTTTCATCCAAATCCAACTTATGAGTCCAAATCTAGAGCCATTTGAAGTTTGGAGGTGTGGTGGTGATTCAAGTGTTTTAATTGTGCAAGCGATTTTCAAACAACAATATCTTAGTCACCTGGATTCCTTTTTTTGAGCAATTTTTTTAAATTTGGGGTAGAATTTCATTCTCTTCACAATGGTGTAGGATTTTTGTACATGGATCTTTTAGAAATTGTAAAATCCCTATTTTTACAAGTTTTGAGGCATTATTTGGGCTCATATGGACTCCTTTTCAAGTGCAATTTTTTTTAAAGTGCATGATTTTTTCTCTATTTTACAGTGGTGCTATTAGTTTGTAGTATTTGTAATAAAAAAAATTCACTTTCAATAGTTGGTCTATATTGGCTTATTTTGGCACATGTAATGCATAGATCTCAGTTAGGTTTTTTGCATCACTGATTTGAGTCTATTATATCCTATTTGAGGCAATTATAATCATTGAAATTAGAAGCCCACTTTGCCTTGTTTGGAAATGACTCATTGTACATGCACTAAGTATAAAATGCCAAATCATCCTTCTTTTTTTGGGGGGGGGAGGGGGGGGGGGGGTCTTTGATTGAGTGAATCTGGGGTGATGTCTTATGTGATTGTGCCTCTCTCTATCTTGTGCTCTTTTATTTTGTTGTTATGTGTTCTCCTATGTTTCCTCTTTTAACTCCACATAACTATGCTTCTTTGATAATTGATGCTTGTTGTAAGTTAATGGAAAAAGGATTAACTTATTATATTGATGAAATTGTTGTGGCACCACTTGATCCTAAATTTGATCCTCATGCTCAAATGGAATGTCTCACTAAAAATATTACGGCTCTTGGAACTTTGAGGAAATATGTATCAAAGGATTTCATATTCACATTGAAAAGTAGCAAAACAGTTAAAGATGCTTGGGACATCTTTGGTAAATTGTATGACCAAGTTCATTAGATTAGGGGCTGTCAGCTTGACAATGATCTCACAATGTTGGGTACCAAGAATTTTGATACAATCCAAGACTATGTCACTAAAGGAAATAAGCTAAGAGCATGACTCAAGGATTGTGGCATTAACAAGAAGGATGCACAGTTGGTCTACAATTTATTGGGAAAGCTTCCATCAAAACATGCAACATTTATTTTTAGCTTCCAAACCCATCACTTGATAGTGGGTAGTTATTTCACTATACCATCATTTGATTCATTCATAGAAATGTTGATGTTATAGCAATAAAAGTTGATAAGCATGGGGATTCTGAAGTCTTCAACATCCAAAGCTTTGGTGACTACTCAAGGGAGTCAAGGAAAGGGTTCCAATAAGAAGCAAAAGCAATCCAAGCCAGAGCAACAACAAGATAGAGCACAATCATCCTCTCCACAACAAGGCAATTCTTCACCTTCTTCCAGGAAGGAAAAATCATATAAGAAGGAGAAGCTTACTTGTGCATATTGAAATAGGTTAGGACATGATGAACACCATTGCTACAAGGAGGATGTTGATGGATTGAAGCATCTTTTTGAGAAGAATAAAATTAGTTTGCCTTCTAGATTGTCTACTTCACCTTCTTCCTCTAAATAAGTAGATTTTGATAAGGGAAAGAGTCACACTTTTGGGACAAGTATAGGACAAGCTATTTGTGCTACTACAAATCATGATTCAAACAGATGGCTTCTAGATTAAGGAGCTTCTCATCATATTCCATCTTCATAGTCTATGTTCTCTCCATTTGAGCCTTGCTACATGCCACTGGTTTTGATGGGCAATCATACATATATGAATGTTATTGGGAAATGATCTATTGTTAATAGGGATGACACCTTCAATGATGTGTTGTGTGTACCTCACTTAACAAATATTCTTATTTTTATCAAATCACTCATGGTGCAACAAGGAAGATGGTGGAGTTCACACCTGATTCAATTTTCATTAGAGACTTGGAGAGTATAACTATCATTGGTACTAGGGTGGTGGATCATGCATCTCAGTTGTACTCCTTTTCAAACTTTGTTCCTATTGATGACTTTGATTCTTCAGATGATGATCATACTTCTTGTGTGGATTTTGATACCGAGGAGAACTTTGGTTACTTTAACATGGGTGTTCTGACATATGATCCAGTTCTTGAACTTTGCATTCCATATCCTCCTATTGATATCACATCCATTGTTGCTCCTGATGGTGCTTGCATTTCTACAGTTTGGCTTCTTGTGATTCAGTGCAACAAGATATACATGTCTTCCAGATGCAGTTCCTTGGGATGACTACTTGACAGACATTACAAGTTTGTTTGTGGAGTCCTACATTTCAGTTTTGGGAGACATCTTTGATGATATTCGTCTTCTCTTGAATGGAGACGATCCTTCTTTAGTTGTTGCGAGGGAGCACTCTCACCCTCTTGTTCATTCCCTACATGATCATTCTTTCGAGTTTTCTATGATTGTAGATACTTATGTACAATATTTGGAGGAGGTCTCTTTATCTATAGAGGAGACACTCGAGTCTTTGGATCATGTTCTACATTCATATTCATTAGATCCTAGATTGTCCTTTTCAATAGTTTGGCCTAGTGCACCTAATTTGGAGGGGGCAACTTTCAACATTGACATGAGGACACTTGAGTAGCTTTCAAAGACTCCATAAATTTTGAGATTTCTTCCTACATCTTCCTTTCTAGATTGGGGAGACTTCATACATACACCTTTGGTTTTGTTTCTTCCTAAGGGGAGTAATGTTGTTCGATGATCATGGAGCAACTTCTTCATTTAGTTTTGAGCTTCTACCATTGGTGCACATTCTATGTTGAGGGGGGCTACTTGGTCTCTCTTCTTCAGTCTTATAGGGGGGACTTTTTTCTCACATGGGGTTTTGTCCTTCTCATTCTTCTTTGAGAGTTCTTTTGTATTTTCATCTCTCTTTTGTGGGGAGCTTTTTCCCACTGGGTTTTCTCCCTTTCTCTATTTGTGAGAGATTGCATTGCATTTGTACATGGGTACCTAACATGGCCTAGTAGTCGGGGCCCATCTTGTAAACATCCTTGCCAGTCATAATGATCTCTTCGATCGACAAGTGGAAGGTAGTTGTGTCACTTCTCCATCTCTCTACTAGTGCAATAATCATAGCCATATGCATCCTGATATAAGGCATCCTCGTAAGGTTCCCTAACCCAATCGTGTTGATCTTGGCCCACTCTGCCTCACCAAACTGATCCGCAACTTGTAGCACATATGATCTCCTCTCCCATCTCACTTACATATCCACGCTCCACTGGAATCAACCCACATGACATGTTAGTTTTTTGTCTAACTAACTTTTCTTCTAAGTTTCTTTTTGCATACAAGAGGTCAAAACCACCACTTTTGGTGGCATTCCCGCTTCTTCCTCCCTTCCTAGTGTTCCCACCACTTCTAGTGTCAACCCCACATTCATATTACCATGCCCTTCCGTTTCCCTCCCCCAAGGGATTGCATTCTTGTTGTCAATCCTAATCTCTCTATCTATCCCAGCGGGACTGTGATCTTGCAATTCATAATGCATTCTTGCACCTTTCTGTCATTCTTGCTTATGCGAGAACACATTCTTGAACCCATACCTCTTCTTTTATTTTCCTACCTAGTCCCGCTCCCAATGCAAGAGCGACAAGAACGTGTTCCCCCTGCTTATGCGTGCATTCTCATGGATGACAAACATACGAGAATGCTATTTTAAAGCCTATATAAGCTAATAAATGCACTCAAATGACATGCGAGGTCCAAGTTTTTTGGACTCACCTGGCGGTTGGGTCGTCGGTTTCGTCTAATGTTCACCACAACATCAACATGGTGCCTTAATGTTTGTTTAGCTTCCATCTTGTACAGGTGTGCAAAAGCTCTATAATTCAATAAAGGCTCAATTATCTCTTAATTTCTCTCGTGCACAGTAAAAGTGAATAGTAAATCTTCAAATTTGCTAAAATAGGCCTTCTAAAGCTCTATTTTTCACGGTCCTAATCCCTTCGAGACTATTTTTAGCACCATTTCTTCCTATAAACTCCTTTTTGAGTGTCGTATCACCTGTAGGCTTCGTTTTGCGTAGTCTCTCATCCTATCTGTTGGGGCAATGTTTCTTTTGAGATGTTGCTCGATCCTTCATTTCCCATGCACTCTCTCGAGGGGGAACCACTAACTTGTTCCTTGTCGTGTCGCCCCTCTGTTGTTATCAGTCATGTTTGGGGCATCTTGTTGCTCCTATTTCTTCTAGTCGTTAGTGTTTCGTTTTCTTTGCACCAACACTATTCTAGTGCCACAAGGAGGGGCAAAATGTAGACACTTAAATTTGATTAATTAATTTAATCAACTTTAATCCCTTTGGTCACCTACATTAATTGAATAATTAATTTTATTCAATTGATTATTACATCCCCTTTGTCTAAATTAATACAATTAATCAAGTAATATTTAATTAATAAATTAATGTGTTTCATAGAACTCTTTACTTAATTATTTCCCCTAGCCTTCTTCTATTAAATAATATAGACATGTTATTATTTTATTTAATTCATATTCCCTTTTTTGTCCTAGCCATTTTATTTTAATTAAACGATTCAAACAATTCATTTGGAGCACATGGCTCCTAACTCTAACTTACTTCTAACCCATTTACTAAGCCTAACCCCACTAACTAATCTTGGGTTCTAACCAACCTTATCCTTTCAACCACTTTGTCACATGTGTGCACATTCCCTATTTTTTCAAATATTTGGAAAAGAATCAAATTTATTTGGGTGTTTCTCTCTAAACAAACATGTGTCTCTTATTACACTTGTCATCTTGAGCAATGACACTTGGCCTTGAGAAGGACATTTTTTACCTCCTGCATTGCCACTTGTCCTCAAGTGGCACATTCCCAAGCATCTTCATTCCCTTGTCCTTGCCTATTTAATCCCTCCATTTTCCTTCATTCATCATCACCTTCATTTGCACAGCATTGTTACCATGTCAATTTAAAATCATAATCCACATCCATCTTGAATCCAACGTAGCTTAGTTTGCATACTCAACCATTATGGAGTGTTTTCAAGCACTCTTGGAGATATGAATTTGAGCACACATCAAAGCAAAGGACTATCAAATCAAAGGGCATTTAGAGTTTGCTATTATTTCATTGTTAATTGTCTTATCTAAATTTCCTTTACAAAGCATCATAATCATGAGTGTTGATGATTTTTGTGTTGCTTAGGTTGTTAGTTTTATTGTTTTCAATCATATTTATTAGCCCATAATTTTTTGCATACAATAATATCGTTTTGTTACCAAAGATGAAGGTCATGGGAGCTTTGCCAAAACCCATGTTTTAGGTTATGGGAGCCTTGTGAAACCCTTTGTTAATGTGTATATGACATCTCTTGTTTGATGGCTTAGGCCTTTGTGGGTGTCTCAACCATATCTTTCATGTCTAGTTGTTGATGTTTGGCTGTTGGTAGGTTGTTGGTAGTCTTTGGTGTATCTTTTAGCAATGACCTGTTTATGGGTTTTGGATTCCCACTAAGTCCAATGGGTTTTGGGTCCCTTCAAAACTTGTTGTAAGGGGTTTTGGGTCCCCTCAAAACATGTTTGACCCTTAATAAAAAATAATAACAATTTAGAGGCAATGTTAGTCACTAATACTTGTTATATATGATATCTCAATATAATGACTTTTGGGAAGCTGGAGAGCACTTTTTACATAACAAAATAAAAGGAAAGACACTAGGTTATGAGATAGGAAAAATATTCAAATTCTATTCAATATATTAGTAACTCTAGCGATGCTTTATGGGTGTGAATTATGGGTTAGAAGTATTGCAAAATTAAAATGAAGACAAATAGAGAGGATACCAAAATGCTTGATCACAAATAGATTGAGAAAAAAGTTTTGATTCCTTATGAGGTTATTATAGAAAAAAACATAGCCCTTCCTTATCAAGACAATTGATATGGTTTGTCTTTTAAGGTATTTAAAAGAAATGAATGTACACATATAATGCATAAATTCTACAAGTCCATGTGGGAAAATGTGTTACAAATATATAGATAAATTCTAAATTCTATATGAGAAAAGATGTTAGGGAGAAAGAAGAAATACTATTTTGATGATTTAACCTACACATGATCATGACAAAAAAATGATTTATATAGAAACACATATCAATTTCATAACAAAAATGTTTCTAATACAACTTAAGATTAACTCATATTATCTTTGATAAAAATAGGTAATTAAAGGAAGAAAAAAAAACTTTAACAACAATTCTTTTAAGTGATCTATTAAAAAAAATTGAAAAAATAAAATTATTAATCGTAAAAAAACAAAAACAAAGATGACTAAATCAACTATCCCTAAGACTCTTTTTGACCTAGTTGAAAACCTTCAATTTTAATTTATTCCACTAAATTAACGAAGATTTCAAAAGAAATGAAAATTTGACCCCCGTAATTATCTTTGTGGAGCCCATAAAGAATATACAAAGGATGTGCAGAAACAAACCGCGATTTCAAAACCCTAAAAGATTGAACACCACTAAAACAAAGATTGAACACCACTAAAACTAGAGTAAGGCGTTCAACCATAGTCCATACAGCTCCTCACAGTAGAGGCTTCGAAAATCTTATGGCGCCTTCAATGGACATTGATGTTACAATGGAGAAGAAGAAGAAAAACAAGTCTAAAGATTTAACTGAAGCGCAAGAGGTTATGGATTATGCAGACGATTCATCCAGGAAGGAAAAAAAGAAGAAAAAAAAGAAAGACAACGATTCAGCATTGATTCAACTAATTGCAAAATATCTGGAAAAACGAAATCTTCACAAGTCACTCTCTTCATTTCTCTCAGAAACCCAATGTGTAAGCGTATTTTTTATAAACTTCACTATCTTTATTCTGTCAGTGAAGTGCTGTTTCTATTTAGTTGAATTTGGGTCCTCTTTATGCTGCTTGATACATCTGTAACTTCAAGGTGATAATTTTTTTTTCACTCGGGATTAAGACAAGCTTTTGCCTAGCTAATTTTACACAGGATTATGTTTAGAAAAAAGAAAATCCTATTATAAAAATAGGGAAATACTATATAGGTAGTGTGCTGTCAAACATAGCAAACCTTTATGCTAAGAAGCTACTTATGAGAGGTATCTCGTCCATGAAAATTCACCCAGAACTTGCACCTGGCTTAAATGTCACCATAAGTAGGAGAGTTTGTCCAGTGGGTGGATCACCGTTTTGGTAATTACACCAAGCCTACTACTAAAACATGGACCAAGGATTCACCGGCTTCACATGAGATAATTTAAGTCAAAAGAAATCGTAAATCTCAGTTTTTCTTTTCTTTCCTTAAGTTACTTTGTGATTGTTCTTGGATTTCGGAGGGGATTGATTCAATTTTCTCGACCAGTAAAAGTATGTTGTGTTATAATTGGGCTAGTGTTTCAGAGCTTTACATTATTCACGGAGCATCGTAAAGGTTGTCAACGTCATCGTAAAGGTTGTCAACGTCCTTTGCACTTGTTGAAATTTAAAAAGATTATAGATTTCCGGAGTAGCCTTCTAAAAGAATACTAATATATGCATGCTTCATGACAGATTTAGAATTGTAAAAGTTACAAAGTTTATATGAAAAGAAAAGGAACAGTTCTAATCTAGTCCATTGGCAACAAGAGGATCATAACACAAGCTTCATGTCTGACTATTGGTTTTAGCTTTGACACGTGGAATCTGGATAACATATTGGAGTTACCTCCACTTTTCGTTGTACAAGCTTTTCAGTCACAACAAAAAGTCTTTTTGTTCTGCTCCTTCATAACACAAACTGTTTTTGCTTCTCTGTGTCAACCTTTCCGCTGTGATGTTTTAATCAAGCTTTAATCTCTCAGTCATAGGCATATACCTTGAAACATTGATTTGGCTCAATGGTTGATGTTGATAATTTTGGAATCACAAGGGGACTTACGTTGTACATGAATGCTTGAATACTTGGACATTGCTGGAACTCGGGACTAACTCATCTAACAAAGAAAGATCAAAAGGAAAAGGTTTAGAGAGTCTAATCTACTCCTAGGATTGTAAGAAGTGGTGAATGACTTGGTGAGACTCTACTAGGCTTTGCTTTGACATCATTGAACAACTACACAAAGCTAATGCAATCTTCTAAGGTAAAGTTATAGATGTTCAAATTACTACTATCAACATCAATACCATCAAGGCAATGCATACTAATGGACGTGCAATAATTGAAATTAAGTTCACATAAAATTCTAGTTGACCATGCAAGACGGACTTACAATCAACAAGAAGCTAGTGGTATGGACTATACGAATTTCACCACTAATCATCCACAAAATCTTCCATTCATCTAATCAACATAAAAGCAAATGAGAATCGGAAACCATGCAACTTGCTGAACAACACATTTCACCATACCTTCAATGAAAAAAGCATATTCATTTGGAAGCCTTAGCAACAATTTCTTCTTCTCCTACTCTCTTCTACTCTAACTTCTAATAATCTAACTACTACTATCTTATACTCTTCTATTGCTAATTGTTCTATTCTTATTAACCTTTACAAATGAGAGCACTGAGCCTTATATAGATAACTCATTACAATGAACGGCTTAGATGGATTCAAGATCAATGGCGAAGATTACAAGATAGAAACCCTAATTAGGGTTTGTTACAATCACCATTACATTGACCAATGAGAGATGAGGGTAGGTAAGATAAATAATATTTGATGTAGTGCCACGTGTCACTTATTCCCTCTTTGAATGAACATTGACTTGGTATACTTTGATTGAATGAATGGTGACTAAAATGCCACCTCAACTTGCCTTATAGATTTGATTAACTTGTCTTTGAACATTCTTCATGATATTTGGAATTCCTTTTGATACTTTGCATTCCATCCTTGTGTTAAGGAATTCCTTGAACTATTTCCTCCTTAATGTTCTTCGATCTTGAAATTCCTTGATGTAGTTCCTGATTTCTTGATGTGAAATCCTTTGTGCTCATGTCGTGAACTTATTTTCCTTCATTTGTTCACCATCAAGGTGAAGTCTTTTTCATGATTGATCTAGCCCCCACCTTCGCCTTTTGGAATCTCTGTCCCGAAATCCTCATCCAATCCTTGAAGTGTTGATCTTCCTTATCCACATTGTTTGAGTTTCCTTGCAATATGCATCCTCCTTCACCTCAACCCTTAATCATCGTGCTTTCCTTGTAGCAAACCTGCCAAACAAACAAATATTGAATTAAACACCTATGGGATAAGCTTTATTTCAATTTTGGTGGGAAATCCATCTGCATACAGACGGATCAGTCCTCAAAACATCCGCATTGCCCCTTGTCCCTTCCTTTGTAATTCTGTCCTCAAGTGGAAATTCGACCCCCATCGAGACTCATCATTCTTGGAAATTCTGTTCGATTGGATCATCATTTGATGGAGTGGAAATTTGAACCCCATCAGGATACTTCAATGTTCCTCACTTTGTCCAAATAATTTTCCAGTATTAATTAAGGTTCTGATTTCAAATAGTTTTCAAACTTGTAAGCTCATGAAAATCAGAAATTTAACATTAGGCAAACAAATTTTGGAAAATACAAGAGATTTGATCAAAATCTGGAAAATTTGTCCTCAAAAACCCGATGTTCAGACTTAGGATAAGTCCAATCGCAATAAATAAGTCTGAAAACACCCCTGTAACTTGCACTTCAATGGCTGGAAAGTTGTCTTAGATTTGATTCTGATTTAAGTTTGCAGCTTTAGACACTTAGGAATTTTGTCAAACAGTTGTCGCGTAACCTCTATGTACGCTGATCTGAGTTTTCAGTCTGATTTGTTTGCTTAAAAGGGCATCGAATATGATCTGAAGGCTTGCAAATAACTCTACAATGACTAAGCAAAGAACAAGTGGCAAATGCAACTTCTTTTTGATCTTTCCAATGCATATAAATGGTTTTCAAATGAGAAATGTACACCTACAGCCAAGAGGCATTTTCACAAACACTTGGCGTGCAGACTTAGAATGAAAAATAATCATTTCTAGCTAGGGAGCATTTTGACAAACACTTAGCTTGCAAATTAAACTGTGACTACATAGCAAATTGCAGAACTGATTATACATATCATACCTGATTGAACATCATAAAGGCTAATTTGACTAGTTTGCAAATCTTCTGTAGCTGAAACTGTACAGCCTGCCCTGGGAAGTGTGCCAGCACTGAATTTGGTTTTCAAATGCCCTCTAACTGCTGCGTTTTTAATCCCTAGTATCCCTGCAATGCTTCCCCAATTTTCTCAAAATTTATTGCAGCCTTTAGACCAAATCGCAGCTCCTGTAGGTTGTACGGCCTGCATTAATGGCTGGGAAATTATGGACCTGCTGTTGGCAATGATATGGCACTAGTAATGGCAGCTGCGAATGGTGATAAAACCCCTCTCAAATCAGACAAATTGATCTGCAGATGTAAACAATCATTCAGCACCAAAAATTCCTTCAATTCTTCTCCAATTCGCTCAATTAGTGACTCAGAATTAAGTCACTCCCAAAGGCAAATATCAGTGATTATTTCAGCACCGCAGATGCCCTAACTTCGAAGAATTTACGCTCTCCAAAGTGCAAAGGTTGAAACCCTGGTTTCTTCCTCTCTCAAACTTTTCTTATTTCAAAAAGCACAATCATCAATAATGAGCTCTTCCTTCAATTAAACCTTTTATATCCTCTCATAGAGCTCGATTTCTCTCTTATTAGGCATTTATGATTATTAAATGACATTTAATATTAAATGTGCACAAAGTCATTTAATAATCACTTTGATATAAGAGCCTAATAAAATAATATAAATGGCCCCCTCATTAATGAAGTCATGACCCATAATAATAAAGTCACTTAAGTTATAATATTAAGTTTATATTATAACTTAATAATATAAGCTCAGAACCATTAATGTTTATTTAAACTAAATAAACATTAATATCTCCATTATTACTCATCATTTTTGAACGTCGTCTGAACTGGAAGCTGACATGATGAAGCTGCATACGACCATACCCCTTTACTAAAAATAGCAGGGGTCCATCTCTAACATCTTTGACTTACTATAAATAGTAAGTAATGCATACAGAGTCCAAATGAAGCCAAACGAAAGCCAAACCTACAAAACTCTGACCATTGGAGAAGCTGCATCCCTCAAAGGATCCTCTATTTAATCTTATTAGCCTACGAGGGTCAGTAATAGGCTAATCCCATTGAATATCTGATGTCAACAGAAAGGGGACATCACAGAACACCAAGTCTGAAGACACCCTGGTTTGCTCAAAACATGACTGATTTGAAGCTCAAAAAAAGTATACCGAGGCTTGAAAATGTCACTTGGAAGTCTGAATATACTCAGAAAGTGACTGATTTTTGATATCAAAGATGTAATAAAGTCTGATTTTCTGATGTTGAAGTCTAAATACACCTCTCCGAGGTCAGAAAATGGCCTCCAGAAGTCTGAATACACCTCTCCGAGGTCTGGAGATGAAGGAAGTTAGGGGCTGTAAGTGGTTATAGCCCTGTCACACACTTGCACTTGAATTATTTTACCCTTCCAAGCTCCAAAATGGCCACGCCTGGGCATAATTATGTGGCTGGTAAAAATGAATAAGTCTGAAGACAAATCTGGAAATAGTGTTTCAGACTTATACCGGCAATGGAATCTTCACCAAATACCCCTTAAACTCGCTAGAATTGATGCACAAATGAAATCGCCCAAGTATGGAGGTAACTGGAATGAAAATTAGTCTGAAGACAACCTGCAACTGGAGTTTCAGACCTACACTGGCAATGGTGTACCTCAGAAAATGCTCAGAAAACACCCAAAAAGTCTTCCAAACAAAATCTCCTAAGGCTGGAGATGTAAAATCAGGTCTGAAAATGCATGTTTCAGTCAAGGATCAACAACGATGGTGATTAGAATCACCCACAGTAGGACCTAGCCATGGTGTCTAACTCAGATTTTCCAGCAATGGCGGCACAGATGTCCCAAGAGGATCTTCCAAATGCAAAGTCTCAGCAGCACACAAAGTCGTGGTCTCCCAACAATGGCGCCTAATATGGAAATCTATCAAATTGCCAAGAATGGTGGCTTAACTAGCCACCCAAATCGCTGCAACTTCCTCGTTCAATGGGGCGCCAAGGTAGAATTAGGTAAAATCGCTTTCCAATTGAGCTCACAAAAATGGTGTCCAATGGACACTTAGGAATCAAAACGCCTATCTGGAAACTCTCCAATCTACCACTTTAACTGTCACATCAGCTACTTATAATATTATTATAATGCTGGCAGGCCTCTTTAAAATTGTTTTCACCTCAACACTTCACCACACAAGCAATGTGGGATAAAACTTTGCCTTTATAACAACCTGGGAAAACCGATTCGCCTTAGGAAAAATATTTTAATCATTAAATGATTGTCCCAACATATTAAATAATCATCACCAAGGCAAAAACAATTAAATTCCAACCACATTTGCATTCAAAATCGTTCAATTTCATTGAATTTGGGCCAACTGGGGAAAATCGCCCCATGTTTGGATAAAAATGCACATCAAAAATCATCATAACTCATCACAATGCCCTTTGGGGAAAATCAATTTGCATTTGGATACATAAAATCCACTTCATTTCGCTCATTAAGTCTAAAATTCACTATTTGGGGAAAATTGATACCCATTTGGATAATTATCCACATCAAATTTGGTCATAAACTAACTTGGGGAAAATCGACCTCCATTGGGATAGACAATTTCATCTGCATAAAACTTCATACTTCATCCATGGGGAAAAATGTGGGTCATCAGGATAATTTCGAACACAGAGACAAAATTTGGGCCCCTTGGTGGAAAAACGTGGTCCATTAGGATAAAAATCTGGATAGTTGGGGAAAAATGCCCCTCATCAGGATTTTGAATGGGGAAAATCATGGGTCATTGGAAATTTGCTTAAAAATTGGGAAAAAGCGTCCCCTATCAGGGTAAGTGACCCTTAGACCTTAATTTAATGGATTTCAATTAGGAATTTGATGATTTCCACACTCAAAACACCTAGACACGTTAAATTTCAACATTACGCATCGGGACTTAGTCAAATTTATCAGAATTTGAGCTAGAAAAGAGGGATTCCATCGGGATAAAGTGCAATTTTGACTTGAATTACCTCCTAGGAGCAAAAAAATAACCTCTAAAGGATCTCTTGACACTCAGGCACGAAAATATTACCAACTTGTATACATTTAAACTCAATTATGCTAAAAAATCCAGACTTAGACAAAATTAGGATCACCTAGACATTTAACATCTTAAACATGTTTGAATCTACACCCTCTCATTTAGCAAAGGCAAACAGTAGGAAATCACTTGCTAAACCAAGGCAACCTAAGCAAAACATCTACACTAACAAGCGAAAAAGTGGGGGTCCCCATTTGCAATGGGGCAATGTGCGAAAACATCACAACAAGATCCAGCCACTGTTCTTATGTCTCTAAGAATAAAATGTTGAGTCAGCTAAAGTGATTGATAACAATCTTGATTGCGCTGCTTGGGATCATCACTAATTATGATTTCAAGTTTGGCCAAAAGTAAAACAAGCCTCAAATCCTTGTCATGACGCTGGATCGTTATTCTAAGTACTTACTACCTTAATTCACTCTCCAAATTTCTAATGCTTTTTGCTTTTTTTTTAAACTACCAAGCTTTGCGTCAGACTTGGACTTTAAAATGCCTCCATGATTCCGTGGATATGGCCTGAAATGGCTTTACAAATCAAATAATTGCTACTATCTAACACCATTTTTTTGAATGTAATATTTCTTTTCTTTAATATGTGCAAAACCAGTAATGGAAGAGAAAATTTCCCCCCCCCATTTTCGGGGCATGAGATATCTTGATATATTTGTTTTCAACTCTACTTTCATTGTTCTTGATGCTGTCGCGTAACTTCCTGGACGAGCAGTAATTAATATTCTAGCCTGATGCAAAAGTGCTAGTTCTTTGGTACATTCTCATTTGGTCATGATTGTCCAAATTACCGCCAATAGGTGCTGATTGACATCTTTGTTAGATTTACAGGAGCTGTCTTAATATTGCTTTTTATTGTTGTGTTAGAGATGACCATGTTTACTGTATCCTTTTATCCTATCAATACCTTGAATTCATAGAGGATAGTGTCTGCTGCATGGTATTAATTTATTACCTCTATCAAGCTCTATAATTTCTGTAATTTGGTTTCTTTGCCAGTTTGCCTTAAAATTCATGAAGGTCTCTATCCTTTCCAAGGCCACTCCATTGCTAAGTCTATTTTAGTTGTAGCGCTGAATTTTATATAACATACTCTGTGTCTACAAGAAGTGTAGGGGTTTATTGTCACTGTGCATTACAATCTCCATATCTAGCAGATAATGGTGCCAATATTTGACAGCTTGAACCGTGGAACACATTGCTTTGTCAAATTTTGGATTGCTTGCCATTGCTCCAGAAAAGTTCTTTGAGAATAATGTGCTTTCAGTTGGTTTTACAGCATATGAACTGCTGCTGACATATAATTCGAAGCACCTGTATGGATATTGAATGGCATCTACAGTTTCAAGAAGCAAAAAATTGGTGACACACAATTCTTCTACTTCAGCATTGATGAGGATGTCTTTAGTGTGTGAGTCCAATGAAACCTTTCACCTCCTTCAGACAAGCATTTGATGGCTTTGCAATTCCTAACAATTGGTCATGGACCCGCAAAAATAGTAAGCTGATCCAATGAAACCATGAACCTTCGTCAGATTAATAGGCATTGATTTATTTCCGGTTGCTCCGATCTTCACATAAGCAATCTTCAGGTCTGTCACTACTATGAAAAGTCTCAGATAAATTAGCAATTGGTGTGTAAATTCAAATTATTTCCAATTAACTTCATGGCCCTTTAAAACCTAATGGGAAAATTGTTGTGGATTACCATTTCGGAATTGTTTGTAACCTGCCCCTGGTTCCCCGTTCCAAAAATCTAAAGAGATAAACATTATTGTGGGAATAAATTTGATGAATTTCTTCTCAAGAATTTCAACAAAAAGGATCTACAGTTTTGAACATTGAGAAGTCAGTAGCCAGCAAAAAACATGTTTAAAAATGGACAAAAAATAACCAAGCCTTGTAAATTTTTACCCCTTTTAGGTCACATTCAATGTGTTGTGCAAACTGGTTGAACTGAATTCTGTTTCAAATTGAGTGATATCCTGTTATAAGGATATTGAGAACAGATTTGGAAAGTTATCAAATTTGCAGTTTCCTGCCTTTTTAAAGGAGGCCATGAGGGAAATACCGCCAATCTCAAAATACAGCAAGTGCTAAAATTTTAATGCACAAAATGCATATGGAAAATTCATACTTGAATGGAATTACCATCCAGCAGCTAATTAATGATCACAATGCTAGGTGAGATTGTGAACTCTATTCTCAATCCATTAGTAGTCCCGTTTGAAACTTTTTCGTGATGACTGCTGTTGTTGCCTAGTATATTTCAATGGGGCCAACCTTCATAGGCTATAGCTCTAAAAGAATCTATGGAATATTCCAGTTTGGATGCTTCTTCAGGCTGTCTGTTGTCTTTCTAAATATCAGTGTGGCCAACTTATGTATCTTTATGAATGGAGAAGCAGTAAATTTTTTTCAAAGTTTGAGAACGTATCTCCCTCAGTGTCTTGCCACCTCTTATCATGCTTCATTCCACCCAATTTGCCTGCCAATGAATAGAAATCGTCTGTTGCTTGACAATTTCTTGAATATCCACTGTACTCTTCCCAAGAGCTGTTCCAAATAACTTAAATTTAAAGTGATACAAGTGCACAAGATGAAAGTTCAAACAGCAATGGTTCTGTTCTCTTCGTCTATTACATTTGCAAGAGTTGTTTAATTTGGAAAGATCTCACTGTTTGCACATTAAGTGTTAAATTTGCAACTTGAATCACATTGACAAATTGGGGCTTTCCATTTTAAGCAAAGAGGCCCATAGGCACATTTGAAGGAATCTACATTTATATAATGACCTAGAGAAGGATCCATTATGTTTTAATTGTGGGAACACATTGTCTTTGTAAGCTATCCAAAGAATGAAAGTCCAGATTTTTCTAGTAGTGTATGTTCATTTATGTTGGCGTTTTCAGTGTTACTGGTGCTCTCTATATCTTTTCACCTACCAGATGTGCTCTTAATCTATCATTTTGCAAAATAATAAAAATGTGGCCTGCAGCAGCATTAAGACGATTAACTTCCAAACAATCCCAAAGGGCTGAAAACTTAATGACGGTATTCTTCCTCTCTGGCAATCTTGAATGGTGAAAGATAAAGATGCAAGTTAGGGAAAAGGTTTTAGCTGGATACCTCAAATTCACTTTACATATTATCTGTTGATGTTCTTCAAGGTCCAAGAACTCTCATGTATGAGACAAAAGTATAATAATGTTGAATTTATTGCACCAACCATGATGACCTCTCAATAATAAGTTACGCTTAGAGTCTGCTTGTTTCTTGTGATGAGATTGGAGCTTGATATAATCCCCTCATATGTTATTTGAATATAAATGGTCATTCCCAATAATTAACTTCTCACTAAAGAGAATAAACCATCAGTATACATCCAAGTGAAAAAGTGGTGAAAGCATAATGCAGGTGAGATGTTACAGTGGCTGAACAATTCATAAGCATTCAGAGGACAGCCAAAAATAATTAATTCTTTTTTTAGATAATTTTAGGGGAAGCATACCAGTAGTGGTTATAGCTGACTTGGTGCACCCACAGAACCTAAACAATACATTGGATTTCCATGATTTTTTTTTGTCTCCATATGCGACTTAACTGCTTATAGCTAAGGTTCTAGCTTCTGGGTAGTAACGACACATGTTGTGCGGTCAGTTATGCGCACAAGGGTCAAAAAGTACACATTTCAAAGTGTCACCTGATACCTACTTAAAGATGTTCTAATAACTGTCCATTCAAATTTGCCAGTACTGTGGACAAATGTCCCACTAGTTGTGCACAAATGTCCAAGTAGTGGTGCACAAATGGGTCAATTATGGATCAAAAAGCTAAGAAGTGATCAGCTATTGGTACATGTGAAACTTATTAATGAGCTTTTCATTATCATTTTTTTGGCTCCTTTAAAATTAGTAATTGGGGGGTTGGGTGCACAAGGAGTGATTGGTTATTGGAATGCGGTCCACTATTGGTGCTCTTCCCCTAACTATGTTTGACTTGTTTTCAAAAGATAACTGTTTGGCATTATAAAAGCAAAATTAACAAAACCTTGGCAAAATTAGGGAAGCATCATAACGCTGTCAATTAGATGTTAGTTGTGTTGGTGTTTGTTTTATCATCTACAAAACATTAGAATAAGATACCCGAAGGTATTCTATCCTCTCCTGAAAAATCACTACTGATTCCGAGGTCTATATGTGCAAACAAGCGACTTTAGTGAAATAGCTTCTTGGGTAGTGTATGCTGAAAATCTTAAGGGGGACTTACGTTATCAAATGTCTGTTGACCTGCTGGACTTAGATAGATTTATCAATTTTAAGCTCTCTTTTTTTTAAAGATTTTTTGGGATATAGACTTTCAAAAAGAAGAAAAGAGATAGGGTTAAGAAGGCTGATCTAATCCTACGAACTCCAGAGACGGTATCAACTGGGTGCTCTCAGGAAACCACACTTTGCTTCGCCACACTGAGGACAACTACACAAAGTGTGTGCAATCTTCAAGGGGTTGTGCTTATGATTGAAATTTTGGCATGCACAGAGGATAGGCTCAGACTAACTTTGCACAATGAAATGGAAATCATCCATTCACCAAAAGTATGAGCGGAGATACACCGTCAATTAACACTTATCAAATCCTTCATTCAATGCTAATAACATGAAAGCAAATCTAAATTAACTTTAATTAAGTGTTGAGGAAATTGAAACCATGCTAATCATTCAAACAATAGGGATTACAAAGCCTTAAGAGAAAGCGCACATGTAATATATTATTCGAAAATGACCTTCACGCAACAATATGTCAAAAACCTCACACTCTCCAGATGAGAGGAGGTAGCCTTATATAGTTTTTTAGAAATCAATGAACAACCGAGATCAAACAGTGATCAAGGGCCCAGATTGAAAGCTACAAACCCTAATTAGGGTTTCCCAAAACTAACTACCCTCGACCAATGAGAAAATTACATTTGGGACACTTGTCCTTCCCAAAACTAACTACCCTCGACCAATGAGAAATTACATTTGGGACACTTGTCCTTGCTAAATATGAACCATCAATGAAAATAGAAGGTTGTTGCATTGTGAAGTGTGCCCTTCTAGAAGCTTCTGGATAAGTTAGGTTCATCGAACCTAGACATGCTAACTTGGAGCAATCTGATTGGTTGGAAGATGACGAGGCGCCACCTCAACGTGTTGGGTGTCTTCCTTGAATTCTCCAATTTGTGTCAAGAAATTGTCTAAGTATCGAAATTTGATTCCTTCTTGTCACCATTTGATTCTGCTTGGGAGCTTGTCTTTTTTAATTTCTTCAGGACATGAAATCTTTCAAGAAGTTGGAAATTTATTTAACTTTTCCATATTTTCACCAAGTCTGAGAACTTTTCTTTCTTGATGCCTTGAGATTCTTTCAAGTGCCTCGAATTTGGAGAAGAAATCCCTTCGTGAAGTATTTCTCATACTTAACCAAATTTTGGCCCTCTCTATGCTCGGACGAACCTTACTCGTGGTCCTGTCTTCAATTCTGAATTTGGCTTGAAACTCCATTTGTGTTTTCTATGACGATCCTGCCTTCAACTGCCAATTTATGCTGCGCGGGAGGAGGGTAAAAGCTCTAGATAACCCCTTGCAAATATGAAATGATGGGATCAAGCTGTTTAGACATTCACTGTGATCATGCCCTCTTTGTTCATACCCTGAAATTTGGAGAAGAATTTCTCCATGCCTCCATCATAATTGAGGAAATTGGAATTTTCTTTGTGAAACATTTCCCATACTTAGCCAAATTTTGGCTATCTTCACGCTCGGATGAACCTTGCCCATGAACTTGTCCTCAATCCTTCGTTTGGCTTGGAACTCCAGCTGCGATCTCTATGATGATCTCGCTTCTATTTCCTTCTGCGACCTGTAAAACCAAAGGAAAATAAGTTAGAAATCTATCTTTTAGTGCAAAGTTTTGAAGGTTGGATGGCAAAATGCTTTGATCTTCCGATTTCTCAATACTTTTAGCTTTGAAACAAGCTGCAAACACTTAGAAGGTCATGCTTAAAAGAAAGAACGTTCAATCCAAAATGATCCTATTATCAAAATTTTGGATAAACCCAATAAAGACACCCCCAATACACTCAGAAAAATTGAGAAAATTGATAAGTCTGCTCACCAATCAACTTCACCTTTGACAGAAATGAGAATATAGAAGGAACAAAACTCAGAAAACTTGAAAGTTTTGCCTTCTATTAGTTGATTGGACTCCAAAATCTGCAGATACTTGATAAGAATGAGGTTGAAAAATTAAAACTCCTTCAAAAGTTTGCTCAATCTGTAAGAGATCACTCTGCAATACCTCCAATCTGCAATAAAACTTCTTAAAAACCCTAAGATCTACAAGAAGCTTGCTTGAAAATGCTCTCACTCTTCATAAAATTCGAACTTTTATTGTGCAATAATGAGAGGAGAGATTGTTTATTTGTATTCAAACTTAAAGTCAAAGTTAGAAACATGCAAATGCACTTCCATTCTTGACTTCAATTCGATCTTGCTCATGGAGGAAGTTTCTAATTTTAAATGTATTTGTACAATCATCTCCTTCAGTTCGAACCTCTTTACTCTTGCAAGTTTTTGAATTGATTTTAGTCCATAAATTCGAACTAGGCTTTAGATTGGCATCTTCCAAAAGGTTTCTAATTTGGAACTCATTCTGAAGATCACCTCAATCTGCAAATATCTTCTTTTCAATTTTAATCTCGAGTTTCCATTTTGATTTCCCAGCTCATTGATCTTCGGAAATCTCTTTTTCAACTTTCCAAATTAGTTAGAAGTTCAAATTTTAGGAAGATTTGATGACATCACTTAGCATTTGAATTCGATTGTGAACTTGCTGTTGACTTTGTTTGACTTCCAAGAGTAGGGCGGAGTTTTAAGACTTCAATTTTTATGCTTGGGCAGAGTTTCCATCTTCCAACTTGATGCTTGGGCAAAGTTTCCATCTTCCAACTTGATGCTTGGGTGGAGTTTAGAGGTGCCTCTATCACCATGTTTGTTTGCCTTAAACTTCTTTTATCCCATTCATAGGGCGGACTTTGAAGGCTCCCCATTGTTAGGCTCTCATGCTTACTTTGTTAGGCTCTCACCAAGGCGGACTTTTGAATGACTTCACCAAGGGCGGAGTTTAGAGGTATCATCCCATAGGGCGGAGTTTGGAGAGACAACCTCAAAGGCGGAGTTTTGGGAGGCCTTAAGAGGCTTGCACACCATCATGAGCGGACTTTTAACATCCCTCCAACAAGGATGGCGGAGTTTAGAGATCACTCCAGGGCGGACTTTGGAGGCATCTCTCCATGGCATCATCATACCTTGTCTCGGCGGACTTTTGAAACCATCTCCAAGGGCGGACTTTTGGTCTATCACCAAGGATGGCGGACTTTGGAAGGCATCAAGGAGGGCGGACTTTTGTGCTCCCTCTTCAAGGCGGACTTTTGACTACTTACTCATGCATGGCGGACTTTGGTGTTCCCTCCAACATGGCGGACTTTCTTCACTTCTCATGAGTGCGGACTTTTGAGCCTCTAACTTCATGGCGGACTTTTGGGAGATCACCATCATCTTGCTTGGATAGGGCAGAGTTTCATAGACATCATGACTCTTTGCCAGGGCGGACTTTTGGAAGGCCACTAAGAGGGCGGACTATATATGAAATATAACATTTAAGTATAATTCTCTTTCTTATACTTTAAGTTATATTTCATATATATTGTCAAGATGTTTGAGAGTGGTTTTGGACCTCCAGGAGTTATAATGCAAAATCTAGTTTTTGGAGGATTCTTCAATTTTCCAGACTTAGTCAAATTTCAGGATCTTGATGACATTCCAGACAGCGCCAAATTTCAGGACATTTGAGGATCAGGATGACATTCTAGACTTAGATGATTTTTCGAGCTGATTATCCCTTGAATGTGCCATGACCCCCTAAAATATAGGAACTTAGCTTTTTGGGTCAAAATGTGAAAATTTTCGATAGTTTTCGATGCATGCCAGTGCCACCAGTGCAAACCCCAAGTCCCCATTCTGAAAAAGCAAAAAGCAGACATCCCTAAAAAATAGGGAAAACTTTCTAAAAATAGCCATTCCGGGGATTGGGCCAAAAATGCCAAAAACGAAACTTCCTAAAAAATAGGAAAAAGCAAAAACAAACTTTCTAAAAATAGAAAGTTGTTCAAATTCGTTCAAATCAATTGCGTTCTTCGTCCTTTGGCCTTTCTGGGCACTTTGACGGTATTCGGACTCTGGTATTACTTGGTTTGCAAAAGCTAACTTTCAATCTCCAGGACTCGAACTGTTCAAAACTGAGCAAGGCTTGGCAAAACTGAAGTGGAAGGCCATGGGACACTAACAAAAACCCTAGAAAGCAGGAAAAAAGGGAGGGTACCCATTTGCAATGGGGCGATGTGTGAAAAAGGGCACAACAAGTTGCTTGCCCCATAACAATATAAACATTTAAAATATGTAAATATCAAACAGTTCCTCTTTTTTTGATTAATTAGCTGGGTGATTCTATTGGTCTTCTGCACTTGATAGACAATACATAACGTTGGATAAGAACTTTTTTCACAGCAAACCTATTCTCTTTCTTGCTACCAGATCTAAGCATATAAGAAGTAATTTTTGTTGATTCGCTAGGTTTTGGATTGGAAACCAAAGTCCTGTCCATCCCTCCTAGAAATTCTAAATCCTGCTTCTCAATTATTAAATGATTCTGCTTCCCACAAGCTATACTCTTGTAATTCAAAGGGATACGATGCTATATGGGTGGGAACTATTGGAGGCTTACTTGCAGTCACCACTGTTAGCAAAGGGGATGAAGGATAAACTTCATTTATTATCGGAGCTTTCAGAATTAAGCTATCAGAAGATGGAGAGGGGATTGAGGGGGTCTCTGTGGAATTAGCTGGAGGGACCAAACCTTCAACCATTAAAGGGACCTTCTAAATAGATTTCTTAGAAGGAATAAAAGGAGATAAATGAGTCCTTTGAGGGGGATAAAAGGAGTTAAATGAGTCCTTTGAGGGGGCTCTTATACAGCAAAAGATACCTGTGTGGTCTTCGAAGAAATCTGATACTCCTTCAAATGATCTAGAACAACTAAGTAGTAAGGGTGAGGTTCTCTCCACCAAGATGTTGTTTGGATTGCAGAGTTATGGTTGGGGCTAGAACAATTAGTAGCAACATGGCCTGCTTCAAAGCATCTGTGGCAACGGAAAGCAAGACCCTCATGGTTCAAAAGTTGCTTGCATATGCAATTTGACACTTCCAATGACAATATCTATTTGAGGGGGATAAAAGGAGTTAAATGAGTCCTTTGAGGGGGCTCTAATACAGCAAAAGATACCTGTGTGGTCTTCGAAGAAATCTGATACTCCTTCAAATGATCTAGAACAACTAAGTAGTAAGGGGGAGGTTCTCTCCACCAAGATGCTTGGATTGCAGAGTTATGGTTGGTGCTAGAACAATTAGCAGCAACATGGCCTGCTTCAAAGCATCTGCGGCAACGGAAAGCATGACCCTCATGGTTCAGAAGTTGCTTGCATGAGTAATTTGACACTTTCAATGACTATCTATTTGAACTTCTGTTGAAATATCAATTTCAACCAGGATAAAGGCAAGATTAGTATGGGGGAAATTAGCTGTCTTTTTATCTATGGACAAAATGTTCCCTATGGAGTTACCAGTCACTGCAAAGCAAGGACTTATGCACAATTGGAGAGGGAGGTTTGGAAGCTTGACCTGAACCGGCATCACTTGAAAAGATTCCTTCAATGGGTTGAAATTGGGATATCATGACTTCATGAGGAGTGAATGCCTCCCCCATAACCAAAACTGTTGGAGTAAATTAATATTTATTAAATCTTAAGTTTACTTAGGTATATCATTTTCCTAGGTAGTAGGTAAAGTTTATTATTTATCTACATTATTTTTTGTGCATGCATAGTTGTCGGGTGGTTGAGTTCTAATTAACTCCCACCTACCCTTGCATTTCATTGAGCCACATGTCGTCATTGTGTGCTCTCATCTCTTTTGCTCTTGCCTTTATAAGGAGAGCTTATTTTACATTTTATTTATTTCAATCTCAATATCCTTCATCTATTGATGAAATATCACATTCTCTATTGTGAAGGTTTATAGCTGTTTGTGCTCTTCAGAAATTGATAATTTCTACATGGTATCAAAGCCGACATTTGGCAACTCCTTCCATTTTGAGAATCTTCATTGGGTTGAGTTTGATGTCCCGAGTCCTAACAATATACGCACCATTTCATTTGGTGCTTCGTCAGTTCCAATTATTTCTCGGTTCTTTGGTGCATTGGTAGATCCATTGTTTGGTCAGCCTGCACTATCATCTGGTCCGCCTGGGTCAGATTATTTCCAGCAAAAGGACATTTGTTTAAGAGATTGTTTTGCCGTTATCATTTGGCAAAAATCATTTTTGTACTCTAGTTTTTGCTGTTTTATTGCAGAATTTTGGTTTCCTGGTTATTGTGCCTTTAGAGAGATCGGGAGCTTATTGTTGGATAGATTTTTGTTTTTCAGCAGCTTCTATCCCTTCTATGCAGGCCTTGTCTCTTTATTTGGGCAGCTTATATCACCATTATTTGTAGTGGCACGAGTTCTTTATTGGCTGATGAAAGTTTATACCTGGTCGACAAGAGCTTGGTAGAGTTTGATTCATGTGTGGATTGTAAGTTCGCAGGCCCTAAACACATCCATGATCTGTGATTGGAGCATTCTGTTATACTGCAATCATTTAGGTGTGTGCTTGACTGTTGTTTCAGTTCGTCCAAGATAGATTGTGTAGATTCCAGTGTAGAGCCCAGATCGTGTTTGGTGAGGCACGACTCAGCCCATTTCATTCATTTTGGTTGTAGTTCTTAGCATTGAGTTGGCAGCGATTTCAGTTTTTTTGCCCAGTTCTTTGTGGTGGATCGCATTGCAAAGTTCCAGTTTGAGCTTGTTGGTGATTTGAGAGGCGGCTTTCCAAATTGCATAGGCCCTTTATCGAGCTCCTTTGATTTGTCGCAGTGATTTCTGTTCGGGCTTATCCCTGGTTGCTGCGATTTGTTTTTTGGCCAGTCACTGGCCTGTTTTTTCTCCAGTTGCAAGCTGCAATTACATATTGTGCCATTGCAATCTGCATTTCCTTATGCCTAATTGGTAACTGCGAATGCGAGGGGTGTCTTCCATAATTGCAGCTGGCAGACTCATTGGCCTTTAGACTTGATCACAGCTTCTTTGCAATCAGTGGTTGCAATATTCTTCAGAGACTGGTGCCTTTATTCCCCAAAGGTTGGTGTAGCTGTCCTGGCTTTTTGTAGAAGGATTGATTTTCTCATTGGCCTGTGAGGCACCCGCTCGATCTTCATTTATTTGTTGCGAACTATCCTTTTTTGTTTGGCATATTAGCAATGTTGTTTGTAGATGGGCTATTCTTCATCATCGAGCTCCATTGATCTGCAAAACAGTGCCTTTGCTGACAAATTATTTGCTTTGTTTGAGTTTGTATTTGAGTTGGTAGGGATTGAATTTCTATTTGTAGTGCTCACATGACCTGGATTTGCCTTGTCTAGGCGCTGAATGCTCATTAACATTGGCGATATTTGTTTTGCAAAATCATTTGATCAGATATGGTCTTCATTTTGCCGTGAGTATTGGGCAAGTTGGCCTTTATTATTGCCTTCAAAATCAACAAATTGTGTTTCATTGGGCCGTGTTACTCCAAAGACTATTTGATCAGCATTTTATCATAGCAGGGAGTGTGGTTATCATCCTACAGGTTCAATACAGTTAAGTCAACTTACTTGCATTTGGCTCACATTTCAAGAGGAGCGTTTTGCTTTGGCATAGCTTTTGCTGGTCGGCCTACATTGTTTGGCATAGTGTTGCATCAGGAAGGTATTCCTTCAGTTCTATCCATACACATTTTGTAGATTTGATTCCAAAAGTCCATAATTTCAGTCAGTTGCTGATTTGGTACATTTGGATACATTGTTGTACATTTGCAAAATTGTGTCAATTTCTCTTGTACAAAGGGGTTTAAGTGCTTGTATTGTGGGGGGATAATCAGTTTTTCTATTGTACTCTTCATTGTATCATGGATTTGTCAAAAGTTGAACTCCTAACTCCATATAATTATCATGAATAGAAGACACAAATGAAGATTTTGTTGCTAACAAAGAAGCTGCATGAAATCACTTTTGGCAATGATCTAGGACTTGCAGGTGCTACAAAAAAGAGAAAATGGTTTGATAGAAGAGATGAAGCTCTTGGTACTCTTTGTTTGTCCATTTCTCCTAATCTTCGGTATCATGTTGCATCTTGTGCACATCCTAATGGAATTTGGACTACCTTAGAGGGTCTCTTTGGTAAGCTAGATAAGATGAGGAAATTCAAATTGGAGAATGAACTAATGAGTCTAAATCCTAGTGATTTTGATAATATTCAAGACTTCTTCTCTAAGCTCAATTCTCTTAGATTGGACTAATCTAATTGTGGGGTGATAAAAGAGGATGAACAAGAGTTGTGGATCATGCTTCTAGATTGTATTCCTTTTCTTATTTTGCTCATGATGATGATGATGTTCCTGATGTGCACGCCCTTCCATCAAGGGTGAAACATGTTTGTGAGGAGAAGTTTGGACACTTGAATCATTGTGTTCTTGAGACAAGTGTTGAGCTTCCTACTCCATCTCCTGTTTCTTTGGATTTGAGTTCTACTATTGAGCATGATGATCATAGTATTTTAGATCTTGTAGTATGGGATGAGCACTTGGTTGACATTTCAAACTTGTTTGTTGAGTCTCATATTGCAAATTTGGGAGACATACTTGAGGGGGTTTCTCTTCTCTTTGATGTTAGTCTCATCTTAGTTGGAAGTTTCTCTTCACCTTCTTTAGAGATTGGCATTCATGAGTCTCCTCCTTCACATGATTTCTCACATTTCATGGTTCAGTTTGATCATGCTTGTGTGATGGATTCTTTGAGCTTGGAGACTCCTATTCAGTTTGCAGACATTCACATTTGGAGACTGACTTCCTCCTTTCAGTTGAACATGGCATGGCTTCTTCATCATTTGATGGACTTGTTTCTTCCTAAGGGAAGATGTGTTGCTTGTAGACATTGGGTCATTTTTGTTTCCAAGCATACTTCATCAACATTGGAGCTTCTTCATTATGGGAGGGGTATTTTGTCTCTCTTCTTCCTTCCAATGGGGGGATACTTGATTGTATATACATGATGTATGTAATCCTTGGGGGGTCTTGAGTCCTTCATGCATCATGATTTGCTTGTTTCTTTTCTCTCTTTTTGAGAGGAGTTTTGTCCCATGAGGTTTTCTCCTTTTCTCCGCTTTGTGAGGGATTCATTTCTTTGCATTTGCATTGTACATGGGTACCTAACATGGCCTAGTAGCTGGGGACCCATATTGCATCTTTGCATGTTAAGTGTACTCCCTAAGTTGGACTTAAGGGGGGGTGTTGGAGTAAATTAAAATTTACTCAATCTTAAGTTTACTCAGGCATATTATTTAACTAGGTAGTAGGTAAAGTTTATTATTTGTATGCATTATTATTAGTGCATGCATAGTTGTCGGGTGGTTGAGTTCTAATTAACTCCTACCTACCCTTGCATTTCATTGAGCCACATGTCATCATTGTGTGCTCTCATCTCTTTTGCTCTTGCCTTTTATAAGGAGAGCTTATTGTACATTTTATTTATGTCAATCTCAATATCATTCATCTATTGATGAAATATCATATTCTCTATAGTGAAGGTTTATAGCTGTTTGTGGTCTTGAGAAATTGATAATTTCTACAAAACCGATCATTAAGAATAAAGTCTCTGCCCTTGAGGGATTTAAAAACTGCAATAAAAAAGGTCTGTGCATATGGGTAAAATTTTTAGATGGCCTGCCATATGTGGCTGCTGGTTGCTTGACATCCATTTGTGCTTTTCAGAAGCACGAGCCCACAAGTGATTGAAGTGACAGATTAAACCGCATTTTGAGGAGTATTATTGTCCTTCCAATACTTCTTCCCTAAATACTAAATCAGGGGATGATTTAGAAAATTTCAGAGGTTTTAGTCCTTACCTGTTTTTAGCCGGCAAACTAATTTAGTTATTTCTTAAAAAGTCTGCATCCTTAAGTCCACAAGCTGCCACACCCAGACCCACAACAGAAGCAAGCAATTTCGTAGGATGAGGATTGCTGGGAGAAATGCCTGTTGCTGCATCACAAGCACTGCCGTAATTGGTAATCACTGCTGTATCTGCCAGTGCTGTCACAGGAGAATGAGAGGGATTGGCAATAAGGGAGATGTCCTCTAAGGAACCAGAAAGTTCTTTGTCTTTGGTCCTAAAATGCAGGGATAGGTGCTGAAATGTCCTTCTATCGGAGATTCAAACCCTCAAAGCAGATTAGTCAGAGAACTACTGCACAGAGAAGCAGATGCAGCCGTTGGGAGGCAAAAAAAGGAAATGCCAAATAGGTCCATAATAGTATCAAAAAGTATTGAATCGCCACAGTTTTATTTTTTTATATAAACAAAAGCTCAGCTCAATTATATAAATCACTTAAGCTAAAGGTAACATTCTCTTTGAGTGTATGGCTGGGTAGAGATCATTGCTTTGACAGTGAGGGAAAACTCTTTTTTTTAAATAGATTACATTGTAATTTAAGTTGTATTGGTCTCTTGTCAATGATATGTTGATCTTTGATCAAACGTTATGCTTAGTTTACTAGTTGAGATCTTTTTCAAATGTTTTAGTCCTTTATGATCTTGTATTGTGAATATATGGCACAGACAGTTTGTCAAAAAAGAAAATTATGCAAGCCTTGTGAATGCTATGCAGTTCTTTGATCCCACATCATGCATCGTTTGTCAGTTGAGATCTTTATTTGGATGTGCTTGTTCTTTAACGTCTTATATTGTGAGCATGGAAACGCGTAGCTTTTTAAAAAAATGATGCAAAAATTTCACAAACACTAAGAGCAGGCATTGAAATTTTTTAGGCATGGAGGAGGCCTTGTAGGTGAGGTGACAAGCTATGCTCTTGAACATCCTTGATGTAACTGCTTAGCTGCCTGGGAGGAAATTTCAGCAGTGTGGGTGAAGTTGTTCAACATATTGTGTTTAAGTTTATCCTTTAATCATCTTCTCATACTGAGGAGCGAGGACAGTAAAGTATTACATGTTTATCATGCTGAACTTCTCCACTGTGGTCACATAACATACATGGACATGGGTGACATTTGGCATTCTTCTATCTGCCTCTTTTAACTTCTAGGTGATAGGAACCTACCCTGTGCTGGTAAATTAGATGCCTTGTCTGCAATGAATTGGAAGATATTGCTGCAATGCATAGGTAATCGTTGAATTGATCTCTAGTGCTATTAGTTCTCTGTGTATAAGATTTCTTTGTATACTTTGGGATTGATCGAAATCATGGTGTTTATAAAGGTACAAAAGCATCAAGCTAATGAGATGAAAATCTTAGTGAACAATTATTCTACAACAAATATGTACTTTACAACTAACCAAACACAATTAATGATATAGTTGCAAATAAGATAACGATGTTAAATTAGTAAACAAGTTGTATTATTGGTTAAGTTTTTTCTGACAACTGGACCATCACCATTTGTTACTTGCTGACAAACTAATAAATTAACATGTAATGATTTTTTGTTACAAGCGGTAATCTTGTACAAATGCTAGAGATCAGTTCTTAAATAGACCATTCATTTTTTTGTTGCTAGACAACAATTGTTTATAAGTTCTGCATTGAATTCACAGGTTCTGTACCTTAGGACTATATAAATGAAATAGATTTCCTATAGATATGTTCTGTTATCATTTAGATTTGCTCACGAATACATAAATTTCTCTTCCGTATCCTTCATAGTGAAGTTTAAACATGACATCTTTATTGAAATTGATTAGCTGATTTCAACACACTTTAAACGTTAATGACTTTTCCCATTTGGATTTTTGCAGAACATCTATATATTGATAGTTAAGCAAACAAATGTAATGCAATACTTGACAGTTTATGCTCTCGTCTTTGTGCTGATGTTTTATTCCATTACAGAAAAGTTCTTGGAAGACACAGACAATGGATCTAGAAGACATTTACAATCAATACTCGATTCAAGATAGGTGAGTGCATTTGTATTTTGGTTGCAAACAATACTTTGTTTTCATTTATGGATCTCTTTCTCAATAATTTTTAGTGTAATTTGGAGCACAAATATTAATAATGTTTCAATTCAATTCTATGATTTGTGATTTTTGCATCCCATCTAGACATGGCAAATGAATTAGCACAAAACATGGGTACGAATGACACAACTGAATCTTTACAAAATTCAATTAAACTGCTTCTTTTTTGTATCCTAGTTGATCATTAGTCTTCCAACTATAATCTGACAAACTTAAATTTGCATCTGATTTAGAATTTTCATTAGTTTCGTGGTTACCCACATAGTAACTTAAGTTTGCATCCTAAATTTTTTCTTATTCTACATCTCGTTCAATGTTCTAGTCACTTAAAAGGTAAAATTGCATCCTGTTTTGTGTTATTGGTTGTTTTTATAGAGACAACTAATAATTTATTGGTTTTAATGGAATAAATTTATGAAGCTTATTGCAAAGATGTATACAAAATTTATATACATTAATTTTTTGTTAATTTCATGGTTATCCATCTAGTTACTTAAATTTGCATCCTAAAAAAGGTGGCCTATTTTGCGTATCTTTCAATGTCCTACTCAATTAAATTTGCAACTCTTTTTTGTCTTAATGGAAAACATCAAAGATCAAGAGACAATAGATAATCTATGAATATCAATTAGGGTTGCAGGAGATTTGTCTTTGATTCTTGGGATGCATTTTTGAATCTAGATACGAGTACAAAGATATTACTAGTCGTAGGAGATGTCTTGTTCGTGTCTCCTAGTTCAAAAACCCTAAAACATGTTGTGTTGTTTGTCTACTCATGGGAAAGTAGAAAGGAGCAGTAGAAAACTATTGTAGAACTGCGTGATGACATTCACAACATGGATCTACTTACATTTTGATAGTTATGGCACATTTTGAAATATCTGAACTAAGCTTGGTCCATTGAACTAGTAACCTAATTAAATACAGAATAGCATTGCCCTTGTTTTATTGGAAATATAGTGCACTTGATTACCATAAATCGTGTGGCTTTAACTAGCCTATGTTTATTGTATTGGACCCATAATACATAACATTGCAATGTTTGACAATGAAGTAGACAAATTATGTCTTAAGTAACCCATGTGGACCATGCAATAGTAGAATCTAATTTAATATCTGTAATGTTTGAAAATAGGAGTTCACAAGTTTAGCTATGTAAACAAGGAATTAAACCTATTTCACACACATTACATGAAAAGGAGAATGCACTCAATAGATTCAACCTCAATTCTATTAGGAAGAGGGCTGAATGTATATTGAATTCTGTTTATTTTGAAAATGTAATTGAAAGGATGCAATTTGAATGCTAGATTTAGGGCAAATGATGGAAAATAGGCATAAAATGGCATAAATAGTAAGTTATGTTGAGACATGGACCAGCTAGGACTTGAACCTAGGACCTTCCATATCCTGCTGGAGTGCTCTACCACTGAGCTACTGGCCCCTCTTGGACTAGTCCATCGTCGGTCTGGGTGTGGCTTATTTCCAACACCAACACCCCCCTTTAAGCCACACCTCTCGTGTGCTTGGGGCTCCTAGCCTGGACCTGACTCTGATACCATGTTTAGACATGGACCAGCTAGGATTCGAACCTAGGACCTTCCATACGCTGCTGGAGTGCTCTACCATTGAGCTACTAGCCCCTCTTGGACCAGTCCATCGTCGGTCCGGGTGTGGCTTATTTCCAACACCAACAAGTTACAAATGTACTATGTAGACACGGAGCTGAATTTGAGGTGAGAGAACCGAGAAGAACTTGTGCTTGAAAATTTGGCCCGAAAGTACTTGACCAAGACTCCCAGGGCACCTTGGTCCTCCAGCTATCAAATGTGGGCAAATAGGAAACTTTTAGATTCAGAATGTCGCTTAGATTCTTCTCCCAAAATTCATTAGAAATTTGTGGGACCAGGTTGCTCGGGACATCCTAGTCCTCTTTTCGCTCCTGCAAAAGTCAGATCCAATCGTCTCTATCTGCTTTCCCTAACTTTGTAATTGTGGCTCCTGAACTTTTTGCCTACACATAGAAAGAGAGGAAGTGGTGTTGTTGATAGGGGTTTGCCTAACTCGAACCTTGGGTTTGAAATTAACCCTTGAATTGAATTGGAAATGCTTGAATTGAAATGATTGACTGAATTGATTATACCTTCAATTGATGAAGCAATGTCCTTAAGATAAGTCCTCCATGTGTTGATGTAATAATATCATGAATCACATAGAATCCATCATGAAATCATAATTGATACATAAATGAAGATGCCTTGATGTAGTTTACTGCTCCTTGAATTAGATTTGCTCTTGAAGTGTTACTCTTGAAGTGGTGTAATAGCATAATGCATAGATGCAATAATGAGACAATGAAAGATTGATGAAATGAATTGAGAGGGATGCTTTATATAGGGATTTCATAATAAAGTCACCTTTAGGCCGATTTATAATAATGATATTTTCACATGGACCTAGATATGAATAGAATAGGACCACTGTATTATCCTCTTGAAATTGGGGCAAAAAGTGTTGGACCAAGTGGCTTGGGGCCAGTCGGTCTTGACACTTTAGGGCTGAATTTTTAGGGATGCAAGATAATTGGGTTCTGATGCCGAAAATAGATTTGTATAAAAATATATAATGTTTAGATTGGGGAACATGTTTTGAGATTTGAAATGGGGCAGGAATAATTATAAATTAGGATAATAAATGATAAAGGTCACACCTAGAATTAAGGGCCCCAATAAGAGTGTGATGATGTATTAAAGTGGAATAAGACTCATAATATTGAATTCAATATTAATTTATTACAATAAAGGTCATCATAATGATGAGTGCTAGGAGAGTGTGAAATTGGACACCCTAATTAAAGGTGTACAATTTACGATGCTACAACATCATATATCTAAATAGTAAATTGTTAATAATTCAATAAACTAATCTTTAAAGTTTTAAACTAGTTAATATCGAATAAATTGTATACAAATTTAATCATTGTTGAGTACTTGTATACCTCCAAGGATTGAAGCCTTGTTTAAGGCTTTCTTGGCTTTGAGGCATTGCAGCAAACATTCATAGATCATCAATTGAATTGATGGTTTGCAAACTTGGCAAACCACAGATAATAATAATAACTCAATAAATTTAAAATATTGAATAAGATTTAAATTTAAACTTAAAATTTTAATAGTTAAATTTACTATTAGTTTATTTTGTTTGAATTTGTTGTTTCTAATACAATAATTTTTGGTTTAGATTCTAGAATGTCAAGTGGAGGAAAGCATTGTTTGTACCTGTTGTGGAAATATTGTGAATGTGTTTTAGGGTCAAATGGGTCATATGGAACAAATGCCATTAAATGTAAACTTTGTACTAAGACATTTCAGAGCACTTGAGGGTGAGGGTTCATTTTCTTCACATATTGGGAAAAGTTGTTGAACCTTGTTTGAATGAAGCTATGAGGGATCAATAAAGGGCTGATGGTAAAGTGCCTTATTCATTCTCTCATAATTAAGCAATAGGGGCAACTTAGAATCAACTTAGAGAGTTAGATACGAACGTGTCTTCTAGAGATGTGACAACAAAAGATATAGAGTTATGTTGCAAGAGACGACACATTAATAACCCAAACCCCAATTGTTCGATGTGCAGGGTTGAGATGCAGTTGATGTAGTGATTGCGCATTTTATTTATTCAAATGGAATGCCATTTAATGTTGCTTGCTCACTTTTCTATGAGGAAATGGTCCAAGCTATCACTAATGGACTAGCAAGTTATAAACCACTATTATGAACAACCTTGCACTACTCTTATTGTTAAAGATAAAGTTCAACTAGAACAACAAATTGTACCAATGAAAAGAGCATGGTCTGCAGAGATGCAACATTGTGATGGATGGGTGATAGATGCTAGAAGTTGTCCACTTCTTAATATCATGGTAACATTGTAATGCCCCCTTCTTAGCTAGAGTCAACATATCAGGATTAGTCTTATTAATGAAGTCCTCGTAGACTGATAAGGATGGGTAGAGGATATTGGATTGGTGATTTTTTCCTATTTTAGAGGGCACTTTAGAGCAAACATGGGTGGAATTAGTTGACATAGTTGTTATCTCCAAGTTGCATGTCTAAATGGCATTAAACCCTAGAATATCTCCTTCAAAGGAATACATGAGTCTAGAGAGAGAGTGAGGTGCTTCGTTGCTAGACGTCCTAGGAAAGAAAATGGAGTTCACGTATTTTATGGTTATTTGTAATACTATAAAAGATATTAAAGGTGTCTTGGAAAGCCAAATTATTAAGTTATAATAAATTCATTGAATGATAAAAAAGATGAAGTTAAGTGACATATCTTGGATGCCCTTGAGGAGAGAGAAAAGATTATTAAAAGGAATTGAGTGAGATATTAAAAGTTTTAAATAATCTCAAATTAAAAGGAGTATCAAAGAGAAAAGCAAAACTCAATTTGAAAACATAAAGTCGGTGTTGGGAAGAAACCCTAATTAGGGCGCATGACTTGGAGGCTATTAAAAAGACTATTTGGAAATCATTTGGCATGTTATGTTGGGTTATTCCTCTTTCTTGTCTCCCGAGAGGAGCATGGCTGAACCCTAGGGGTGAGAGCTGCTTGTGGAGACGAAAACCTCTATTAGTAAACACACTTGCAGTTGTGGGAGATCAACCAAGAGCGTGCAAGGGAAATTTCATAGCAGGGGTTTCATTGGAGCTTCAAAGACTTGGAAAGATGTTGCCGTTACAGGAAATCTGAGTGAGGTGCTTGCTACCAACTGCCCCCTTTCTTGACAAACTAAGAATTCAAAGAGTTCCAATCTGCACATGGTGGGTTAGAGCTGAAGAGGAGGGTTTTTACTTTGTAGTATGCAACAGAAAAAGATTCAAAGTTTTGGAAGATGTTTGGACGTATTTATGAGTGACCTACATGCTTGCCTAGCTGACCCCTACCTAGGCATTTTGAAGGGCTTTAAGAGGTCAAATCTGCTATGCTCAAGTTGGAAAAGAATCGGCTGTCCAAAAAGAAAGTTTAAAGAGGTTTCAGTGCTGGGGTTTTGGAGTTTCAAATGATTTATCATCAATTTCTGAGTAACTAGCTTACTTGACTGGCCATACCATTCAAGAGCAATTTTGAAATAGGAAGAGGGGAAATGCATATTTTATTTAGTGTGAACTAGTGAACTACTTGTGGCAAAACAAGGGAACATCAAAAGAGTGGGAAGTCATCACTGAAGGAGCTTCTGCAAATTATTTTATGAGTGACTTGGTTGGCTGCTAACTTAGTTCCAAGTTGGTCATCAGCAATCTCTTGGACACCTTCACCAACAACCTATAGTGGTTGTAAAAATCAGGTATGCTTAACTGAATTATTGTAAGGCTCATACTACAAGCTGGCCATTCTTTTCAATAGTGCCTATATGTTGTAAATCTTTGAAAAATCAGAAAAATCAGTAGTTCAGTGACTTGAATACAATTTGATTTCAGTTGGTTATTAATTTTTTTTATGTTGCAAAACCATAACTAAGTGGGACTCTTCAAAACAAAAAAAACACACACCTTCTGCAACTTCTGTCTAGTTCTGTAAGATCACATTCAAAAGACATATAGTATTATTAATCTAATTAAAGAACAAGCAGGTGTTCTTCCTCTATTGATCAAATATTCAGTGTCCCAAAGAGGGTGGAACATTACAAACATGTAGTGGATGCCCTTTTTTTTGAAGGCAATAGATTGTCTAGGGTAAGGAAAAAATGTAGACCTCCTTTAGAACTAGCTCCACGATGCAATTGAGGAGGTGGGGGCATCTCATGTAATCCAAGTTGTTACAGATTCTGCTCTTGTGTGTACAACAATAGGCATGTTGGTACAAAAAAGTACAAGCATATATTTTGGACAAAATATTGTGTGCATTCATTGATTAATGTGCTCAAAGATATTGGCTTTCAATGGATTTCAAATTTCATTGAAAATAGCAGAAAAAAATGTTGATATGCAATTATCACCACACACAAGCCATTTATCAAAAATTAGCCAAGGTGGAACTCCTGAAACTCATTGATACATGGTTTGCTTCTTATTTTATACTTCTTGATCATCTTTATGCAGTCAAAGAAGCTTTGTGTACCACAATAGCCAATTATGCATAATAGTTTGGAGATAATTCGAATTAAATATTACAGTTGAGATGAGAGGTATGGTCCTTCATAATCGTTTTTGGGCTGTTGTTAAATTTGTTGACTTTATACAGTCCATATGTGAAGTAATCATATTTGTAGATTTCGAGAAATCGTGTTGAAGATATGGATTCTATGTGTGAAAGAACTAAGAAAATAACAGATGTTAGAGATCTTTCTCTATATCTTTAGATAGAAGAAAAGGTACATGGAAGATGGAACAAATTTAACACACCCCTTCATTGTGTTGCCTATGTCTTAAATGCTAATTGGTATGATACAACAGTGACCAGGAAGAGGTTTCCATATGAGGATAGAGAGGTGATGAAAGGGTGTTTGGCTGTGGTAAAAAATATTTATGACCAAGGTGATGATGCTTCAATTATCAAGACAATGGAATAAGTTTTCACATTGGCAAGGTCAATTTTTTCTTTTGTGGAAGCCTAATGCATGCAAATAAAGACCCTACAGAGTGGTGGTGGAACTATGGAAATAAAACATCTGAATTGCTCTCACAATTAGCCAAACTCTTCATCTTGTAGTAGAATTGGAGTACTTATGGTTTCATTTATTCACCGAAGAGGAACTGATTAGGGTTGAAGAGAGCAAAGAACCCACTCTACATTAATAGCTCACTTTGCCTTTTCTTGTGTGTACACCATGGGTACAAGGAGGGTTCTTTAGCAAAATGGGACCAAATTCTAGCTGATGGAGCAGCTGCAACCCTGGAGGATGAAGTGGTTGATGCGGTTGGCCTCAATGATTTACCCCTACTTCTATTGCATGCAAAGGAATTTGAGCTTGAGTGTGATGAGTAGTTAAGGAGCATCATAGCTGAGGACCTAGAAATTGATGACATAATTGATGTAGGAGTTGAACTTCATCCGTGAATTACTGGTCAACAGAACTTGGAACAAAATCATATGACCAAATTAAGACATGAGTCGATTTTTTAGAATTGGAAATTGGGATCTTATTCCAATGTTTTTGAAACTTGCAGCAACATCTGATGCATGCAAATCCCTGTCCTCATCTGAGATTGGTATGAAGATATTAGAGGAACAATCCAATGTCAAATAAGTTATCCTATTTGAAGGGAAGGATAGTTTTAGATTTCTTAATGAGTTTTGTGCCTTGCTTATGGCAACTTTTAGCAGGTACAGACTGGTCATTTCCAGTGTCTTCTACAATGACATTGGTCTTCCTAACAACTCCACCTTTTGGTTGCCATAGCTCTGTTAATGATTACTAATAGGGAGTTACCTTCAATTTCAATTAGATTCAAACATTTCCAAAGGCCCAACTTGAGTCAGAGAACTAAAACCCACTGCCTATGCCTTATTGTGTGTGATAGTAGATACCTTAGGGATGCGGCGAATGAAATCACATAAAAAGCTATCCATAAATCTCTGAAAATTCCACAAGATTTTGCTTAGTTGAGATTTTCTGTTGAGGCTTCATGAAAGTTAAGCTCAACATTTGTTAATTTTTGGGGAAAGTCATATTGAATCCAAACAATGTTTTCTATATTCACAAACCCCATTATCGTCGGTTTATTAGAACATTAGTATTAATGCTTTATATAATGTGTTATGTAACCATGTGATTTTATATAGTATGAACTATGTATTGTAATATATTTTACTAATCTTGCTATATATTTTAGCAACATAAATAATATTATTGGTAATGTTACATTCATTATTAATTGATTACTTGTACCAGTTATAAATAAAAATTGATTAATATCATCCACTGTGCTATGATCCAGTAAGTAGGGGCACTTACTGCCAGTGAATGTCTACGTTCAAAATTCAGTGGTTGCATGCTCCCTATGCTAATGTGGAGCTTGACGTGGTGATAACACCGGTGTTGGGAATGTTTGCACATGATCTACACAATGAAGCATAAATTATTACAATGACTCCATTCGGCCTTGCTTTGACTAGGAGTCTTTCATTTCTAATAAACAAAGGCACTACAAAATTACAAATAGTTATCTTCCTAGAATATTTCAGCCGGGTGAGGAATATATACAATATTACAAAGTATAAAATAGATATCTAAGGGCAGTTTTTGGCTCTTTAGGGATCCCAAGGTGTTAGTAGGTTTGGATTGATGCAAATTGGAAAGCATCTAGGTCAGCAACAATCTTACAATCTTTGGGAAAGTTTGAAGGAATTGATAAAGATGACGCATGAAGTTGTAAACCTAGATATTACAGTTGATGAGTTTGTCAGTGTTGGGACAAGCAAAATGTAGAAGCACAAATTTTGAAGACATTGGCAGATGGTATGATTGATGATGAACTTCAAAGGACGAATCTCTCTACTGTTATTAAAGGTTGAGTTGCTAATATTATTTCTTTGGATGAGGTCATTGGAAAATGCTAGTTGTGGTTAGACAGTTTAGCCCTCAATGCTGCTGTCATTGGAAGGATTTACTCATTTTAAGGCTTATGGTATGCTCTAGCAGAATAATACATATTTGCAGGGCAACCCTGTGCAATTTTTGAGAGCAAGACCCAGGTTGAGGCAGTTGCTGATTTCCAAGTTATTGCATTCATTTTGAATGCTAGCAATGTGAATATACGAGTTGCAAGTTTATGATGAATTTAAATCCTGAGGATTAACAGTTTCATGTCATCATCAGGACATGGATAATGAGATGGTAAAATTCAACCTGCCTAATCAGGACATTTGGGAAGCTATTATCAGCTGCATTCTCATTCTAGCCACATAGCAGGGACTAATGATCATCTAAGGAGAGGCTGCAACATGTATTTTAGGCAGACACTATAAAATTGTTTGTGCTTTATCAATTTGTGATTAAATAGAATTTTCCTAGTGATAGTGGTATTGTCAGTGAAGAAATCATTTCAAACAAAAACTGATGAGTTGTTTCTCCTAATTAGAATTGTTTAGAATTGTTTGGTGCTTGTTGAAGTTATGGAGGTGAACTGGCAATCACAATTGACCTCTATAAATGGAAAAAACTCCACTTAGTTTTTCCTTTTTTCTCATTCGGGTACACCATACATGTCTTTTGAGTTCTAACGTTAAGTTATATTCCTGTGCGTTTAATTGTAACTCACTTTTTCTTTATTTTATCACTTCTAGGTTCTTGAATAAAGGCCTGCTGCTCTACCTAGGTGGAGCCAAGGATACTGGTTATGCTGTTGTGGATACCCAATGTAGAGTATTTAGGCTTACTCTTCTAGATTGTTTGAATCATCCTTTTCGTCAGGATTTTTTAGGCAGTCATTGCAGCATGCCAGTGAAAAGGATATATCTGAGCTTTGCTCTTTAGTATTGATTGAGACATTTGGTGTTTCATTTGATTGTCATTTTGAGTTCACTGTTATGACAAGCTTTTAATCTCGAATTGGGAAGTCTATTGATTTCAGGATTAATAGGTAATCTTGCCAGTTCAGTTTTTCATATGTTAGATCTGGAAATAGATTTTTGAAATTTTTTTTGACGTGTTTCCATTTTTGAAGTTTATGTCTAAATATCTTTGTATTCAGCCTTTTTTATTGAAGCTTTGGGTCTGACATATTGGATCCTAAGATTTAATAAGTTTTCTGATGTTTTAGGTTATATGTAGTTTTCCTGAAAATTGTGATAATGTAAGCAATTCCATTGGCCAAAACTATAATATTGCATCATAAATCTATTTATTTACATAATATTACACTGCCTATTTTAGCACTATTTCCATTTTATAATTATTGTCATGATTATTTAGTATTTATTTTATTCAATATAATTAAACTTTTGTAACCTGTGTAGAGAACTAATCAACATCTCAATGAACGTTAAGTGATAGTGCTATTTTTAATCTCACAATTTTTTTTGGTTGGTAATTGCTTTTGACTGGAGCTCTGAACCAGTGGGGACACATTGGGGGACCCCATCTCTGTGGTGATATTGGCTTGCTGAGGCATTAACACCTCCCTGATTTGACTCTTGCTGATTTCTCCTTATCTCCATGCTTGTGCAACCCTTATCCCTCCATATCTCCTTATCCCTCCATTGTCGCTCCGTGCCACCACTCCACACCTCCTTATCTCTCCGCTACCCTCTGCTCCTTGCCTTATCTCTTTGCTGAAATGCCTCATCACTCCAACCTGCTACTCTCTAAGGTCGATCAAGCGCCTCCTTATCACTCCTTATCTCCTTATCCCTCCATGATTCCTTATCTCTCCATTGCTCAGATCGCCGTGGCCCATTTTTATCTCTCCGTCTCCAATCCCTTATCTCTCCTGTCTGCACCCTTATGTCTTCCCGTGCACTCCCTCCACAGTGGCAGCGCCTCTCCTTATAGCTCCCGACCATCACACCCACCTCTACGAGTTGCTCCTTGATTCGGCCAGCCTTAAACCATACACACTAAGCAAGTATTAAGCCTAGAGAATGTCAGTCAACTCTGAGTGTTTAACACTTTTAAGCCTAGAAGTGTAAACTTAGTGTGTGCTGTTTAAGCCACCCGCCCTGATTCCACCCTCAGCAGCATCCTCCACCCTTCCAACCACAGCATCGTTTGTGTACCTCCTTGCTGCCAGCGTGTGCCTTGCCATGGGTGCGTGTAGTCATCCCTCTTTTTGTTCTTGTCTTTTTCATCTTGCGAGATGAAAGGCATGAGCTTTGAACTTGTGACCACCCTATCGATAGGGCTTGTGACTTACCGTCACACTGTGGGGTCATCCCCATTTTAGATCTCATTATTAATGTTATCACTATTATTGTATTATGGGTTCTTGGGTTTTAGTCAAGTTTTAATGTTCAATGTCAACTACTTTTCATGACGTTTTCCTATAATGTGATTTTTCCTAGCTAGAGTTTTAGCTTTTTTGATGCGTAAATTATTTTTTATTGGTTATCTGGATGCAAGTTATAATTTTTAAATCCCTAATTGCCAAAAATCGCACCTTTTGGGTATTTAGGCAGCCAAGATGGAAATTAAACCTCATTCATTGATATTGAGCATTTGACATTTCTTCTGAGCACTTGGCTATGGCGGCTAGGGTTTGGACTTGTTTTGGAGAGCGTGCATTCTTCAGAATTCAGTAGCTTTGAGATTGTGAAAGATCAATCAAATTGTTGCAGCTTGGTTGGCTTCATTTAGAAGTCAAATTGAATTGAATTGGGGCAGATTTGGCTTCTTACAAGGCAGATTTGTTGTAGGTTTCCCTAGTTGCTGTTTTGTTGTTAATTCTTCTGTGGTTTGGAGGCTTCTTTTCCCAAACACACAGCTTGCTCATTTATTGGCACCATCTTCCACTGCTAGGGTGTCTTAGTATTAAATAAGAGCAGATCTGAATTGTTTCAGAATAAAAATCAGAACTTTGTAAGTTGCTGATTTAATCTTTCATTTCAATAAATTGGCTAAGGACCTACAGGTATGCTTTTAAATCCTCCAATTTATTGTTTCAGTTGATAAAATTCATGTATTATTTCAATATGTGTTGCAAATTAAAGAAACCCCCTTCTGCAACTTCTGTCTATTTCTGAAAGACCATCTTATAATCAAAAATTACAAAGAAGATCTACAAATTATAGCAGGTTGAAGAGTTGAACCAGCAAGGGTTCATCTCAATATTGATGTGAGAATTCCTTGTCAGAGTGTTCTCCCCTTGACTATAGTCTCAAGTGAGAGACATCCCTGTACTGGTTGAATCTGTTTTTCCTGCTATTGGTCATTTCATGATCAATATTTAATCAGTAAAGTTCTTCTATGTTTATTGGTCTAGGTATGCAGATCTAGGCACCAACAGAGAGAAACTGAAAGCATAATTTATGGTACTAGCTAAATTTTTTTTGGATTGTGGAATTTGCCTTTATAGGCTTCAACTATCCCAGTGATTGTTATATAATTCAAGTCATGAGAATTGACCTGATTAATGTAAAATTGGGCATTTCATTTGTTACATGCAAATGCACATTGATGTGATAATCCACCCCCTATGGTTATTTTGTGTTTCTGCCGTTTGCAGTGAAAATTTGAAGAAGCATAATGTAGAAGAAAGAAATGTGGAGCAAGAAAATAATCATTTGTCAATTAATGATCAAAGCAACAATCTTAAGTTGCTAGAGGAAGAAGTTCAGACAGAAGATGCAAATAAGGTAGTTAATTCAAACGTGGCACCTTCATCTAAGGGAGACTTGAAAATATCAGGTGAAGTTAAATATTGCTAATTTTTCTGTTTCCTTTTGGTTTAACATGACATGGAGATGAAATGAATGCTTCTCTTTTTTGCTGAGAAATTTTGTTATAGGATTTCATAAGGGGTACTTATTGGGTCTTACTAAAACAGGTGCTTTGGACCCTCATGTTTCTAGAAGTGATAAGAGTTCTGGCTCTTGTGACAATGCTCAGAGTGAACTTGCAAAAAGCAAAGATAAAAAGCGTAAGGCACCTGGAAAAGACATCGATACAGATTCAGAGAAGAAACCAAGACAATCAGACTTAGTGAATCTTGAAAAATATTTGCAGGAACCAGTGGAAGTACCAAAAGAGGTGAAGAACAAAAAAAAGAAGAATACTGAGCATAAGGTTTTGATTGATAATGATGAACATAAACCAAGTAATCATAAAGAAAATAGAAGCCCAATCAAAGATAATAATACTTCACAGGAATCAACAGAAGTGTTAAAAGAGGATCATAAGAAGAAGAAAAAAAATTCCGTGGACAAAGATTTAATAGTTGACAATGAAAAGGAAACAAGCACTAATATAGAAAATGGAAACTCAATCAAGGAGAAAAGCAAGCGTTCAAAAACTTCTCAAAAAAATAAAGAGTCTGGGAAGGTTGACAGATCTTTTCAGGAAGCATTAGATGTGCCAACGGAAGAGGAGAAGAAGAAGAAGAAGAATTCTTCTGAGGATAAGGGTTTGGTAGGTAACAATGAGCAGAAAGCAAGTATTGATAGAGAAAAAAAATTAATCCAAGATAACAGCAAGCCATCAAAAGTTTTACAAGCTGAAAGTTTTCTCATAACTGTATGAATCTCTGCAGGAATCAACAGAAGTGCCAAAGCAGAAGAGGAAAAAGGAGCAGGAGGCTGAGGACGGGGACTCTGGAGATGATGCCAACCAAAATTGTTCCAAGAAAAACAAGAAAGACAATAAAGGATGTAAGAAGAAACTCCCATCAGCTAGTTCAAATGCGACAAGTGAAGAAGCAGCCAATAGCAACTTGAATGGGTTGGCAGAGGACACTGATAAACCATTATTTGATATCACACCCGGACAGAAAGGGGTTAAAGAAGATGAAAGGGAAGCAAACATCTCATTGAACTCAAAGCAAAAGTCTGGGGAGGTAATATCAATGAACTGCGTAGCTTTACTGTGTTATTGAAGCACCTTTTTAACATGCTCCAGGAGCATTTATGTTTATGCTTTGTCATTGAAGAACTAATTTGAGTTTGGTCCCTGGATGCATCTACACAGCTTCGTACTTGCATATGAAAGTAAATAGCCATGGGGAAAATGATTTAGATGCTCTATTATATTGTACATCCTTTTCATTCCACAATTTGCATAGATTTAGCTATTCCTATTGTACAGGATGCCTTGTTGATTACATTTTTCCTCCAAATATACAGCTTGTGGCTATATTCTTATGCTTATTATATCAGGATATTCCTTCAAATCAAGGTTGTGAGTTTTTCAACTCTTGCAAATTCCTATTTCTGTTCTAACCCACAAGTTTTGTGAAATTTCTTCCATCTTCTATTTGCACTATTAGCAAAATCCAACACACAATCCAGCTGTTCTTACCTTCGGTAAACAGATTGTAACAATTTATTTGTTTTTATTATTCTGTCTGCTGAATGCGATCTTTCCTCCCATATTTTGGAGTGAAGAAGTCCTTTATCATTTTCATCATCTATATCATAAATCTCTACCTGTTTCTAGTGATATAAATTTTACATTGTAAATGCATTATGAACAACTGAGATTTGATTTGGTTGCTGAAGATTAATTTGGATCCTGACTCGTGTATGGTTCTTTCCTTGCAGTACTTCATCACTGTGTGCAAATTCCAGTACCTTTCTCCAGTTGATAGGGAATTTTATTATCTATCTAATTTCTTTTCTTCTGGTGAATATGTCAAAGACTGGGTAGTATTATCAATTGGGAGGGAATAATTTAACATTTCATCCATCTTAGACTCAAGTGGACATGTTTGATAGAAACCCTCATTGTGCTTACTACAAACATATGGTTCATAAATGTAACTTATTGCCAGCACTCTGGATTATCTGTTTTTTCTACATGCCATATTGTTCCTGTTCTCCATATTTCTGACTAAGCTGGAGTAAGTTTTACTCGAGTCAAGAACTTACATCTGCATAGATCTGATGTTATTAGGTTTCACCATCCAATCTGGTGTGGGTTTCAAGGGTAGGTACTATTTCTTGTTCCAAGAATTGGGATGTCTCACCATCTACTATATTTGTATAAAGATCAAGTATTTCTCTAATCTATTTCTCAGAGTTGTCAGATACTTGCCCTCCCTAAATTTGATAAACCTATCTGCACAATACTCGATATGAATACAATATTCCCAGATATGCATGGATACTCTATACATAAATAAGTCTATATTTGAGCTGTATACAACACATTTAGATACTGCACCACACCATTGGGTGCCACATCCAGTTTAGGATTTATGCAAAACATTCATAATTTGCGCCCAAAATTAGAAAAGAATATTCTACACACAGATACAAATCACTAAATACATAAACATAATATATCAAAATAGATATTGTAAACAAAAATATAAAGAAACTAAAATATATATTAATATAAATAAATATTTTAAAGTTTTGCTCTATGCCCACAGATATATAAACAATTGAATATATGTATATTTCTATAATTGTCGGATCTAGTCATATCTGTATTAGGGTATCTTGAAAATTTGCTGTCTCCGTATCTGATACCAAAGAAGCAATAATCTGCAAAAAATCGTGATTATACCTGGTTAATTGTGAATTCTGGAGCTAGCCGATTTTTTCCCCCAAAAAATCTCGATTCATGAAAAAATTATTGACCCAATTTTCAACTATTTTTCACGTTTAAATAGCATTGAAATCATGTTAAAATACACAAAAAATGAAAAAAAAAAAGTGAAAACATCATTGCAAAAACCCACAAAACTCCTAAAAAAACTCACAAAATTATCAAATTTCTCAGAAATAGGGCCGATTCTGGGATGGAAGTCAGTGCAGAATCGCCATAGAAATGGTTTGTTATTTTGACCCTTAGTTTTCTTTCCAACCTCTAAAAAACCCTAAACAAAGGAGCAAGAGGAGCAATGGCAGTCATCAACCAAATTTGAAAGGGCCTCAATCATAGTTGGCAAACTTGCAGAGTACACAAAAAAAGAGGCCCAAACACGTCAAAAAATTAGCTATTTTTGTTTTTTTAAGTCAGTTTCGTTCTCTTCATCAGAATATATACATGAAATATAACATTTAAGTATAAGAAAGAAAAAAGACATATTGGCAGTTATATTTCATGTATATATTGGCAAGATGTTTGAGAGTGGTTTCAGATCTCTAGGAGTTATAATACAAATTCTAGGTTTTAGAAGATCTTTTAATTTTTCAGACTTAGTCAATTTTCACTAATCAGTATGCTCCTATCAACATTCTCTCGCTCTCTGTATCTGCCCCGAATTTTAGACCTATCTATCTCCTTATCACTCTTCCTCTATCCCCCTCTCTACCACACTCCATCTCACTCTCTCCTCTCTCCCCCAAGATCTAGACCTAACTCTCTACCGCTCTCTTTCTCACCCTCAAACCCCGACGAGGGGTGCTACTCTCAACCTAATTTTAATTTGCAGATGCTTGGTGCAAAGTTGGGGTGGAAATACCCCTCATCTCAAAAAATTTGCCCTCAAAATCTTATGTCAGCCTTGTAGTTCATCCAATTGTGAGCACAACTGGAGCTTGTTTGAAGCAATCCACACGAAGAAGAGGAGCAAGTTAGCGCAGAAATGCCTCAATGACCTTGTCTTCGTGCAATATAATTTTTGATTGCGCATAAGGAAGGTAGAGGAAGTAGAAGGTGGTCCAATTGACTTGGATGATATTGATCCTTACAGTGATTGGACATCACAGGTGTAGCCTCCATTGTTTTCCGAGGATGACATCACTGATTTGGAGAGGCAGGCTATGGAGGAGGAGGGGGGTGGATTTGGTTTCACGTTGGATGACATTGAGTAGGAAGAGGATGAGGATGAGGAGTCATTGCCAGTGCCAGAAGCAGGTGGAGACATAGCTTCATCCAGGATGGAGGACGAGCCAGCCATACCGAGTGAGGAGGCACAGTCATGGACTCACGCCCATTGCAAACTTCTAGGACTAGACCCTCTAGTTCTACCTCTCCCCTAGTTTTTGCTAGAGCTGAGAGGAGGAAGTTGTAATCGTAATGATGTATTTACTTTTGGTTTTACAAAAACTATTAACTATTTTTCTTCCAGGCTTCTAGCCATCAGCATTCTTCATGAGAATGCGATTTTGTAGACACTTTGCATTTAAATATATCTAGAATCAGCTTGTTTCTTTTGTGTTCTCATTTATTGACTCATTGGATGCATCTTCTCATTAAATTTTGCAAAAAAAATGCATTTTTGATTAGATTTAAGCATGTTTTTAAGTTGACGAGTTTTTCTTGAGTTTTTCTTTTCAGGCCTTGGCGAGTTTTGCCGAGTGGCAAGTAGTTCATCTATGTCCTAAATCACAGGGGCATGTGAGATAGTGTTGAAGTAGCTGATGGATCTGCTCTAAATTGGGCTTCAATATGACCCGAGATCTCTACATGCCACCTAAAATAGTAGTTGCAAGCTAGGTATTGCCAAAACCCGTGGCTTGCTAATCTTTTACCTCTACTAAACAAATGCCTTTTGTTGAATTCTACCCTGTATAAAGGACTTACCAATTGCCATTATGGAATATAAAGCATTGCAATTGTGGAATATGATTTGATAAGCTTTCTAAAATATTGAAATATCCCTACAGAACTCCTTGCCTCAATCACAACGAAAGTCTTGGATCACTTCAAAATGGCTTTCACATTTACTAAATTTTTAACAATAGCTGGATTGCTTTTTGATAAATTTTGATCTCACTTACTTCATAGTGCTAGCTAATATTTGATCTCAGACCTAGACAACTTTATGGTGTATTTGGTGACTGCCCTCTTAAAAAGTTAACTGAATATTTGCCTATGCAATCAGCAATATGAATATAAACAACAAAAAAATATTTTCTACAATTCATGGGTTAAACTCTATTTTATTTGTTCCCATATCTCTATGCTATGGAAATGCCGTTAAGTTTGAAAAAATATAGTTTTTTTCTTTCTTTTTCTACAATTTTTTACGTTTTATTTTAAATCCAGTTTTTTTCCCCATTTTTTCCTGATTTTTTCAAAAAATCATATACTTTTGGTTTGCCGATTTTTTCTCCAAACGATTTTTGCTGCTGATACCATATCCATTTCTGTGCAACTCTGCAATTTTTTTCTACTTCTCCAGCCATGTAATTTGTAACTGATATTAGTTTTTAGATCATGTTAAGCAGATCCTGCACTCAGAAAATTTAGTCCTAACTGCAGACTGCTTTGACATGAAAAACAATAATCAAAGTGGCAGATCTGAGTATGATAAATTGCTAATCCATAAACCCATACTGCTGAAAATATGAATAGTAAATACTTAGAGATCTCAACTCTCAATACGGCATTTATCTTCTATTAAAACCAAAAAGAAATGCACTGCACTAGAACAAAACTTTAGGAAAGAGACTTTATATTCATGATTAAAAATTAGAATATGTGTCCTTTAATAGACAAATGCACTATGCATTTAACCAAAAAATTACATGAGGTGTCAAGTAAAGCTCCAATTTAAGGTTACAGCTCACTGGAGTGACACTCAGTTCAACTGAACAATCAATTAGTTTGATCAATCAATCAACCTAGTTTAACAACTTCCTAATCAAAGTAGTTCAGCCTAGGTTTCATCCACAAATCATTCAAGTCTCAATTAGTTACCTGGGTGCTAATCAAAAGAAGCCTCTCTCCATGGATGGGCCTTATTCTCCTATAAAACAATGTTCTCTCCATGCCAGTCTTTAATTTGTACAGAAACTGAGGTGAACTCTGCTGTCACTGCTTTGCCATGCTGAGCTTGACTGCAACTTCAACACATTTAAACACATAACAAGGTTGCTACTGGATATGCTTTTGTTCTGAGAGAGAACTGCAGTATACAGCTGTGCTGCTAAAGAGAAAACACCTTCAGAGCAACATGGGTAAACTTCTTTACCACATTTTTGTGAGGAAGATGTTCTCCACCAAGCCAAGATATTGACAACATCTTGAACCTCCTGTTTACTAGGGGCGTTGTCACTATGTTGACCATTTGTGAACTTAAGGAAATACAATCCTGGGTCGCTGCTCCCTTTTGTGCTATAAAATCTTGTCAGAATCTTCAAGGTGTAAGTCCGTTGTACAAAGAAAACTTGATTTGCAACCTGCTAACCTTCTTCATCCTTCACGCCAACTTCATGGTTCAAAATTCACATCACCACATCATGAGCTGTTCAAGACTCCCTAATATAATAAACTCATCTATCTATCTATGTATCTATCTATCTATATATGTAGTCAAATTTAAAGGATTAAATCTGCACTAAACTTGGAAAAGCGTAACTTGAATAAAAGCTCATCAATTTTGAAATACCAAATTTGTGCTGCATGCATTAGCCCATATAGGAAGCTCTTAAATTTGAATTTGTAGAGTATCTTGCCCATATATCTCAAAACCTCTAAGATTTGGCAATTGAAAGAAAAAACTCAACAATTTCAACTTCCTCTTTTCGAGAAAATCCTCTGGTAGTGGGAGGAAGAGTATCATTAAGATCAACTCCTTTACGAGGAAATCCTTTGACTATAAATTTGTCTTGGTACCCTTAAATACCCCTTAATTGTATGCATGGAATCAATCAAAGATTCCACAATGGGTTTAGAATTGTCTCCACAAAGCTGGAATGATGGTCCTGTTGTGACCTTTTCACACATTGCCCAATTGCAAATGGGGACCCCCCTTGTTTTTGTTTTCTTAGGGTTTTGCTTTGGCGTCACAACTACTAATCACTAGTCTTTTTACAATGAGGAAGAGTTTTTAGGTGGTCATCAAAATCAATCAAGGAGGCAATTATCAGAACAGTGTTTGGACCATAGTTTTAAAACTCGTGGACTTGTCACGGACTTGCGAGTCCATGGGAGCCACGAGTTGACTCGCCAAGGACTCGCGAGGCGAGTCCTGGCGAGTCCATCTGAAAGACTTGCGAGTCTTTCTGATGGACTCGCGCAACCCAGAAAAAAGTCATGCAAGCTTTAAAAGTGAGTTTTTAAAAAAAAAAATTGCCTTCATTTGGCATAATTGAGGGAGCGCGCAAGGGGTGATGCCCCTTGACCCCAACTTGGGGGCGTTGCCCCCAAACCCCCGTCAAAAAATATAGGGGGAAACTGCATCAATGGAAGTAGGGAAAGTTCAACCTTCGAGTCTGATTAGGCTCCATATAACAGCGTAATTAGCATTGAAGAAAACTTGGTATTATACATTTTAGAGTTGAAAGTTTGAAACTATGAGTATGTGACATGTGTAATGTTTCAATTATGGCTCTTATGTTCTCTAAATGCATTAATTTCTTTATGTTTTTTTGTAAAACTACGGGTTTTTTTTTTGCCGAGTCCTTGCCGAGTCTTTCGCGAGTCCAAGTCCGAGTCCAAATTTTTGGTTTGCCGAGTCCGTGGCGAGTCCGAGTTTTTAAACTTTGATTTGGACATCATCAAAGTGCTAAGAAGGCCCAAAAGACAAAAAACGCAACTGCTTAGGGTCAATTTGGACACCTTCCTATTTTTGTGAGATTCTGCTTTTTTTGCTTTTTTATTTTATTTTTGGCACTTTGGGATCAATCATGAAAGCAACTTTTTTGCTTTTTGCTTCTTTGAAAGTTGACCTAGGATTGGATTGCTCAAGTCATGGCAATAGGGTTCCTATCTTCGAAATCAATTTTTTTTTTCTTCAAGCATGACAAGCAATGGAAAATCATTGAAAAATTCATTCAAGTGCTCATGGCAAAAAAGTTTCTAAATGGGGATAGCCATGTCTCAAGCCAATTCAAGTCCTCCCATCATGGAGAAAGCAATGTCCAAGACATGGTAAACTCCTCCCATCATGGAGAAAGCAACGTCCAAGACATGGTAAACTCCTCCCATCATGGAGATGGCAACGTCTTGGACAAGTGCAAAGTCCTCCAAAAAAACAAATTCAGAAAATTGGCCAAGTGTTGATACCTTGGGGAGAAAAAAATTTAGAAAATTGGCTAAGTGTTGATACCTTGGAGAATAAAATTTCAAAATTTGGTTAACTGTCAAGGAAATTTCCTAAGCAAGAAGCAAGTCCGCCCAAGGGGAGTTGGCCATGTCCAAGCTATGTCAAAGTCCCCCCCCCCAAGGAATGGCGTAAAGTCCACCAATGATGGCATGAAACATTCAAACTCCGCCCAGCACTTGGTAAGAATGGCATGGAAAATGTGAAGTCCACCATGCTATAAATTCAAAACATCTAAACAATGCTCAATTCCACCAAGGCCAAAATCAAGAAATGTCCAACCTATCACCAAGTCCGCCAAGGGGAAATGAAGGGAGATTTCAAAACGTCCAAACAATGCTCAACTCCGCCAAGGCCAAAATCAAGAAATGTCCAACCTATCACCAAGTCTGCCAAGGGGAAATGAAGGGAGATGTCTTGCCAAGGTCAAAGTCTGCCCAAGAATGGCCTACTGATCATGAACCCCGCCCAGCTAGCAAGGAAAGTGGCTTGCTAATGCTGAAGCCCGCCATTGGAAAAGTAAAGAGGATGGCCAAACAATGATGAGCTCCGCCTTGACACTTGGTAAAATGTCTAAGATCATTCGAAGTCCACCCATGATGAAAGCAAATTGTCCAACCAGCAGCCAAGTCCGTCCAAGGAAGAAAGAAGAATGGTTTAAGCCAAGCAAAGTCTGCCCAAGGGAGATGGCATGTAAAAGGTCAATTCTGCCAAGACATGGCTGGACAATCATCAACTCCGCCACCTCCCAAACAAGAATTGGCTTGCCAATGAGGAAGTCCTCTCAAACATAATGGAGAAATGGCAAAACAATGAGGAAGTCTGCTCAACACTTAGATGAAAATGGCATGACAAAGTAATAAATCTGCCAAAGAGAAATGCGAAATGGCAAAATCCGCCATGAATAAAGGTTTGGCCAGGTTTGGAAGTCGGAAAATTTATCCAACACTTAGAATTATTTCTCTTTCTCAAAAATTCGCCCAACACTTAGAGAAATTTCTTAAAACACATGAATTTCTAAAGATTCCTTTCCAACACATTCACCTACATGGCCAAGATGAAGACAAATTTGGCTAGGCGTGAAATGGTGCCAAGAACAAAAATAGAAACTTTCTTTTGAAATCTTTTGAAGGGATTGAGTTGCCATTTTGAGGAAGATGAGAAGAGGACTAGGTTCGATGAATCCACCAAGAATGTAAAGATGTTAAAAAGGATCGAACTTCTCAAACTTATATTAATTTCAACTTGTCATCTTTATTCTCATTCTTTATCAGGTTTGAAAGTGAAAGGGTTCTCTCTCTCCCAAGTTCAAGAAAGGAAGATTTTCGAAGACAACAAGTGGATTTTTTTTTTGAAGCAAGGAAGGAGAGGAATTTCCAAAGTTTAACCGAAGTGTTGGAATTTGCCAAGAGGAAACAAAAAAATGGCTAAGTGTGGAGTTTCCCACAACAAAAGAGTCAAATTTTGACCAAGTGTTGGAAAGGAAATAGGAAGAATGAAGAAGAATAAAGAGGAAAAGTAAAGAGAAAATGAATAAAATCCTTGTCCAAGGATGGAGTCTGTCCTACTTAGCACAAGCCAAATTTAGAATTGAAGGCAAGTCCATAGTCAAAGTTCGTTTGAGCATAGAGATGGCCAAATTTTGGCTAAGTGTTGAAAGGTCCACATGAAGGTGTTACAAAATGAAATTGAATAGCCAAAATTTGGCTAAGTATGGGAGATACTTCATAGAGAAAATTCCAATTTCCTCCA